>NC_086447.1:602564755-602912207 GCF_028390025.1 Pseudophryne corroboree
CCTGCAAGCAGCTCGGATTTCTGCAGCGCTACCCGCCAGCTAAAGTGTGTGAATGAGCTGGGCGCACTCCACTGCGGGTGGCAGCGCTGCAGCTAGCGGTAGGGTTGCAGGGGCTGGAGATAACAGAGGCAGTATGGAACCTGCACAGCGGCAGGTGCCCCACTAAACTGCAGCTAAGAAGCGTGGAGTGTGTCAGAAAGTGACGCTCCTCCGCACCAGAGAGACCCTGCTGAGTATGCCGATGTGGGGGGTCAAGCACACAGTGAGCCGGTGCCCGTCTGTCTGTATGACATACCCCTCACACACCCCCATACCTCCCAAATGTCCCGATTTTCGCGGGACAGTCCCATTTTTTGGGGTCTGTCCCGCTGTCCCACCCGCGGGTCGCAGTGTCCGGCGGTGGGGGGGGGGGGCAGTTGGAAAGCTCCTGTACTCGCTGTTCTGCTTAGCAGAGCAGCGGTGAATAGTGGAGACAGAGGGAGAGGGGGCATCAGGGGGTACGGATTACGGGGGGGTTTCCAGCAGCAGAGCCGGATTAAGGGGGGGGGGGGTGGCCAGGGGATACGTACCGTTGGCCCCACAGTTTTAGGGGGCCCCCCGGCTGGAGTAGCTCTGTCCCAGCTCAGAAGCTCCCCCCGTCCTGCCAGCAACAGCGGCAGCATTGTGCTACAGTCAGCACACGCTGCTGCATATTGGCAGGTCTGTGGTGTTGCAGGGAGGCAGCAGTCTCCCTGCTTTCTTCTGCCTGTGCGGGTGTGTAGGGGGAGCGACCACGTCCTCTGGATTTAGCCCTAGCTGAGGGGCCAAAATCCCATAAAAAAAATAAAAATAAAAATCGGAATTTGCATAAGGGGGCGTGGCCGCGCGGGCCGCGATTAGGCCACGCCCCCAACCCACAGCAGGCACAGCAATAAGATAGGGCTCCCCTGTCTCAAGTGCCCTGTGCCCCCCGGACTCATAATCAGCCCCTGGGGGCATGCCAGCAGCTCACAGAGCGCTGGGCAAGCCCCCTCACTGACGAAAACGGGGGCCCTCCCGTGAAGCCATGCCCCCTTTTCGCCGAGTGTGTTTCCCTCCTTCTGCCTGGAGAAAGCTCCTGCAGAAAGCTGGGAGGTATGCAGCCCTGTCTGTGACATGCCCAATGTCCATGCTATCTGCTTCTGCTCCTAGTCTCCTGTAGATTTGGCCAGATCTCTGTGACTCATTTGAATAACTCCGCCCACTGTTGTGACTCCGCCCAGCGTTAGCAAATGAATCACAAGGTCACAGAATAGGGCTATTATATAGGAGATTGGCGTCACCTGTGTTAAACTATTTAATTGATAAGAAAGGTATTTCAACACAGGTGATTGCAATCATAAATTAAGAAGGAATTCCAGGTAGAGAGTATTCTGTCCCTCCTGGAATGGGTCATGGTGGGAGGTATAGATTGTGTATATTACATTTAAACCAATGGTGTAGATTAGTTTTAACTAATAGTTTAATAATGCGTGGGAACTGTTTATAGCTCCACCTAATTGAAAGACAACTATTTTATAAACTTTTCTTGTAGTGGAACATAGACAACTTAACATAAAATACACATAGAAAAATAAAATAATTTATTATGCAAGAATAGCAGCAGCCTCTGTACTACTTACACACTGGGACAGGACTCAGGAGGATTCCCTGTGTATATCTCTATCTCTAGACCCAAGTGGTTTAGTAGCATAACAGTTTACACCGGACTCAGAAACCCAGGTGGGGAGGAGGAGAAGCTGGGATCCCTGTGTCACTTACAGCTCTCGCCACTATTCTCTCTCTCCTCTGGTCAGAAATCTCCATCGGTAGCTCATGAAACATGTTATTCCTGTGTCTGTGCCTGCACTACATACTGTCCTGCTCGCATTATGGCTGCTGGTTTTGTTACTGCTTAAGAGGGAAAGCTAGTGATGTTAGTGTGCTCTGGCCGGGGGCCTCCTGATAAAGGGGGGGGCCCGGGGTACAGTATGCCCTGCATCCCCCCCTTAATCTGGCTATGCTGGGGCTGGACCTCTCCCCTTCTGTGGGCAACATACCCCTCTGCCATGGGTAGAAAGCAGATAGCACCCAACAAGTTTTAGGCTGCTTCTGCAGAACTTCTGCAACATGAGTCTACTGTTGCACCTTTGTATAATGCCCACATAAACCATCAGGTTCATATAAGCATATGTAAATCATACTTGCCTACCTTGTAACTTTCCTCTCCGAGAGACTCCTGGAGAGGAGATGCAGTTGGGAGGTGATGGGGGTGGGCAAATCTTGTCATTAGGTCCTGCCCCTCACAGCAAAAGTGCAGTGATTGGTGTGAATTTGCATAGGGGCGGGATCAGAATTACGCACTTCGAGTGAGACACGTCACTAAACCCCACCCCCTCCCCGAGTACACAGGTAGTCTCTATATTAATCTCCGCATTCTGCCCACTTGACCAGGAAGTGGATGGGATGCGAAAGGGTTGCCCACTCTTCTGGGGATGCAGTGGGACTACCCGAAAAATCGTGTGTTTCCTGTAGATTCCAGGAGAGTAGGCAAGTAAATCTGGCTCAGTGTCTACTCAGCCATTAACCTCACCGCACGGCATTGCAATGGAGTGCAGTTTGTAAGTGCTAGATCTTGGTGGCCAGGGTAGTGCGGTGCAGTAGTGAGGGATTGTAGCCTGAGAGAGTGGAGTTAGAAGTAAGTTGGCTAATAGTTAACTTTAAACTGAGGTCAGAGAGTTCAGACAGAAGTCAATAAACATGGCCATGGTCTGCAGTAGTATCCAAAGTTCTAAGTAAAGTTTAACCTATAATAGGTACTTAGTAGCACAAACCTGAACTCATATAAGTGCTATGTCATGTTACAGAGGCTGGACCTTACAAATGCACTCCATGATGACAAGAGCATAAATGACGACAGTGGAGGCATGTCCCCTGTGCCCGACACTCTCTGTTTGCTGTCAACTTTTCCTGGACCAGGCTACCCAGTTGCCTAACAACTTTGTTACACTGTACACTAAGCTAATGACATGCATACTTTATTTTACCATATGCTGAGTTCTCCAAAGCAAACAATAGCTTTAAATAAGTGATATACTTTATTTTGATATTTGAACTTCTTGGTTTTATATTTTTATTTAGTTAATGGTAACTTTTGTAGAGTTTTTCTCCAAAGAATTAGGCCCTCATTTAGAGTTGAAAGTATGCCAGTTTTGTTGCATAAGAAACACATTTCTGTGCTGTTCCCAGGGGCAGAGCCTAGGGGGCGACACTGTCACTGCCCCCCAGCACCTGCTTCCAGGTTGTGGGGTGCCTGGGGTTGCATCCTTCAGAAAGTAGAGCTAACCAGGGCGTCCAGACAGTGTTGATGGTCCTGCACCCCACCCCCTCCTGTCATGACATTACATGTACGGGGTTATCTATATATTAATAGCAGAAGGACTTCTATTATCAGTGGCATATTTCTATGATGCTGTTGTGTGAGCAACATATACCAAAATAAAGGCATTGGTCAGTAGTTTGGCATTGTGATTGGTTGCTACGTTTTGGAGTTATGCGGCAAAACATCCACCTGCCATTTGCAATGCATCACCATTGTGCTCTGGAAAATGTGACAGTTCGTGAACTCTCCCTGTGCATCTGCTGGGTGACCTGGAACATGTGACCTGCTTGGTTGTCCAGAATTTGTGACAATTATTTGCAGCTACCCACTAAGCAGGGATTTTTCGAAACTAGATTCCTAAGGGAGTAAAAATAAGATTTTACTTACCGGTAAATCTATTTCTCGTAGTCCGTAGTGGATGCTGGGGACTCCGTAAGGACCATGGGGAATAGACGGGCTCCGCAGGAGACAGGGCACTTTAAGAAAGAATTAGGAATACTGGTGTGCACTGGCTCCTCCCTCTATGTCCCTCCTCCAGACCTCAGTTAAGGAAACTGTGCCCGGAAGAGCTGACAGTACAAGGAAAGGATTTGGAATCCAGGGTAAGACTCATACCAGCCACACCAATCACACCGTATAACTCGTGATAAACATACCCAGTTAACAGTATGAACAACAACAGAACATCAGCCAAACCTGATGTAACCATAACATTACCCTTATTTAAGCAATAACTATATACAAGTATTGCAGAAAAAGTCTGCACTTGGGACGGGCGCCCAGCATCCACTACGGACTACGAGAAATAGATTTACCGGTAAGTAAAATCTTATTTTCTCTAACGTCCTAGTGGATGCTGGGGACTCCGTAAGGACCATGGGGATTATACCAAAGCTCCCAAACGGGCGGGAGAGTGCGGATGACTCTGCAGCACCGAATGAGCAAACACAAGGTCCTCCTCAGCCAGGGTATCAAACTTGTAGAATTTTGCAAAAGTGTTTGAACCTGACCAAGTAGCTGCTCGGCAAAGCTGTAACGCCGAGACCCCTTGGGCAGCCGCCCAAGAAGAGCCCACCTTCCTTGTGGAATGGGCTTTTACTGATTTTGGATGCGGCAATCCAGCCGCAGAATGAGCCTGCTCGATTGTATTACAGATCCAGCGAGCAATAGTTTGCTTTGAAGCAGGAGCACCCAACTTGTTGGATGCATACAGGATAAACAGCGAGTCAGTTTTCCTGACTCTAGCCGTTCTGGCTACATAAACCTTCAAAGCCCTGACTACATCCAGTAACTCGGAATCCTCCAAGTCACGAGTAGCCACAGGCACCACAATAGGTTGGTTCATAAGAAAAGATGACACCACATCTGGCAGATATTGCAGACAAGTCTGCAATTCTGCCCTGTCCATATGGAAAACCAAATAGGGGCTTTTATGTGACAAAGCCGCCAATTCTGACACACGCCTAGCGGAAGCCAAGGCTAATAGCATGACCACCTTCCACGTGAGATATTTTAACTCCACGGTTTTAAGCGGCTCAAACCAGTGTGATTTCAGGAAACTCAACACCACGTAAAGATCCCAAGGTGCCACTGGAGGCACAAACGGGGGCTGAATATGCAGCACTCCCTTTACAGACGTCTGAACTTCAGGTAGAGAAGCTAGTTCTTTTTTTTTTTTGAAAGAAAATGGATAGGGCCGAAATCTGGACCTTAATGGACCCCAATTTTAGGCCGAAAGTCACTCCCGACTGTAGGAAGTGAAGAAAACGGCCCAGCTGGAATTCCTCTGTAGGGGCATTCCTGGCCTCACACCAAGCAACATATTTTCGCCGAATACGGTGATAATGTTTAGCCGTCACGTCCTTCCTAGCCTTTAGTAGCGTAGGAATAACCTCATCCGGAATCCCTTTTTCTACTAGGATCCGGCGTACAACCTCCATGCCGTCAAACGCAGCCGCGGTAAGTCTTGGAACAGACAAGGTCCCTGCTGCAACAGATCCTGCCCTAGAGGCAGAGGCATGGGTCCTCTGTGAGCATTTCTTGCAGCTCTGGATACCAAGTCCTTCTTGGCCAATCCGGAACAATGAGTATTGTTCTCACTCCTCTTTTTCTTACGATTCTCAGCACCTTGGGTATGAGAGGAAGAGGAGGAAACACATAAAACCGACTGGAACATCCACGGTGTCACCAGTGCGTCTACAGCTATCGCCTGAGGGTCTCTTGACCTGGCGCAATACCTCTGTAGCTTTTTGTTGAGGCGGGACGCCATCATGTCCACCTGTGGCAGTTCCCACCGACCTACAATCTGCGCGAAGACTTCTTGATGAAGTCCCTACTCTCCCGGGTGGAGGTCGTGCCTGCTGAGGAAGTCTGCTTCCCAGTTGTCCACTCCCGGAATGAACACTGCTGACAGTGCTCATACGCGATTCTCCGCCCTTCGAAGAATTCTGGTGGCTTCCGCCATCGCCACCCTGCTCCTTGTGCCGCCTTGGCGGTTTACATGAGCCCCTGCAGTGATGTTGTCTGATTGAATCAGCACCGATTGGTTGCGAAGCAGGGTCTCCGCTTGACTTAGGGCGTTGTATATGGCCCTTAGTTCCAGGATATTGATGTGAAGGCAAGTCTTCTGACTTGACCACAGCCCTTGGAAACTTCTTCCCTGAGTGACTGCCCCCCACCCTCGGAGGCTTGCATCCGTGGTCACCAGGACCTAGTCCTGACTGCCGAACCTGCGGCCCTCGAGAAGGGGAGTACTCTGTATCCACGACAGAAGAGACACCCTGGCCTTGGGGGATAGGGTGATCAGCCGATGCATCTGTAGATGCGATCCGGACCACTTGTCCAACAGATCCCATTGAAAAGGTCCTCGCATGGAACCTGCCGAAGGGAATGGCCTCGTATGACGCCACCATCTTTCCCAGGACTCTCGTGCAGTGATGCACCGACACCTGTTTTGGTTTTAAGAGGTCTCTGACCAGTGTCATGAGTTCCTGAGCCTTCTTCGTCGGGAGAAAAACCTTCTTCTGGTCTGTGTCCAGAATCATGCCCAGGAAGGGCAGACGCGTCGTAGGAATCAGCTGCGACTTTGGAATATTCAGAATCCAGCCGTGCTGTTGTAACACTTCCCGAGAGCGTGCTACACTAATCAGCAACTGCTCTCTGGACCTCGCCTTTATGAGGAGATCGTCCAAGTATGGGATAATTGTGACTCCTTGCTTTCGCAGGAGCACCATCATTACTGCCATTACCTTGGTAAATATTCTCGGTGCTGTGGACAGACCAAACGGCAACGTCTGGAATTGGTAATGACAATCCTGTACCACAAATCTGAGGTACTCCTGATGAGGTGGATAAACGGGGACATGAAGGTAAGCATCCTTTATGTCCAGAGACACCATAAAATCCCCTTCCCTTGCGATGACCGCTCTGAGCGATTCCATCTTGAACTTGAACTTTTCAAGTATATGTTCAGGGATTTTAAATTCAATATGGGTCTGACCGAACCATCTGGTTTCGAGACTACAACATGGTCGATTAATAACCCCCTCCTTGTTGAAGGAGGGGAACCTTGACCACCACCTGTTGAAGATACAATTTGTGAATTGCAGTTAACCTTGTTTCCCTCTCGGGGGGGGGGGGAAGCCGGCAGGGCCGTCAGTGAGGAGGCATCTTCTCAAAGTCCAGCTTGTATCCCTGAGACACAATATCTATTGCCCAGGGATCTAACAGGGAGTGAACCCACTTGTGGCTGAACTTACGAAAACGTGCCCCCACCGGGCCTAGCTCCGCTTGTGGAGACCCAGCGACATGCGGTGGATTTTCGTAGAAGCCGGGGAGGACTTCTGTTCCTGGGAACTAGATGTGTTGTGCAGCTGGTTTCCTCTGCCCCCCCCTCTGGCAAGAAAGGACGCACCTCGGACTTTCTTGTTTCTTTGTTCGAAAGGCTGCATTTGATAATGACGCGCTTTCCTAGGCTGTGCAGGAATATAAGGCAAAATATCAGAATTACCAGCTATAGCTGTGGAGACCAGGTCCCAGAACCCTTCTCCACACAATCCTCAGCCTTCCATATGCCACTTAAGTTGGCATCATCTGTCCATTGCATATTCTACAGGATATGTCAAGCAGAAATCGACATAGCTTTGCCTCTAGGACCCAGTATACTCATGTCTCTCTGGGCATGTTTTATGATATATATCTTTTAAGACAGCATCTTAATATATATATATATATATATATATACATACTAGGGTTTCAATTTCTGCTGATAAGGTACCTGTCCACGCCGCCACAGCGCTATAAACCCATGCCGACACAATCGCCGGTCTGAGTAGTGTATCAAAATGTGCACGCTATCTGCAGGATCCCTGAGAATAGCTAGGGCTACCTTTTGGGCAAACGTGACACCCTAGGGGAAGATTCCCATCACATCCTGGCCCTAGTGGGGAAAGGATACTGCCTGAGAATTCTTTGTGGGAAGCTGCAGTCTCTTGTCTGGAGATTCCCGCTCTTTTTCCTCATGAGAGGAGGGAAATTTACCTCAGCTTTCTTCCCCTTAAAATGTGTACCCTTGTGTCAGGGACAGATGAGTCATCAGTGATATGCAAATCATCTTTATTACAATAATCATATATTGAATACTTTTCTGCCATTTTGGCTGTAACTTTGCATTATCGTAGTCGACACAGGAGTCAAACTCCGTGTCGATATCAGTGTCTATTATTTTGGATGGTGCGCATTGTGAGACTCTAAAGGTCTCTGCGCCATAGGGACAGACATGGGTAGATTTCCTGTCTGTTCTCTAATCTTTTGTGCAATAAATTCACCTTAGCACTTACACATATCCAAACAGGTGTCGGCGTTGTCGACGGAGACACCCTCTCACACACATATTAGTTCCATCTCCTCCTTAGGGGAGCCTTTTACCTCAGACATGTCGACACACACGTACCGACACACCACACACACAGGGGATGCTCTATTTGAAGACAGTTCCCCCACAAGGCCCTTTGGAGAGACAGAGAGAGAGTATGCCAGCACACACCCCAGCGCTATATGACCCAGGAATCACACAGTAACGTAGTGTAAACCCAGTAGCTGCTGTATACATTGTTTTTACGCCAAATTTATGTGCCCCCCTCTCTTTTACACCCTCTTCTATCGTGCTTCTGCAGGGGAGAGCCTGGGGAGCTTCCTCTCAGCGGAGCTGTGGAGAGAAAATGGTGCTGGTGAGTGCTGAGGAAGAAGCCCCGCCCCCTCAGCGGCGGGCTTCTGTCCTGCGATTTTGTGTAAAATAATGGCGGGGGCTCATGCATATATACAGTGCCCAACTGTATATATGCCCACTTTGCCAAGAGGTCTCTAATTGCTGCCCAGGGCGCCCCCCCCCCCCCCCCCTGCGCCCTGCACCCTACAGTGACCGGAGTGTGTGGGTGTAATGTGGGAGCAATGGCGCACAGCTGCAGTGCTGTGCGCTACCTCATATGAAGACTGGAGTCTTCTGCCGCCGCTTTCGAAGTCTTCTTGCTTCTCACGCCGGCTTCTGGCTCTGCGAGGGGGACGGCGGCGCGGCTCTGGGATCGGACGACCAAGGGTGCGTTCCTGTGTTCGATCCCTCTGGAGCTAATGGTGTCCAGTAGCCTAAGAAGCACGACCTATCCGCAGTTAGTAGGTCTGCTTCTCTCCCCTCAGTCCCACGTAGCAGAGAGTCTGTTGCCAGCAGATCTCTCTGAAAATAAAAAATCCTAACAAAATACTTTCTTATTAGCAAGCTCAGGAGAGCTCACTAAAGTGCACCCAGCTCTGTCCGGGCACAGATTCTAACTGAGGTCTGGAGGAGGGACATTGAGGGAGGAGCCAGTGCACACCAGTATTCCTAATTCTTTCTTAAAGTGCCCTGTCTCCTGCGGAGCCCGTCTATTCCCCATGGTCCTTACGGAGTCCCCAGCATCCACTAGGACGTTAGAGAAAAGGTGTAAAATGTTCCGCCCAGCAAACCTTTGCCCAGTTGAAACCAGGCAGATCAGCTAGTATTCATCCGTGTCCATCTATAATCATTACTAATTCTTTATTTCATTATTCTTTATTTCTATTTCCATTGCAAAATGGTTCCCACTGGATATTTATAGTGGTAAACAATGGGATTGTGTATATTTGTATTTAAATACATTTTATATAGAAAATTGGACTTTTTAAATTAACAGTTAAAACACAATTGTTTCTACTGTATATGGCGCTTCATGATATTATCATATTATGTATAAATGTAGTAATTCATCTTGAATAAACCACTCTTTGCTATCTTGGGTAAAGAGTTACCAATCTACAGTATCTGTAATGTTTCTTATTTACTGAAATGGAATATTTTGGAATATAGCAGATAGGCCAGATGATTAAAACTAATCTACTGTACATCTGATATTGTATTCTGTCCTATTTATCTGATATGTTTGTATGTCTGAAAGCAGAAAGTGCAAAGGTTTAAATGATGGGAGCAGTGGTGAGTAAGACAGATTACTATTGTTCTGGTGTAATATGATGACCCAGATCTTCTTCCCATAAAGTTATGCCTATATGACACTTCTATAGGCTGTCTGCAATGGAGACAAGCATACAGCCAAAGGTGGTTATTATTTTATTTATATTTATTTAGGGATGTGCTATAATAGATAGACAGTGTCTAGTTAGACAGTCAATAGACAGACACCCCATGTTAGACAGTCAAAAAGGTCGACAGGGTGAAAAGGTAGACATGAAAAAAGTAGACTGTACAAAAGTTCGACAGGGTCAAGAGGGAGACAGGGTTAAAAGGTCGACATGAAAAAGGTAGACACCTTTTTTTCTCTTACATCTAAGGCAGTGGTGGGATTCAGCCGGTTCGCACCGGTTCTTCAGAACCGATACCTAAAGTTAGGTATGGTTCTTAGAACCGGTTGCTAATTGCGTGGGTGCTCCCGGGCCCGAGCACCCATGGACCGCGAGGAGCACCCATGGAATCCGCCGCTGCCCCAGTAGCGCTAGCCGCCGCTGCCCCCGCAGTAGATCGAGACACGCTGGGGGCTGCGGAAGTGCTTCTGTACCATAGCAATGTAAAAAAAAACAACCAAAAATGGCCGCCGCCAAGGAGGAGACAGATGCTAGAGGTCACATTTGACCTCTAGCACCTGTCTGCTCGGCGGCGGGCATTTTAAGAGGGTGTTTTTTTTACACTGCTGTGACTGCTATGGTACAGAAGCGCTTCCGCAGCCCCCAGCGCATCTCAATCTACTGCGGGGGCTAGCAGTAACCACTGAAGTCCGCCTCCACCCTTCTCAACTTTACTGGGGCAGCGGCCAGGAGATACCTGGCAACGCGCAGGAAACCCCTGACAACGCACAGGAGACCCCTGGCAACGCACCTGAGACCCCTAGCAACATGCATGAAACCCCTGGCAACGCACAGGAGAACCCTAGCAACGCGCATGAAACCCCTGGCAACGCACAGGAGACCCCTAGCAACGCGCATGAAACCCCTGGCAACGCACAGGAGACCCCAGGCAAAGTAAGTGGCATTATTGTGTGTGGGCATAAAATGGTGTCAGGACCATAACTGTGTGTATCATAATATGTAATTTGCATTACAGTCTGTGGCATAATGCATAATGGGTGTTATTTGAGTATTAAATGCATGAATTATTAAACTACCTTTCGGTATACTTAAAATGGTCATTAGGACATAGAACCGGTTGTTAATTTATTTGAATCCCACCACTGGTCTTAGGTGATAATGGGAATCCATTGAGTACCATGGGGTATAGACGGGTCCACTAGGAGCCATGGGCACTTTAAGAAATTGATAGTGTGCACTGGCTCCTCCCTCTATGCCCCTCCTACCAGACTCAGTTTAGAAAATGTGCCCGGAGGAGACGGTCACGTCTCTTGAAGATCCTAAAAAGTTTTCTGCATTTATTTTCTGTGTTTGTTGTTTTCAGGCAGGACTGGATGGCAGCAGCCTGCCTGCTTCGTGGGACTTAGGAAGTGGGGGGAACGGTCCAACCCCTTGAAGGGTTAATGGTCCCGTTCCCCGCTGACAGGACACTAGCTCCTGAGGGAAATATTTGCAAGCCCCACCACGGCGAGCGTACATTCCCGCAGTGTGCCGCCACCCCTAACAGAGCCAGAAGAAAGAAGAGTAGTGAGTACTAAGCAGGCGCCCTGGTTAGCGGGTTGCCGGCCATTATGACGGCATGAGGGTATGGAGACACACGGCTTCTAAACGGGGTGGACTGCGTCTCTGACTGTGTAAGGAACAGACGCTAAACAGCGGACACAGGGCCTCATTCCGAGTTGAGCACACGCTGCCAATTTTCGCAGCGCAGCGATCAGGTTACTACTGAGCATGCGTATGTCCCGCAATGCGCAGGCACGTCGTATGGGTACAAACAGCATTGTTGCTGTATAATGCTTCTAGCGACGATTCCATTCGCACAGCCGTTCGCAAGGAGATTGACAGAAAGAGGGCGTTTACGGGTGTCAACTGACCGTTTTCTGGGAGTGGTAGGGAAAACGCAGGCGTGTCCAGGAGTTTGCAGGGCGGGTGTCTGACGTCAATTCTGGGGACCGGACAGGCTGAAGTGATCGCAAGGGCTGAGTAAGTTCAGACCTGCTCAGAAACTGCACAAAACTTTTTTCTCCCGCTCGGCTGTACATGTGATCGCACACTTGCAAAGCGAAAATACACTCCCCCGTGGGCGGCGTCTATACATTTGCACAGCTGCAAAAAGTAGCTAGCGGAATGAGGGACAGACATTAGGTCGACAGGGTCAAAAGGTCAACATGAAAAAGGTAGACATTACAAAAGGTCGACAGGGTCAAAAGGTCGACATGAAAATGGTCGACATAAAAAAGATAGACATATTTTAAAAACATTTTTTGCATGTTTTTGGACTATTTCATACCTTCTCTATCCATGTCGGCACAGAGTTGGTCATAAACCTTGTGGCGAGCGCAGCGAGCCACCGTGCCTTTCTACAATTGGGGGTCCCAGATGACAAAACTATCCACACAAAACAAAAAATGCAAAAAACATGGTGTCTACCTTTTTGTGTCGACCATTTTCATGTCGACCATTTGACCCTTTTCCATGTCGACCCTTTGATCTGTCGACCTTTTGACCCTGTCGACCTAATGTCTGTGTAACATATGGTGTCTATCTATTGACTGTCTAACTAGATACTGTCTATCTATCAACCCACACCCATTCCTACAGCATATACAGGACTCTGCAAATTTTATAATGGAAGCCATAAAAGAAATAAGCTTGCTTAATGCACGCACTACGGCTGTGGCAGTGTCTGCACGCAGGGGTCTATGACTACGCTAGTGGACTGTGGATGCGGACTCCAGGAAAGGCGTGGAAGGCCTACCTTTCACAGGTGAGGCCTTATTTAGAGATGAACTAGACAAATGGATCTCCAAAGCTACTGCGGGTAAGTCCACATACCTTCCTTCTGCAGCTTCCCCAGCTAGGAAGGCCTACTTAGGTCCCAATTTACATTCTTTTCGGACTGACAAGTTTAGGGGAAAACCCAGAGGTCCTTCTACAGCCACCAGAGGCACTAGAGGTAAACCACACAAACCAGCAAGTGCTGGTTCACAGGAACAGGGCTCAAAAAACCTTCAGCATGACGGTGGACCATGATGCCTGGAAGACTGGCAGGTGGGAGCCCGGCTAAAATTCTTCAGTCACATCTGGACAAGTTCGTGCCAGGATCCCTGGGTCATAGATTTTATTTCCCAGGGCTACAGACTGGAGTTCCAGGAGCTCCCACCTCACAGATTCTTCAAATCATGCTTACCAGTTTCACAAGAGGCAAGTATAACTTTACGGGATGCCATTCAAAAACTGGTACAGACCCAGGTGATTGTTCCAGTTCCACCTCATCTGCAAAACAAGGGGTACTATTCCAACTTGTTTGTAGTACCAAAACCGGATGGTTCAGTAAGACCAATTCTGAACCTCAAGTGGTTGACTCGTACTTACAAGTGTTCAAATTCAAGATGGAGTCTCTGAGAGCGGTGATCTCAGGTCTGGAGGAGGGGGAATTCCTAGTGTCTCTGGATATCAAGGAAGCGTACCTTCACATTCCGATCTGGCCGCCTCATCAGGCTTATCTACAGTTTGCACTGCAGGACTGTCACTACCAATTCCAGGCCCTGCCATTTGGTCTCTCCACGGCCCCGAGGGCGTTCACCAAAGGGATGGCAGAGATGATGTTTCTACTCCACAAACAGGGAGTGAACATAATTCCGTATCTGGATGATCTTCTGATAAAGGCACCGACCAGGGAGCGGTTATTGGACAGCATTGGCCTCTCAACCAGACTACTCCTGGATCACGGGTGGATTCTGAACTTACCAAAATCTCATCTAGAACCAACATAGAGGCTTCCTTTCCTGGGAATGATACTGGACAGAGAGTTTCAGAAAGTGTTCCTTCCCTTGGAAAAGGCAATGGTAATCCAGTCGATGGTTCGTGCTGTCCTGAAGCCAACCCGGATCTCGGTGCATCTGTGCATTCACCTTCTGGGAAAAATGGTGACCTCTTATGAGGCAATTCAGTATGGAAGATTTCATGCGAGGCCCTTCCAGCTGGAACTGTTGGACAAATGGTCGGGATCGCATCTTCACATGCACCAGAGGATCCGTCTGTGCCAAAAGCCAGGATCTCCCTCCTGCGGTGGCTACAGGGTCGGAGGTTCGGGATTCAAAATTGGATTCTGCTAACCACAGACACAAGCCTCAGGGGTTTGGGGCGCAGTCACTCACGGGGTGCAGTTTCAAGGAAGATGGTCAAGTCAGGAAGTCGTCCTTCCAATAAACATCCTGGAACTCAGGGCTATATACAACGCCCTTCTGCAGGCTTCATCTCTTCTTCAGGATCAAGCCATTCAGGTCTAGTCGGACAATGTGACGGCAGTGACGTATATAAACCGACAGGGCGGAACGAAAAAGCAGAGCCGCAATGTCATAGGTGTCAATAATTCTCCTCTGGGCGGATAAACATGCCGTGGCATTGTCAGCGGTCTTCATTCATGGAGTAGACAACTGGGAAGCAGACACGACTTGCACCCGGGGGAGTAGGGCCTTCACCCTAAGGTGTTTTCCGGTGGTTGACACGTCGGTGGGGATATCCACAAATCGACATGATTGCCTCTCGACTCAACAAGAAGTTCAAGCGGTATTGTTCCAGGTCGAAGTACCAGTTGGTGTACGTTTCCTCCACTTCCGCTAATCCCAAGAATTCTAAAAAGAATAAAAAGGGAAAATGTTCAAGCAATCCTCACTGCCCTGGACTGGCCACGAAGGGCCTGGTATGCGGATCTTCTCGAGATGCTGCTTGAAGATCCATGGCCTCTACCTCTTCGCGAGGATCTTCTGCAACAGGGCCCGTTCGTCTATCAAGACTTACCGCGGCTACGTTTAACGGCATGGAAGTTGAACGGCTGATTCTAGCCAGGAGAGGGATTCCTGACAAGGTTATCCCGACTATGATCCAAGCCAGGAAGAGGGTAACGTCTAAACATTACCACTGTACTTAGAAGAAATATGTCTCTTAGTGTGAGAGCAAACAATATTCTGCAGTGGAATTTCATCTGGGACGTTTCCTGCAGTAGGCAGTGGATGTGGGCCTACGTCTAGGTTCCATAAAAGTACAGATTTTGGCTTTGTCTATTTTCTTTCAGTAATAATTGGCTTCTCTCCCTGAGGTCCAGACGTTCTTGAAGGGTGTTCTACACATCTAACCTCCCTTTGTGCCTCCCACGGCACCTTGGGATCTCAATTTGGTGCTGTATTTCCTCCAATCGGACTGGTTTGAACCATTACAGGAGGTTGACTTATAGTACCTTACGTGAAAGACTGTCACACTATTGGCCTTGGCTATGGGCCTTGTCTCACAAGAGCACCTACCTAATTTTCCATGAGGACACCTCTGCTACTTCAAAGTTTTGGATGTTGTGAGGGCTTTGAAGGTGTATGTAAAGAGAACAGCTCGTCACAGGAAATCAGACTCACTGTTCGTTCTTTATGATCCCAATAAAATTGGGTGTCCTGCTTCAAAGCAGTCAATTGCATGCTGGATCAGGCACACTATCCAGCATGCTTATTCCACGACAGGCTTGCCGGTTCCAAAATCTGTTCAGGCACACTCTACTAGGTCGGTGGGTTCTTCTTGGGCGCCTGCCCGGGGTGTCTCAGCTTTACAGCTCTGCCGAGCAGATACTTGGTCAGGTTTGAACACGTTTTACAAGTTCGATACTTTGACCTCTGAGGACCTTCAGTTTGGTCAATCAGTTCTGCAGGAACCTCAGTACTCTCCCACCCGATTTGGGAGCTTTGGTACTTCCCCATAGTACTATTTGGATTTCCAGTATACCCTAGAACGTAAGAGAAAATAGGATTTTAATTATCTACCGGTAAATCCTTTTCTCGTAGTCCGTAGGGGATACTGGGCGCCCGTCCGGTGCTTCATTCTTCCTGCACTGTTACTTGGTTAAGTATTCTGGTTTGTTCAGCTGTTGCTGTTCCTGTTTCAAGTTTGGTTAGCATGGCTTTCTTCTTGTTCTGTGTGTGCTGGTTCGTAATCTCACCACTTTCCTTATCTATCCTTCTCTCAAAGTATGTCCGTCTCCTCGGGCACAGTTTCCTAGACTGAATCTGGTAGGAGGGCATAGAGGGAGGAGTCAGCGCACACTATCAATTTCTTAAAGTGCCCATGGCTCCTAGTGGACCTGACTATACCCCATGGTACTAAATGGATTCCCAGTATCCCCTATGGACTATGAGAAAAGGATTTACTGGTAGGTAATTAAAATCCTTTTTTTTTTTTTGCATTTTTGGGTTTTGTGTGGATAGTTTTGTCATCTGGACCCCTAATTGTAGAAAGGCATCCCCTCGCGGGGCTCGCTTTGCTTGCCACACTTTGGGCTTGGTGGCTTGCTGCGCTCGCCATAAGGTTTATAACCAACTCTATGCCAACATGGATAGAGAAGGTATGAAAAAGTCCAAAACATGTAAAATTTGTAAAAAACAAAAACCCTGTTTTTTATGTTGACCATTTTCATGTCGACCTTTTGACCCTGTCGGCCTTTTGAACATGTCGACCTAATGTCTGTCTAACATGTGGTATTTATCTACTGACTGTCTAGCTAGACACTGTCTATCTATCATCCGGATACCTTTATTTAGAGAGCACAAATAATATATGTAATGCTTTACAACTGGGGATAAACACAGGGGGGAAAAACAGATTGTGATAAGAAAGAGATAAAGCGGTAAGAGGGCCCTGCATGAAAGCTTACAATTTCTATTCAAAATCAGTTGAAAAAAACAACAACACAAATAACACTTCAAATGCATTGAAAGGACTTAATTGTGCTCACTTTGGGCATACCTCCCAACTTTTGTCTTCTGTGAAGAGGGACATATGCGCGGCGAAGCCGCGCGCGTTCCCGAAAAGGGGAGTGGCCTGTGAAAAGGGGTGTGGCCTGTGAAAAGGGGGCGTGGCTTCGCGGAGGACCCGCGATCGCGAGCCATGCCCCCTGTTTTCGTCACTGAAGGGGCATGCCCAGCGCTCTGTGAGCCGCTGGCATGCCCCCTCTCCCTCTGTCTCCAATGAATAGACGCTGTGCGCATGCGCACAGCGTCTATTCTCCGCTGCTCTGCTAAGCAGGGCAGCGAGAGACAGAGACTCCCAACTGCCCCCCCCCCCCCACCGCGGGACACTGCGGCCCGCGGGTGGGACAGCGGGACAGTCCCCAAAAAACGTGACTGTCCCGCGAAAATCGGGACAGTTGGGAGGTATGCTTTGGGGGTAATTCCAAGTTGATCGCAGCAGGAATTTAGTTAGCAATTGGGCAAAACTATGTGCACTACAGGGGAGGCAGATTTAACATGTGCAGAGGGAGTTAGATTTGGGTGGGGTGTGTTCAATCTGCAATCTAAATTGCAGTGTAAAAATAAAGCAGCCAGTATTTACCCTGCACTGAAATAAAATAACCCACCCAAATCTAACTCTCTCTACTCGTTATATCTGCCTCCCCTGCAGTGCACATGGTTTTTCCCAATTGCTAACTAAATTCCTGCTGCGATCAACTTGGAATTACCTCCTTTATCTGGTCATGGGTACATAAAGTGATTTATGTGCTGGAACTGCCAAATCTGTAGACTGATCCAGCCCTTTCTATTTCGGTGCAAGAATTCCCTTTTGTATTTGGCTTACAAATGCTAATGCCGTCAATGCCAATGGGTCTCCCACCTGTACACTCCAGAGGGGAGATGTATCAAACTTTTGCCATAGCCAGGGTCAAACACAGGATTTGTGGAGGGGGCTTTCCAAATGTTTGATTTTAGAGCGATTGTCACCAGCCCATGAAGGATGCATAATTCGCGTGCAACAAGCTATAGTCTGGCCCAATTCACAGTGTACTTTATGTAATACAGTATATTAGATACAGGGGTGTAGCGAGGGTGACTTCGGTGGAGTGCAAGCTCCGGGCGCCGAAAAAATTAGAGGGCACATCCCCACCCTCCCTCCTCACACTGCACTGTAGACTGCTGTATACTGCACACTGAGTCAAACTCAGAAAATACAGGGCAGGCCAGAGGCACTGACAGCTGTCACATGCCAGAGCTCTGTCTCACTGCCTGCAGCACCATTCTCTGCCCCTGTTTCTGTAGCCCCTCTCTCTCTCTCTCTGCCACACCTTCTGCATCATCTCTCTCTTTTCTGGAAGCTGCTGCACATGTATCTATTTCAGATGCTGCAGCACCTCTTTCTGCCCACTCTCTGCCCCGGCAGCTGCAGCACCACTCTCTGTCCTCAGGGATAGATTTAGGTTTGAGTGCACCCCTAGTCACAACAGTAATGGCCACCCCCACCTGCGTAATTGTATTATTTGTATTGATTGGTTAAAGCCTTAATTTGATGATAGTCAATTTATTTGAAGAATAAAAAAAAAAACACCAACTAACATTTTAATTATGTATGCATATTTACTAAGTAGGACAGTTTACAGGGACAGTATGTACATGTCCTAGCCATTTACACTCCATTCAAGATGTCATATGGTACAGTACACTGGATATAATTTGCAGTTACTGGTATTTTTTGGGCTGACAGTACCAACACATGCATCCAAGTGCCGCCCCCCCAAAAGGTGCCGCCCCTATGCACGTGCCTCACATACCTAATGAGAAATTCGCCACTGTCTGTCCTGTGTATAAGTGGCTGTACTGTGGTGTGATGTGTATAAGGGCCTCTACTGTGTGGTGCAACATGTATAAGGGGCTTTTCTGTGTGGTGTATTATAAATAAGGGTCTCTACTATGTAGCATAACGTATATAAGGGATACTACTGTGTGGTGTAATGTGAATAATGGACACTACTGTGCTGTGGAATGTGAATTGGTACTATTCTGTGGCCACACGCCATCCCCACTCCTATATTTTTGATGTACCCTGAGTTCTACAAGGCCTAGAACTGGCCCTATCACCAATTTAGGATTTTAAAATATTTTTTTTATTTCAAATGTAACATACCACCACATGTTGGCTAAGCTCTTAATTCAGTACAGGGGTGGGGGCGCTAAAACATACCCTTGCTCCGGGCACCATGGCACCTAGCTACACCTCTGATTAGATATACACAGGCCAGCCAAATGATCACGGTATGCCACTTACCAGATTTTTTCTCTGGTGCGATGATTGAACATTGCGATCCACAGACACACACACAGCAGTCTTGGTAGGAAAATCTGCTGCAACTGGGTATGTGCAGAAGCTCCATTCCGCCCTTCATACTGCATGTAGTAGTCGCTGGCAATGCTGTAGGGAATGGGGTTTCAAGACAACAGGAAACCCCTTTGCGTAGGGGCGGCACTCTGTTGGTGGGAGGCACAGCAGGCTGATGGTAAATATTTTATTTAACAAATGAAAGGAGTGGGACAATGGGCAGCAAATTGTGGTCCAGGAGGTGATATAAGGGTGAGGTTGTGGCAGGGTCAGACTGGCCCGCAGAGGCACAGGGGCAACCCCCCCGATGAGCCCCACTCTAGTGATCGGGTTCCAGACTATGTTCCTGAATTATACATTATACATATGTTACCTTGTACTGTACTGTATTTTCTACAGTGTATTGCCAATATTTATCTGGTACATTATCATGTATGCACTAACAGTATTTATATATTTGTCAAGGGGCCCAACCCATGCACTCACTAATGGTTAAGCAAACCAATGTGGTGGCTGGCCACACCCCCTCTGGAGACTGACCACACCCATAAACACGGACCCAGTAGCGTCACAAGGGGGCGTGGGGGGTGCGGCCTGCTCCCGGGTGTCACCCTCCGAGGGGTGACACCAAAATGCCGGCTCCTGCACAGTGACAAGAGCCGAGTGCTGCACTGTTATATTATATTATGTGCAGCACTCGGCTCCTGTTACTGTGTAGGAGCCAGCACTGCAGGGACAGCATTTCCCGGGAGTCAGCCCTCACCCCCCACCCGCCCCAAGTGACAAAAAAAATGGGTATCGGGACACGAAGCCGCGCCCCTTCCTGCAAAGCCCCGCCCCCTTTTCAGTCCTTCAATGGCCTAAAACGGGTGCCACCCGCGAAGCCCCGTCCCTCTAATTAAGCCCCGCCCATTCCAACAAAGCCCCACCCCCTTTTCCCCACCGCCGCACCGGGTGTTAATGAGGTGAGTGACGCCTCTGCATGGACCCTTACCACGGCATTCCTCGGTGGGCCTTTCATGCCCCAGTCCGACACTGGGTTGTGGCTGCTTTGGCGGTCTCAAGGCATCCATACTGGGCCTGAAATGAAGGGGGCAATGACGTGATTGTGTGTGTGTGGGGGGCGGGGAAACGGCATCCAATAATGTGCCTAGCCATACTCTGGTAGCTATACAGTAAGGTCCTTATTGGCACCTTCAGTTAGTCAGAAAATTTACTGAATTCTCCTGAAAGCCCTTAAATTTAAGTTTTGGGTCTTGGGTTGGATAGCCGGCAACGCATGCAGTCACACGCTCAGGATATTTTTCATGAAACATGCGGTGACAGGATTCGCAGGGACATAGCTTTTTCGCAAGTTCTGTCCCTTCATGCATTATTTCATATATCTTTGCGATGTATTCGAATATTACAAAGTGAATTTGGCCAAATTTATCACATCCCGTCCGCATGCCAGATGTGGATTGTGATTCTTCCAGATGTAGATTGGGAGGTAGAGTCCTGCATTTGCCCTGCAAACACCTGTGTGACATTCCTATATAACTGCTTTCATTTAGGTCATTCTTTTAATTTACCTCTTTGTAGATAAAATAATATTTAATTTGCTGTACTCTAACGTCAATGTGCTGTGGTCTCCTCTCTCACTCTCAATCAGACGTCTAAAATATTTTTTGGGTGCCAGTAATTTATAGTTCAAATGTGATTTTACCCAATTTTAGCAGAATCTAGGACATCTTGGAATTAACATTGGTGGTCATTCCGAGTTGTTCGCTCGGTAATTTTTTTCGCATTGCAGCGATTTTCCGTTAACTGCGCATGCGCAATGTTCGCACTGCGACTGCGCCAAGTAAATTTGCTATGCAGTTAGGTATTTTACTCACGGCATTACAAGGTTTTTTCTTCGTTCTGGTGTTCGTAATGTGATTGACAGGAAGTGGGTGTTTCTGGGCGGAAACAGGCCGTTTTATGGGAGTGTGTGAAAAAACGCTACCGTTTCTGGGAAAAACGCGGGAGTGGCTGGAGAAACGGAGGAGGTTCTGGGCGAACGCTGGGTGTGTTTGTGACGTCAAACCAGGAACGACAAGCACTGAACTGATCGCACTGGAAGAGTAAGTCTCGAGCTACTCAGAAACTGCAAAGAAATGTCTATTCGCAATTTTGAGAACCTTTCGTTCGCAATTTTGATAAGCTAAGATTCACTCCCAGTAGGCGGCGGCTTAGCGTGTGCAATGCTGCTAAAAGCAGCTTGCGAGCGAACAACTCGGAATCACCCCCATTATACCTAAAGAAAGCATAATAATTATTGTCTATTGCCCCCATATGGCCAGTTATGAGAATTGCAAGTTAATACTCAAAATATATTTTAAAATATGAAACACTAGTGCTGTTTAACAATAGTCATTTGATGTTTACTAATTTCAGGACTGTATTAATCTGTACATCTCTGTCTGGCTGTGGGGTGGTGTCGGTGTATATCTTCACGCAGCTACATCTGGAGATGATTTGATCTAAGGGAAAGGTAAATGTATGATTGCTGCTGGCTTTCAATAGAGCAATATTATTTATAAATTATGTAAAAGGAATAATATTAATAAATTGTTCACTAGTTTTTAAAAATGTTTTTATGACAGAGGCAGCATTTATTATTTTATGTCAGTACCATTTTTTTAGCCATAAATTAATAAATATTGCTCCTGTCATAAAAGCATTTTTAAACACAAATTAACAATTTATATTTCACCCTTTACATAGTAAATAGTATTGCTCTGTTAATAAAATGATACAATTTTCTTTCCTAATGTATTAATAAATTAGTATTCTCCCATAAGATAATTATCAATGTTATCTCTCTCCTTATTGAACACATAATAAATGTATTGTAGAATGCCGCATGCTTTTTGAGGTATCCTGTCTGTAACAACTACCTGATGTTTTTCACCAGGCTAATGGCGGATTCTAAATTGCCATTTAGTAAATTTGGGTGTTTTTTATACCTGTAATGGTAAAAACATTGATATTCTATTCTTTTCTAAAAAGTGGCTTTTAGTCAGATTTTAGTAAATCTGCAGGATATATGGGGGATCTTGAACTGCACACCCTAATTACACATATAGTAGGAGGTGCAACTACCATGCTGGGACTTGTAGTTCTGCAAAGAAAGAGAAAACAATTGGCCAAAAAGAATACCAAGAACCTCAAATTTGCTGTATGTGAGATTGCAGAGTTGATTATAATTATTCTTACTAGCAATTCTTGGTATTGTGGAGTGTGCAATGATACTAGGGGGGTAATTCCAAGTTGATCGCAGCAGGAAATTTTTTAGCAGTTGGGCAAAACCATGTGCACTGCAGGGAAGGCAGATATAACATGTGCAGAGAGAGTTAGATTTGGGTGTGGTGTGTTCAATCTGCAATCTAAATTGCAGTGTAAAAATAAAGCAGCCAGTATTTACCCTGCACAGAAACAAAATAACCCACCCAAATCTAACTCTCTCTGCAAGTGTTATATCTGCCTCCCCTGCAGTGCACATGGTTTTGCCCATCTGCTAAAAAATTTCCTGCTGCGATCAACTTGGAATTACCCCCTATATTCTCTTTCTTTCTGGAACTATAAGTTCCAGCATGGTAGCACCTCCTACTATACATGTAATTAGGGTGTACAGTCCAAGATCCCAGTAAGAATACTGATGCATATCACAAGGCAGAGCCGTAACAGGGCTCAAATGTGTCCTTTGCGACTCTGCTACTTGAGCGCGTGACATCATGGCGTTGCTCATATAGCGGTATGATATCGCGCAAATGGGGGAAGGTCAGCAGCATTGATAAGTGCAGTACTGAAAGGGGGAACCTTATGATGCTCCATCCTGCTGCACAAACTGCAGGGTGCAGGATACCCCAGAGACACTGCAGCAGTGATTGCTGCTAGCCAGAAGCAAGGGTCGTGGGACAGTGATGGTGCCGCCCTATTCCTCTGCAATGGTACCGGCAGTATAACCCTAATTACGGCCCTGTCATAAGGGTTCAGATGTCAGTATCTATATTAGATCTCTTCCCCAACGTGATTGGTAGAACAAATCAGTTACAGTGGTGTATCTATAATGGGTGCAGGGTGTGCAGTGCACATGGGCCTCTGTTTCCAGAGGGGCCCAGACCGCACACCCTGCACCCATGTTTTCTAATACTTACCTCTCTGGAGTCCCGCTTTGGCAGGGGCAGCACTGCACAAATCACCAGCAAAATGCAGTGGGCGTTGGCTATATCCCTGTAATCTGTGCATGCACATTAGACTCTTGCACAGCACCAGAGTCTACTCACTTTCGTCACTAGCTAGAGAGGATGGGTCTGGGTGTGTGGTCTGGACTCCCCTCTGGACCAGGGACTGTACAGGACCCCTGATAAGCTGCCTGTTTCTGGATCATGTTATTACTTTTGAAGAATTATATGCCTTTAGAAAAGCTGCAACTAATTGAAGGTAAAGGAAGGAACTCATGTATAGTTGGATGGAATTTGCATCTACATCACAAGTGTAAAATATGCCATAAAAAAAATAGTTTTTTGATACTAAAATGAAATCTCTTTGTCGGAATCCATTTGGGGGACACTGCTACATTGGGTGTAGGGGGTGCATTCTGGGAGCAGGGTCACATCTTCAAACTCAAAGTATTTGTGGTGTTGGCTCAGCATAGAATCTTACTCCAACTGCCAGTTTGAACTACATTAAGACCAGAGAAGCATAGAAGCAACACTCAACCTAGAACAGTAAACCAAACAAAATCAACTTTAACAGTAATAACAATAGCACAAAAGAGGAGGGGGCGTGGCCTGGCAAGCTGTGAGGAGGACGTGCGGTGTCTGTGCTCTCCCGCTTCAACACCTAAATTGTGCTCCCAGCCTAAGTTTTTGGGCATCTCCCTGACGCTGCACATCTCCTGTGGTGTTCCTGTCTGCCCCTGCATCGGGTGACCCGGTGTCGCGGAGCCGGGGGACACGGACGATTGTCCCTGCAGGTTGCGGCCTAGTCACTCGCTGGGAGCCAGGACCCGACGTGATCGCTGTGGTCGGGCGGCGGGATCCGAGGCGCGGACGCCGCCACAGTTACCCGCAGCCAACTGTGATCGTTCACTCAGAGCCTTCCTGCTATCAACCGGGACCCGAAGCGAAACAGGTGAAGCGCTGTGCTGCGGCTGCCCGTGACCCGACTTTCAGAGGCCACCGCTACAGCTGAAGACGGGTCCTGGATCTGACGTCCCGTCGGAGCTGTGCGGGCGGCGCACTTCCTCCTCTCCCTGCGGCTGAATCTCCCTGTTGCCCTGGTGACCGGCGGGGGCTCCCGCTGACTCGGATGCCGGGGAACACCTCAGCCTGCACTGAACGGAGCTAGGAGTTGTCTGCTGTGGAAATACGCTCCGGATACGATCTTCTCTGCTAGGGACTGGTGGAGAGGTGAGACCCTTTCTGCTATAATTAAATTACCCCCCCCCCCCGCTAAATTCAGCCCCTGCTGCTGTAATAACCCCTGAAGGGGCTGTAAACCACCAAGGCCCCCACTATTATTATTACTACGCCTGACCCCCTATACCACTCCACGTGCCGGGTGGCTTTTTTAGACAAGACCCAGCTCACGCCGCCCACTGCTGCTCATCATCAGCCCACCCGCTCTGTTGCGGTGCCCAGTGGGGAACTCTGGCCATCAGCCTTTCAGAAAGCTGGGGGTTCCTACCTCTTGGGTCCTCCTGTGTGTCCAGCTGCGGTGACGCCTAGGTACGCTGGACTGCCTGGTGGTCACTGCTTTTCCCCCTCTTACGCAGCTCAATCACTACGCAGCCCCAACATTTTACCAGCTGTTGTTTAGGGCTTTTCATCCCGCAAAGGGGGCACCGGGCTCTCATCCTGCGGCCAACACTGCCAAATTATATTGACGGACCTGGCGGAGATCCAACGCAGTCCTGGCAGTCCTTCCGAGGCTTTGATATACTGTTATCTTATGATGTCCTAAATACCTCCGTCCGAGGCCCTCATATTTCTATTTGCATTGCACGGATCCTTCCTCAAGCTTTTAAGGTCATGCCGTCTTCTTATTATGCCCTACAAAGTGAAAAAAGGCTCCACTGCTACAACTCCCGCCATGTTCACCCCCAAGAACAAAAGTTCCTCACAAATGGTCGATAGGATCAACCCGTCTTCTCCGGAGTCCCCACCCGACCTATCGGTCGATCCAAGTATTCAGGCCATGCTTTCCACTCTTGTGGAAGGGATCAAAACAACGTTTCAGCAGGAACTCAAGAAGGCCGTGGACGACTTTAAGGTTGAAATGACCTCTCTTGGTTCACGGACCGATGCCTTGGAATCCAAAACTGATGATTTATGCAGATATCAAGGAGTAGTGGACAGAGAACTCTCTCTCCTACGATCAGAAGTCAACGATCTCAAGGAAAAACAAGAAGATTTAAAAAATAGATTGAGGAGAAACAATTTGCGAATCAGAAGTGTCCCAGAGTCAATTTCTCCGTCCACCCTCGATTCTTTTCTTCGAGATCTCTTCAAACACATTGCTCCTAACCTTCAGGATAACGAATTGCTCTTGGATAGAGCTCATCGGGCTCTCCGGGCGAAACCTACATTTGGTCAGCAGCCGAGAGATATCATTGCTAGACTACACTATTATCGCACTAAAGAGAAATTGATGTCGGCAATTAGAGACACCCCGGATATCCTATACAAGGGTATGAATATTCAAATTTTCCAGGACCTGGCCCCGTCGACTATACAAAAGAGGAGAGACTTGCAACCGATCACAAGAGTACTCCGTCAAAACAATATCAAATATCGCTGGAACTTTCCCTTTCAACTTCAGGTCCTTGCGAATACCACCATTTGCACGGCTAAAACCTTGGAACAAGGACAGAAGCTGCTTACGGACTTGAATATTCTTCCGGACCCTGCCACGTCTGCCTCCTCACAAGGGTTGCCTAGGCCTCAGCGTCCCCACCCGCCGCAACCACAATGGTCTACAGTCCGTCGAGGCAGACTGGATGACGCCAATCCTCCTTGAACTACTGTTATGGTATTGCTTGGGAAGTAATTTTTCTCATAGTCTCGCTCTCCCTTTGTGATGTTTGGAACTGTTTGAGTTTATTGGTTTCCTACTATTATTGCTTAGGGTTTACTGTAGATCTGCACCTCTTACTGCGGATCCGTTGATTCTTTTATGTTTCTAGTATTGACTTGAGGGCCTCGCACAGGTTTGTAATCTGTGATATACACCACCCTCTACCCTGATATATGCTTATGTTACTTCTAATGTTTGTTCTGGTTAGGCCCCTCCATTGGGGTCTCTTTTCTTACAGGGTTTTGGCCTCTTTAGGCCGCCTTTTGCTGTTTCTCTTTGTTCCCTTCTCTTCTCTTACTCTTTCCCTGACTCTTCTGCTTTTCTTCCCTTTCCCTGAATCCGACTGGTCTCCCCTGCTGGGGCCTAGACTGGTATCTGAGTCTTACTTAGAATACTCATATTCTACGCAACATGGGGTTTAAAATACTTTCCATAAATGTTAATGGTCTGAATTCACCTAAACGTCACACTCTAGTCTTGGGAGCATGCCGGCGTGAGAACGCGGATATCGTATTGTTGCAAGAGACACATCTCACGGGTGAACACTCTCAATTACGGAGTAGGCGCTTCCCCCACACTTTTTTTGCCTCCGCTCCATGTAAAAAGAGGGGAGTGGCGATCCTGATTTCTAATAAAGTACCCTTTGTCCTTTCAAATTGCATGTCAGATGATGATGGACGGTATCTTATACTGGTGGGTTCCATAGGGGCGGAACGAGTTACTCTGGTTAGTCTCTATGCGCCCAACACAGGTCAGAGCATGTTTTTCTCCAAATTATTCAAACGGATAGAAAAGCTTATACTCGGAAATTTGATACTAGGTGGAGATTTTAATTCTGTGTTAGACCCCACCTTAGACAAATCTACTTCACGGAACTTAAAACATTCTCCTGAAGTCATTCGTACCTCATTTAATCTTTGCAAGGGACTGACGAGGCTAGAAGTTTTAG
Source organism: Pseudophryne corroboree (assembly GCF_028390025.1). Classification (NCBI taxonomy): domain Eukaryota; kingdom Metazoa; phylum Chordata; class Amphibia; order Anura; family Myobatrachidae; genus Pseudophryne; species Pseudophryne corroboree. The sequence goes on from NC_086447.1 coordinate 602,591,959, forward strand.
ATACTTGGCGTCTTAAAAATTCGACAGCTAGAGACTACACTCATTATTCTGGCCCCCACCAACTGTACTCTCGCATTGACATGATCTTTGTATCAAGGCCGCTTGCTTCTAGGATAGCGTCAGCAGGTATTACACCCTTCTCATTTTCCTAGATACATTCTCATCCCTACGCAGATCCCGCTCGTGGCGTTTGGATAATAACATGTTATTAGACCCCTCCTTTTTTGAGGAAGTTGGGTCTGCCATTTCGGAGTACTTTGATCTTAATTTGTCTGATGAGGTGTCGACGGGGATTATATGGGAAGCATACAAAGCAACACTCCGGGGTAAATTTATTAGCAGGGCAACGTTTCAATAGAAGCAAGCCCAAAGAGAAATTTTTCAACTCGAAAATGAAATTTCCGCTCTTCTTACTCAACATAAGCAAAATCCCACGGCACCTCTGCTAATTCAGATCAATTCTCTGAGGGGTAGACTTAATACCATTCTCTCCCGCAAATCTGCTTATATTTTAAAACGGCTCCAACAAAAATATTATGATAAAGCAGACAAGGCTGACTCTGTTCTAGCTAGCAAACTTAGACAAAAGAGGGCTTCTGGTCTGATTGTAAAACTTGAGGAATGCAGTTCCGGAATGATTACTTACGACCCGATGCGCATAGTTACAGAATTTCAAACATATTATGAGAAATTATATAATTTATCTTGCTCCTCCCCTCCTCTAGACCTATCACCTACTCCCTCTCTGTCCACCTTTTTCTCTGACAAATTGCTCCCCCTCTTAAGCGACCAACAAGCTTTAGACTTGAATGCAAATATAACGGAAGAGGAGATTCTGTCGGCCATTAAGGGACTTAAGTCTTCTGCTGCTCCAGGCCTGGATGGCTTCACATCTCAATACTATAAGAAATTTGCTCCTGTTCTCATTCCCTTCTTACATTTTTTTTACAATGATCTTCTTAATGGTGCTTCCACTGACCCTTTAACCTCCTTGGCCAGCATAGTTGTAATCCCTAAATCGGGCAGAGACCTAGAATTGGCCTCTAACTATAGACCTATCTCCCTGTTAAATGTGGATATGAAAATCTATGCAAAAGTACTGGCGAATAGACTGGGTCCCCTCCTACCCCTCCTGGTCCATCCGGACCAGGTCGGTTTTATATCCGGTCGACAGGCATTTGACAATACCCGTCGCACGATAGACATAATACACGCAATTCATAAACAAAAATTACCGGCTCTAGTCCTGGGATTAGATGCTGAAAAGGCTTTCGACCGGATTCAATGGTCCTTTATGTTTCGTACTCTACAATCCATTGGGATACACGGTCAGTTTCTACAAGGTATCAAGGCGTTATATATCAAACCTAGGGCAACAGTACTTGCCAACGGGGTTGCATCCCCCCCTTTTCCCATATCTAATGGGACCCGTCAGGGATGCCCTCTGTCCCCTCTTATTTTTGCACTATCTATTGAACCTTTGGCCGCGCGCATTCGGGCTAACCCAAATATAAAGGGTATCACAATAGGGACTAAAGAATATAAGATCGCTCTCTACGAGGACGACGTCTAGCTAACCATTTCAGACCCACTTCATTCCCTTCCCCACCTCTTCCGTGAAATTGAGGAATATGGTGCCCTCTCGGGTTATAAGATCAATACAGGAAAGACTGAGGTGCTAGATTTCTATATTCCTCAAGCTGTTAAAGACTTATTAAAACACTCTTTCAATTTTCATTGGAATAGTCGACACCTTTCTTATTTAGGGGTTTCCATAACCAAGAATTATTCCCAACTTTACCAGGCTAACTATCCAAAGTTGCTGACTCAACTTCAGACGGATCTTGAGGACTGGGGAAAGTACCATATTTCTTGGATTGGGAGAATTACTGCTATTAAAATGAATTTATTGCCAAGGCTTCTTTACCTATTTCAAGCGTTACCAGTCCGAGTTCCCCCCTGTGTCTTCAAAGGTCTCCAACATAATATAATGTCATTCATTTGGTCAAAGAAGAAACCCAGAGTGAAACGCTCAGTGATTCAAAGACGCACTTCCGAGGGTGGTCTGGGTGTCCCTAATCTAAACTCCTATTATTTAGCAGCCAGACTAGCACAAGGCATCCTCTGGAATAGGCCTAATTCAGAGAGAGTATGGGTTGAGATAAAATCAAATGACCTCAATCTCCGCACCATATCCTCTCTTTTGTGGATACCTAGATCGTCCCGACCTAAAACGATTATTGGTCACCCTATTGTTTCACACACATTAGATGTGTGGGATACGGCAAATAGGCAATTTCACTTAGCCCCTGCTCCTAGTCCTCTGATTCCGCTGTTTGATAATCCTAGTTTTCGACCGGGATGTTTTGGCTCTTCTTTCAATTGTTGGTTGAATAGCGGAGTCAGACTACTTAATGATATTACCCAAAATGTATCTTTCCCCACATTCGCGGACCTGCAAACTAAACATTCTATCCCTCATAAATTCTTTTATCAATACTTACGGATTAGACACTTTCACTCTGTGGCCTCTTCTCAGCTGTGTGCTAGACCTCTCTCCTCAGTGGAAAATTTAGTGTCTTGTAGAGCTTCCACTAAAGGGCTTATATCCACCCTAGTTTCTTTATTATCTCCCTTATCCCTGGGGTCTAAAGATTCTCATGAACGGGCATGGGAATCCGATTTAGGGGAAACACTAGATGAGGATGACTGGTCTACAATTTATTCCAGAGTGGCCTCTAGCTCTCTGTGCGTAAGATTAAAGGAGAACGCCTATAAACTTTTCTACAGGTGGTATTATATTCCAACTAGACCTAACAAAATGAATCCTGAGATTTCCCTACTGTGTTGGAGATGTAGAAAAATGGACGGCACGTTCCTACATATTTGGTGGACTTGTCCAGCTCTGGTTCCCTTGTGGAGGGAGATGGCGGCCTAGGCTTCTGCGATTTTATCCATCCCTATTCCTTTCAGGGCCGGCTATTTCCTTCTATCAATGGATATTCCTGAGTTTACGCGTCACCAAAATAAGTTGTTCACTCATATGGTCCTGGCAGCCAGATGTTGTATAGCAGCACAATGGCGGTCCCCAGAACTTCCCAAATTAGACGCGATCATAGCTAAAATATGGCATATCTACTCAATGGAACATGTCACTAGTATACTGAAGAACTCTTCTCTGTCATTCATTAAAGTTTGGAGTCCATGGACTTCCTTTTATAACATCCCACTGGCTTTTACTTTAGGTGATGGCTCACCCTTTAATATATACTAGACTAGTTTAAAACCCTATAGCTGTCCGGACTTACTGTCTGGACTTTAGGCTGACCAGTCGGATTGATTCCCCCCCTCTCTTCTCTCTTCTTTACCTTTCATTCTCCTCCGTCTTCTCTCTTTCTTCTCTCCTCTTTTTTGTTCTCGATATGGTACTGTCATAAGAGCTTTAGTAGCTCTAGTGACTCCTTGTTTTTTAATTGTTTTTGTTTTGTTTTGTTGTTGTTACATTTCGGAAAAAAGGAAAAAAGTGTTGACGACTTAATGGAGTTGCAACATCTATTTTATTATTTACAAGTGTAGATATACTGTATTTTCTGATCTGTGTTCAGTAGGCCCAGATGTTTATTCTATATATACTTTGTTATGGGCTGTTAGTTCACACTGTAGATGACCTCTGCGTAGGTGGTTTGTGATCCCACTCTTGTCCAAATCGTCTCACTAATAAAATTTCTATTTAAAAAACAATAGCACAAAAGAAGGGTATGATTACAGTCTTCCCCAGGTGGATTCAGAGAAAGAGATTTAAGGATAAGTACCAAAACTATATCCTCTTTTATAGGCAAACGTGGGGTGGGGGGCAAAGTGGAGTTGCTGCATATGCCTAGTGTAGCAGCTTCTTCTGCCACGTTTGCTGTGCGCGTAGATCTGAGTGCTCAATCACTGCACTATACCAGAAAGTAACTACCAGGAAGAAGAAACAGGCACCTTACCTGAGGTGGGAGAATGTGTGCTTATTATGTTTTATTATGTTTATTTATTATGGAAAATGTAACCTTTTCCTGACCACACATGTTTATATTATATATTGGACCAGTATGGCTTGGCACAATAGATCCAGATTGGACCGGAGTGGCTTGGCGCAATGGAACTGGACTAGAACGGAATGGCTTGGCACAATGACACTGGTCTTGAACCGATATGGCTTAGAATAATGTGTTCGGGCTGGACTGGATTGGCTTGGCACAGTGTACCCTGAAAGGACTGGAATAGCTTGGCACAATGGTTCCAGGCTGGACTGGAATAACTTGGCAAAATGGATCTGGGTCAGACTGGAAAAGCTTAGCAGAATGGATCCAGGCTGGACCGGAATAACAAGGCACAAAGGATCTGGGCTTGAACAGGTATAATTTAGCACAATGGATCCGAGCTTGACCGGAATAGCTTAACACAATGGAAATGGGCTTGAAGCAGTATGGCTTGGAACAAGTCACAGCCACACTAGCTGGACAGTGAGCTGAGACTGAAATTCAGGTACACAGGGAGACCTGGTGACTGGAACCACAGAATGCCTAAAGGCAAACGTTGCTCTGGTGCCTTCTGAGTGTCAGAAGGTGCCTTTTATCAGGAGGATATGCTTGCATCCTATTGGTGGACATGGTCAGCTGGTCAGAGTTTAGAATCCGATTGGTTCATCCGCAGTCAGCTGACTGGGACCAAGATGGTGGTGTCCAGCAGTCAGAGCTTGCAGGAGAACACACGATCAGACGCTGTAGAAGCGTTGGAGAGAAGACTGGCAGACACTCCCAGAGCACAGCAGTGATGCAGACCATGGGACAATATGCTGGGAACCAGATCCCAGCACCCGCAACCAGCGGGTTGGTAAGTGTTTAAAATGCTGAATCCTGACAAGCTCCTTATGGGTGGGTACTTACAGCCCCAGCTACCTGCAACACCTTGCATCTATTTATGGCTTCCTAGCCATAAACACATTAAAGTGATAAAACTTTGTAAAGGTGTGAATGGAAGACTAGGTTTCTGCTTTGCATAACTGTTCCACCGAAGCCACATGCTATGCCGCTTAGGAGGCTCCCACCAATCTGGTCGAATGTGCAACCAAGCGCTCAGAAACTGGAATTCCCTCCAAAATGTACTGTATGCTTGACAAATCAAAGAAGTAGTCCCTCTAGCCTACTTTAAAGCTGCCAACCTCTTTTTTGAGCATTATAGAGGGTTAACAAACTGTCCGTTTTCGTTACAGTAGTTGATCTATTCACATATATAATGCACAATGGGTGTGCAGTAAGAGTAAACACAATCTGGTTGTCTCTTCTGAACTGTAATCTTTGACTAAAATTCCAGTGAAATGTCAAGGCGCAGAACCCTATATGAGCAGCACTGCACACTGAAGAAGTCAGCATGTTCACTTCTTTCTCAAACTCATTATGGAGGTCAACAGTGGCGGTCACCCAAACTCTGTCTGGGAGATCATCAGTGCTGGGTTGGGTCAGTATACAGACCGTGGCATCCCACTGTTTAGAATCTTGACAGGGGTCAGGAAGAAAGCTACCCCTCACCCCCTTACCCTAACCCTCCTAAATTGCAGCCTAACCCTAACCCTCCCCACCCCCCTGCAGCCTAACCCTCCCCTGTATGTGGTCCCCAGCGCTTGACTGAAGTCCGCGGTGTATGTGCAGAGGGAGGGCGCTGCTCTATGCATTGTCCATGAGCCATACAATTGATCCGGTATTAAAAACTTTCAATTACCGGATCAATTGCATATCATAGAGCTGCACCCTCCCTCTGCACCTACACCGCGAACTTCCGTCTAGCGCTGGGGACCACATACAGTACCAACGAAAGTGTGCATAATTACTGGATTCCGACAGTTACCACACACGTTGATTTCCAGCACAACGGGGAGCCCTATACATCATCAAGCAGTGAGAACATCTTCTTTTGGTGTGAGGTAGTAGCATAGCGCAGGACCCTCTTTGCTGAGCTATTATAAAATACGTAACTCTTTACTGTGATTCTTATTATAAGCTAACCAGCTGGAACTGAATTCTGCCTAATGAATTTATACCTTGCAAATTAGCTTTACATTTTTTATATAAAATTAAATGTGTTTCTATTTTTCCTATTTGCACTCTCTTTCTTCTATTGTATTGGCAAACTTATTGATAATTGTAGATTATCTATTGGGAGCTGCATATTAATTGTCCAAAAAGGTGTCCTTACCTTTTTTTTATTATTTTGTTTTTATGTGATTATTTTGTGTTTGCGCCCGAATAGTATACCTAATTACAGTTAGGAACACTACTTTTGTCTCATTTTCTTGTGCTAAGAACTCGCGCTCCTGGTGCTCTTCTCCATCATGACAATGCACCTGCCCACAAATCCAGGAAAGAGGTGGATTTTCTGTCCCATGCATCCAGGAGCTTGGTTGTCCACTGTACAGTCCAGAACTGACTCCCGGCAACTTTTTCGTGTACCCATAAATCAAGTGCAAAATGCGTGGCTCATTTTGAATCACCGGAAGCTGCAGCAGAGACCTTCATTCAGCATGTAAAAACATACCTTCTTCAGACTGGTCCAGCTGCTTCACCATGTTGTTTGACACTCCTCTGATGGATACTTTGAGACTCTGAGACTGCTCTGATGAATACTTTCAAAAAAAGGTAATGTTCACTTTGTTTTTAAACATAATACTGTACTTTTTGTGCAAATTAAACTTATTGCACACTCCTCGTACTGCATCCAATGAGGAGAAATCCTTAGCATTTAGTCTGATTAGAAGAAAATGCTGGAATAACTATGTCCTGATTTGGAATCAGAATGAGATCCCACCGCCCGGGATGCTGAACGTCAGGGTCCTGACATTGGCATCCCGAGTGGCGGAATGCCGTCAGGGTGGTGAACGCAATGAAGCCCCTTGCGGGCTCACTGCGCTTGCCACGCTGCGGGCTCGGTGGTGAGCTATGCTTACCACAGCTTCTGTTCTCCCTCTATGGGTGTCGTGGACACCCATAGAGAGACGAATCACTTACCTTGCCGGTATACCGGTGGCTGTATGGTGGCCCTGTCGGGATCCAGTATTGTGACAGCCAGGATCCCGATTATCGGTATACTGACTGCATACCCCTGATTTAAATAAAAAATAGACACAACCATTTGGAATAAATTTATGTATACTTTTTTGTGGATTGCTTTATACTTATTATTATTGAACTCTAATTATAGGCTTGCTTATTTAAGCACTTCCATATGCATTTTTTGCAGTTCTTAAGTACTATGTTTTGTACAGTATATACAACTGCTATAAGTAGTGTGGCAGCGGTGGCCAGTCTTGCGAGACATAGAAAGCTGGGATAAAAAAAAAACATTATTTTCAGCACATTTAAAGCTACATTTTTGTCATATAACTATTTCCCTACCTCACTTCCTTATGACTGAAATGTAAGGTCAGTTAATCTCAGACAAGATAGATAACTCAAAATTTGTTTGGCAAATATTTGAGTATATAACTATTCCCCAAAAAATTACAGCTCTGAAATTGTATTCCTTCCCACTGAAATGCAATCCAAAAAACAGACTTTTTAAAAAAAAAATCTGACAATTAACTTTGGCCTTAAATTTCAGTCATAAGGAAGTTGACATATTTTTATACATTTTTATCAATTCCTTTACTGTGTTGAAAGTTGTTTCTTTCCACAGCTAGGCTACAGTATCATATTGTACTGCATAGTCTGCATTGTTGTATTGTGTTGCATTTTTTCTAAAGGTAACAGGGAGTTAGAGGTTTTTGTTTTTTTCAAAATGGGTGGGCCGTGATCGAGAATTTCACTCAGTGCATGTCGTGCAAGATGTATGTACACCTGGAGCAACCATCCCAGTGTGAATACATCTGCGTGAGGTGTGTGCGAATGGTTGCCCTGGAAGCCCAGGTAACTGATCTAGCGCAAACCGATACATGACTGAGAGATATTCACAATCTCGAGCAGAACTTAGATAGAATGGTGGAGAAGTTGCAGGGGGGGACACCGGTAGAAGAGGATGAGGACAATCGGGTAGCTAGCTGTGTCACGGTTAGAAGGAAGAAGAAGCGGGGGCGACAGAACATCTCCGATCTACCAAACCCCAATAAATTTGCCTGATTGGACGAAGATTCTGGGGATGGCAGTGAGGAAATGACGGAGCTGGAGGATACCGTTCCCTCTAGCAACCGGAGGATTGGTCCCTCCAGGACAAAGAGAACAAGAGAAAGCGAGGTACCTTGTCAGATTGTGGTGGTAGGGGATTCTATTATCAGGAAGACAGACAGCGCAATCTGCTACCGGGGCCGTGATCGCCATACAGTCTTGTCTCCCGGGTGCTCGGGTATGGCACATTGCGGACCGGGTAGAAAGATTGTTGGGAGGGGCCGGGAATGACCCGATGATCTTTGTGCATGTTGGCACCAATGACAAAGTTAGTGGTAGGTGGGATGTCTTTAAGAAAGACTATAGGGACCTAGGCCAAAAACTAAAGGCAAGGACATCTAAGGTAATATTCTCCGAAATATTACCTGTGCCACGCGCTAGTCCAGGGAGGCAGAGGAAGATTAGGGAGGTAAATGTGCAGCTCAGAGACTGGTGTAGGAAAGAAGGGTTTGTGTTCCTGGAACAATGGGCGGACTTCTCAGTCAGGTGCCGTCTTTTTTGTCACAATGGATTGCACCTGAATGAGGAGGGGGCAGCGGTACTGGGGGGAAGGATGGTTAGAAGGTTGTAGGAGATTTTAAACTAGGTGCCTGGGGGGAGGGATTAGTAACAACTTGAGGGACATCTAAAGAGTGAAGAAAAGAGGGATGTGTAAAGTATAATGGGGTGGAGAGGGGGGAAGGAGAAAAATAGTCAGCGATAGTAATGTGCACCGGACATTTTTCGGGTTTTGTGTTTTGGTTTTGGATTCTGTTCCGCGGCCGTGTTTTGGATTCGGACGCGTTTTGGAAAAACCTCACCGAAAATTTTTTGTCGGATTCGGGTGTGTTTTAGATTCGGGTGTTTTTTTCAAAAAAAACTAAAAAACAGCTTAAATCATAGAATTTGGGGGTCATTTTGATCCCATAGTATTATTAACCTCAATTACCATAATTTCCGCTCATTTCCAGTCTATTCTAAACACCTCACACCTCACAATATTATTTTTAGTCCTACAATTTGCACCAAGGTCGCTGGATGGCTAAGCTAAGCGACACAAGTGGCCGACACAAACACCTGGCCCATCTAGGAGTGGCACTGCAGTGTCAGGCAGGATGGCACTTCAAAAAATTGTCCCCAAACAGCACATGATGCAAAGAAAAAAAGAAGCGCACCAAGCTCGCTGTGTGACTAAGCTAAGCGACACAAGTGGCCGACGCAAACACCTGGCCCATCTAGGAGTGGCACTGCAGTGTCAGGCAGGATGGCACTTCAAAAAAATTGTCCCCAAACAGCACATGATGCAAAGAAAAAAAGAGGCGCACCAAGGTCGCTGTGTGACTAAGCTAAGCGACACAAGTGGCCGACATAAACACCTGGCCCATCTAGGAGTGGCACTGCAGTGTCAGGCAGGATGGCACTTCAAAAAAATTGTCCCCAAACAGCACATGATGCAAAGAAAAAAAGAGGCGCACCAAGGTCGCTGTGTGACTAAGCTAAGCGATACAAGTGGCCGACACAAACACCTGGCCCATCTAGGAGTGGCACTGCAGTGTCAGGCAGGATGGCACTTCAAAAAAATAGTCCCCAAGCAGCACATGATGCAAAGAAAAAAAGAGGCGCACCAAGGTCGCTGGATGGCTAAGCTAAGCGACACAAGTGGCCGACACAAACACCTGGCCCATCTAGGAGTGGCACTGCAGTGTCAGGCAGGATGGCACTTCAAAAAAATTGTCCCCAAACAGCACATGATGCAAAGAAAAAAAGAGGCGCACCAAGGTCGCTGTGTGACTAAGCTAAGCGACACAAGTGGCCGACACAAACACCTGGCCCATCTAGGAGTGGCACTGCAGTGTCAGGCAGGATGGCACTTCAAAAAAATTGTCCCCAAACAGCACATGATGCAAAGAAAAATGAAAGAAAAAAGAGGTGCAAGATGGAATTGTCCTTGGGCCCTTATGTTGTATAAACAGGACATGCACACTTTAACGAACCCATCATTTCAGTGACAGGGTCTGCCACATGACTGTGACTGAAATGACGGGTTGGTTTGGGCCCCCACCAAAAAAGAAGCAATCAATCTCTCCTTGCACAAACTGGCTCTACAGAGGCAAGATGTCCACCTCATCATCATCCTCCGATTCCTCACCCCTTTCACTGTGTACATCCCCCTCCTCACAGATTATTAATTCGTCCCCACTGGAATCCACCATCTCAGGTCCCCGTGTACTTTCTGGAGGCAATTGCTGCTGGTGAATGTCTCCACGGAGGAATTGATTATAATTCATTTTGTTGAACATCATCTTCTCCACATTTTCTGGAAGTAACCTCGTACGCCGATTGCTGACAAGGTGAGCGGCTGCACTATACACTCTTTCGGAGTACACACTGGAGGGAGGGCAACTTAGGTAGAATAAAGCCAGTTTGTGCAAGGGCCTCCAAATTGCCTCTTTTTCCTGCCAGTATACGTACGGACTGTCTGACGTGCCTACTTGGATGCGGTCACTCATATAATCCTCCACCATTCTTTCAATGGTAGCAGAATCATATGCAGTGACAGTAGACGACATGTCAGTAATCGTTGGCAGGTCCTTCAGTCCGGACCAGATGTCAGCACTCGCTCCAGACTGCCCTGCATCACCGCCAGCGGGTGGGCTCGGAATTCTTAGCCTTTTCCTCGCACCCCCAGTTGCGGGAGAATGTGAAGGAGGAGATGTTGATGGGTCACGTTCCGCTTGACTTGACAATTTTCTCACCAGCAGGACTTTGAACCTCTGCAGACTTGTGTCTGCCGGAAAGAGAGATACAACGTAGGTTTTAAATCTAGGATCGAGCACGGTGGCCAAAATGTAGTGCTCTGATTTCAACGGATTGACCACCCGTGAATCCTGGTTAAGCGAATTAAGGGCTCCATCCACAAGTCCCACATGCCTAGCGGAATTGCTCTATTTTAGCTCCTCCTTCAATGTCTCCAGCTTCTTCTGCAAAAGCCTGATGAGGGGAATGACCTGACTCAGGCTGGCAGTGTCTGAACTGACTTCACGTGTGGCAAGTTCAAAGGGTTGCAGAACCTTGCACAACGTTGAAATCATTCTCCACTGCGCTTGAGTCAGGTGCATTCCCCCTCCTTTGCCTATATCGTGGGCAGATGTATAGGCTTGAATGGCCTTTTGCTGCTCCTCCATCCTCTGAAGCATATAGAGGGTTGAATTCCACCTCGTTACCACCTCTTGCTTCAGATGATGGCAGGGCAGGTTCAGGAATGTTTGGTGGTGCTCCAGTCTTTTGTACGCGGTGCCTGAATGCCGAAAGTGGCCCACAATTCTTCGGGCCACCGACAGCATCTCTTGCACGCCCCTGTCGTTTTTTAAATAATTCTGCACCACCAAATTCAATGTATGTGCAAAACATGGGACGTGCTGGAATTTGCCCAGATGTAATGCACGCACAATATTGCTGGCATTGTCCGATGTCACAAATCCACAGGAGAGTCCAATTGGGGTAAGCCATTCTGCGATGATCTTCCTCAGTTCCCGTAAGAGGTTGTCAGCTGTGTGCCTCTTATGGAAAGCGGTGATACAAAGCGTAGCCTGCCTAGGAACGAGTTAGCGTTTGCGAGATGCTGCTACTGGTGCCGCCGCTGCTGTTCTTGCTGCGGGAGGCAATACATCTACCCAGTGGGCTGTCACAGTCATATAGTCCTGAGTCTGCCCTGCTCCACTTGTCCACATGTCCGTGGTTAAGTGGACATTGGGTACAACTGCATTTTTTAGGACACTGGTGACTCTTTTTCTGAGGTCTGTGTACATTTTCGGTATCGCCTGCCTAGAGAAATGGAACCTAGATGGTATTTGGTACCGGGGACACAGTACCTCAATCAAGTCTATAGTTGCCTCTGAATTAACGATGGATACCGGAACCACGTTTCTCACCGCCCAGGCTGCCAAGGCCGAGTTATCTGCTTTGCAGCAGGATGACTGCTGTGATATTTCATCTTCCTCGCAAAGGACTGTTGGACAGTCAATTGCTTACTGGAAGTAGTACAAGTGGTCTTCCGACTTCCCCTCTGGGATGACCATCGACTCCCAGCAGCAACAACAGCAGCGCCAGCAGCAGTAGGCGTTACACTCAAGGATGCATCGGAGCAATCCCAGGCAGGAGAGGACTCGTCAGACTTGACAGTGACATGGCCTGCAGGACTATTGGCTTTCCTGGGTAAGGAGGAAATTGACACTGAGGGAGTTGGTGGTGTGGTTTGCAGGAGCTTGGTTACAAGAGGAAGGGATTTAGTGGTCAGTGGACTGCTTCCGCTGTCATCCAAAGTTTTTGAACTTGTCACTGCCTTATGATGAATGCAATGCAGGTGACGTATAAGGGAGGATGTTCCGAGGTGGTTAACGTCCTTACCCCTACTTATTACAGCTTGACAAAGGCAACACACGGCTTGACACCTGTTGTCCGCATTTGTGTTGAAATAATTCCACACCGAAGAGCTGATTTTTTTTGTATTTTGACCAGGCATGTCAATGGCCATATTCGTCCCACGGACAACAGGTGTCTCCCCGGGTGCCTGACTTAAACAAACCACCTCACCATCAGAATCCTCCTTGTCAATTTCCTCCCCAGCGCCAGCAACACCCATATCCTCATCCTGGTGTACTTCAACACTGACATCTTCAATTTGACTATCAGGAACTGGACTGCGGGTGCTCCTTCCAGTACTTGCAGGGGGCGTGCAAATGGTGGAAGGCGCAAGCTCTTCCCGTCCAGTGTTGGGAAGGTCAGGCATCGCAACCGACACAATTGGACTCTCCTTGGGGATTTGTGATTTAGAAGAACGCACAGTTCTTTGCTGTGCTTTTGCCAGCTTAAGTCTTTTCATTTTTCTAGCGAGAGGATGAGTGCTTCCATCCTCATGTGAAGCTGAACCACTAGCCATGAACATAGGCCAGAGCCTCAGCCGTTCCTTGCCACTCCGTGTCGTAAATGGCATATTGGCAAGTTTACGCTTCTCCTCAGACGCTTTCAATTTAGATTTTTGGGTCATTTTACTGAACTTTTGTTTTTTGGATTTTACATGCTCTCTACTATGACATTGGGCATCGGCCTTGGCAGACGACGTTGATGGCATTTCATCATCTCGGCCATGACTAGTGGCAGCAGCTTCAGCACGAGGTGGAAGTGGATCTTGATCTTTCCCTATTTTACTCTCCACATTTTTGTTCTCCATTTTTTAATGTGTGGAATTATATGCCAGTATCAATAGCAATGGCCTACTACTATATATGCTGCGCACAACTAAAATGCACCACAGGTATAGAATGTAGATGGATAGTATACTTAATGACGACACAGAGGTAGGCACAGCAGTGGCCTTCCGTATCGTACTGCTATATATAGTATACTGGTGGTCACTGTGTCAGCAAACTGCAAAACTAAAATGCACCACAGGTATAGAATGTAGATGGATAGTATACTTAATGACGACACAGAGGTAGGCACAGCAGTGGCCTTCCGCATCGTACTGCTATATATAGTATACTGGTGGTCACTGTGTCAGCAAACTGCAAAACTAAAATGCACCACAGGTATAGAATGTAGATGGATAGTATACTTAATGACGACACAGAGGTAGGCACAGCAGTGGCCTTCCGTATCGTACTGCTATATATAGTATACTGGTGGTCACTGTGTCAGCAAACTGCAAAACTAAAATGCACCACAGGTAGAGAATGTAGGTGGATAGTATACTTAATGACGACACAGAGGTAGGCACAGCAGTGGCGTTCCGTATCGTACTGCTATATATAGTATACTGGTGGTCACTGTGTCAGCAAACTGCAAAACTAAAATGCACCACAGGTATAGAATGTAGATGGATAGTATACTTAATGACGACACAGAGGTAGGCACAGCAGTGGCCTTCCGTATCGTACTGCTATATATAGTATACTGGTGGTCACTGTGTCAGCAAACTGCAAAACTAAAATGCACCACAGGTATAGAATGTAGATGGATAGTATACTTAATGACGACACAGAGGTAGGCACAGCAGTGGCCTTCCGTATCGTACTGCTATATATAGTATACTGGTGGTCACTGTGTCAGCAAACTGCAAAACTAAAATGCACCACAGGTATAGAATGTAGATGGATAGTATACTTAATGACGACACAGAGGTAGGCACAGCAGTGGCCTTCCGTATCGTACTGCTATATATAGTATACTGTATAGTATACTGGTGGTCACTGTGTCAGCAAACTGCAAAACTAAAATGCACCACAGGTATAGAATGTAGATGGATAGTATACTTAATGACGACACAGAGGTAGGCACAGCAGTGGCCTTCCGTATCGTACTGCTATATATAGTATACTGGTGGTCACTGTGTCAGCAAACTGCAAAACTAAAATGCACCACAGGTATAGAATGTAGATGGATAGTATACTTAATGACGACACAGAGGTAGGCACAGCAGTGGCCTTCCGTATCGTACTGCTATATATAGTATACTGGTGGTCACTGTGTCAGCAAACTGCAAAACTAAAATGCACCACAGGTATAGAATGTAGATGGATAGTATACTTAATGACGACACAGAGGTAGGCACAGCAGTGGCCTTCCGTATCGTACTGCTATATATAGTATACTGGTGGTCACTGTGTCAGCAAACTGCAAAACTAAAATGCACCACAGGTATAGAATGTAGATGGATAGTATACTTAATGACGACACAGAGGTAGGCACAGCCAGTGGCCTTCCGTATCGTACTGCTATATATAGTATACTGGTGGTCACTGTGTCAGCAAACTGCAAAACTAAAATGCACCACAGGTATAGAATGTAGATGGATAGTATACTTAATGACGACACAGAGATAGGCACAGCAGTGGCCTTCCATATCGTACTGATATATATAGTATACTGGTGGTCACTGGTCAGCAAAACTCTGCACTGTACTCCTCCTATATAATATTAATTATACTGGTGGTCCCCAGTCCCCACAATAAAGCAGCACACTGAGCACAGATATGGAGTGTTTTTCAGGCAGACAACGTATACTGGTGGTCACTGTCAGCAAAACTCTGCACTGTACTCCTGCTACATAATACAGCTGCTCCCCAGTCCCCACAATTAAGCAGTGTGAGCACAGATATATTATGCAGCACACTGAGCACAGATATGGAGCGTTTTTTTTCAGGCAGAGAACGGATAAAACTGGTGGTCACTGATCAGCAAAACTCTGCACTGTACTCCTCCTAACAGCTGCTCCCCAGTCCTCCCCACAATTAAGCAATAAAGCAATCAAGTTCAACAATAAACGGAGAGGACGCCAGCCACGTCCTCTCCAGTGGCATAACTACTGCCCCCGCAGTCCTCGCGGTGGCTTGGGGGTGAGGGGCTGCGGGGGCGCCACTGACTTTGCACAGATTGACATGCGGACGAGCGTCCGCATGTCTATCTGCGGTCTCCCTCCCTGCTGTAAGGACTTGGAGGGACACGGAGCGCATAGCGCGTCTCTCCTGTGTCCCTCCTGGCTCTCCCCCGACCGGTCTAAGTGCCGTTCGTGAGCTCTGATTGGCTCACGAACTGGCACTTCCTTTATTAGACTTGTCGGGGGAGAGCCAGGAGGGACACAGGAGAGACGCGCTATGCGCTCATTGTCCCTCCAACACAAAGGTGCGGGGGGGGGGGGGGAGAGGAGAGCAGGCACTGGGCACATATACCTGGCACTGGGGGCATATACCTGGCACTGTGGGGGAAGATCTAGCACTGGGGGGCATATACCTGGCACTGGGGGCATATACCTGGCACTGTGGGGGTAGATCTGGCACTGGGGGCATATACCTGGCACTGTGGGGGTAGATCTGGCACTGGGGGCATATACCTGGCACTGGGGGCATATACCTGGCACTGTGGGGGAAGATCTGGCACTGGGGGCATATACCTGGCACTGTGGGGGAATATCTGGCACTGGGGGCATATACTTGGCACTGTGGGGGAATATCTGGCACTGGGGGCATATACCTGGCACTGTGGGGGAATATTTGGCACTGGGGGGAGCAGGCACTGAGGGGGCATATGTGGCACTGTGGGGGAAGATCTGGCACTGGGGGCATATACCTGGCACTGGGGGCATATACCTGGCACTGTGGGGGAAGATCTGGCACTGGGGGCATATACCTGGCACTGGGGGCATATACCTGGCACTGTGGGGGAAGATCTGGCACTGGGGGCATATACCTGGCACTGTGGGGGAAGATCTGGCGCTGGGGGCATATACCTGGCACTGTGGGGGAGCAGGCACTGAGGGGGCATATGTGGCACTGTGGAGGAATATTTGGCACTGGGGGTAGCAGGCACTGAGGGGGCATATGTGGCACTGGGGGAGGGGTATATTTGGCACTGGGGGCATGTACCTGGCACTGGGGGCATATACCTGGCACTGTGGGGGAATATCTGGCACTGGGGGCATATGTGGCACTGGGAGCACGGCACTAGCAACAAGCACTACCCCCTAGCAACGAGCATGACACCCAGTGCATGAAACCCTTGGCAACGAGCATGACACCCAGTGCATGAAACCCCTGGCAACGAGCATGACACCCTGAGCATGAAAACCCCTGGCACCATGCATGGAACCAAGAGCATGAAACCCCTGGCAACGAGCAGGTAATTTAAAAGTAATTATAAGCCTTACTGTAGAACTTAATGTGTAATGGGCATTACGGTGTGTGGCATAATGTATCACGGACATTGCGGTGTGTGTCATAATGTGTCGGGCATTACGGTGTGTTGTATACTATATCACGGGCATTGTGGTATGTGGTATAATGTCTCAGGATCATTGTGGTGTGTGTCATACTGTGTCACAGACATTGTATGTGCTATAATGTATCAGGGGCATTGCAGTGTGTAGCATAATGTATAACGGGCATTGCGATTCCTGTCATAATGTGTCACAGGCATTACGGTGTGTGGCATAATGTGTCGGGGGCATTACAGTGTGTGCATATTGTGTCATGTGCATTGTTGTGTGTGGCATAATGTCTAAGGGCCATTGCAGTATGTGGAATAATGTATACTGGGCATTACTATAAGGAGGAAAAATGACAAATAATGTAAGGGGCATGAATCAGGATTATTTTTCTTTCCTGTGGTAGCTAACGTCTGGGCGTGCAGGTTGCAAAACTGGGGTATAAGGTAGTTTTTTCCTGCAATACCACGCCCCTTTACGCGAAGCCACGCCCATTTTAACAAAGCCACACACCCTTTTTGGCGGCGCGCGCCTACGGCGCGCACATATTTGTCCCTTTGCTAATGCCAATTATGGGGGGTATGGGGGGGGGGGGGGGCGCCGAAGGATCTTTTGGCTTGGGGGAGGAAAATTTCTAGTTACGCCACTGGTCCTCTCCCTATCATCTCCAAAGCACGAGTGAAAATGGCGGCGACGCGCGGCTGCTTATATAGAATCCGAATCTCGCGAGAATCCGACAGCGGGATGATGACGTTCGGGCGCGCTCGGGTTAGCCGAGCAAGGCGGGAAGGTTCGAACCTGCCTCGGACCCGTGTAAAATGGGTGAAGTTCGGGGGGGTTCTTTTTCCGAGAAACCGAACCCACTCATCACTAATTATCTACAACAAAACTTGCGAATCAGGGAATTAAGTGGACAAAAACAAATGTTTCCGCACAGGTACAGTACGACTAGATCCCCGTCTAGTATAATAACCTCAAAAACTGGGTATATGTGGGGGGATGTGCTACCAGCTACCTAAGAGACATGTATTTTACCAAAAAGAAAAAGGGAGGTGGCCCTATGGTGCACTCAGTCGATAGGTTAACAATTATTTATTAAATGTGTACCAAAGAAGCCGTCAGCGCCAACAGATGCAGTATCTCTAATTTCAACACTAGTATCAGGACCAAAAAAAGTAGTAAAATGACCAAATAACTTAAAGGTATATAAAAATACGAAAACTGCTTTAGTGGGCACTCCCTATATTTCGTTAGGGCGTCAGCCTAGTTACCTCAAGTAGAATAAGGCACCGGTATAAGTGCCTTGAGAAAAGGTGTGTGGACAGGGAATGAGGTAATGAAGGCGACCACTGGTGCCAAATAATATTAAAAAAGGTCAGGCAGTTTAAATTTAAAAAAGGAACAACATTTATTTATAAGATACTAATAAAAAACTCAGTACTAAAAAGGTGGGGGTCAATATAGGAGAAAACATACACAACAAACGTGAAAAAATGCTCATAAAAAGGCTTCAATAAAAAGGAGCATAAAAAATAGGACATAAAATCTATGGGAATAAAAGCAATTGAATTTAAAAGTAAAGAGGAGTAGATATCTTAACTTAGTGTTTGAGGTTAGATCAAGGTAGCACCCAACGCGTTTCATCCTATGTGGACTTCATCAAGGGGTCCCTTGAAGCCTTTTTATGAGCATTTTTTCACGTTTGTTGTGTATGTTTTCTCCTATATTGACCCCCACCTTTTTAGTACTGAGTTTTTTATTAGTATCTTATAAATAAATGTTGTTCCTTTTTTAAATTTAAACTGCCTGACCTTTTTTAATATTATTTGGCACCAGTGGTCGCCTTCATTACCTCATTCCCTGTCCACACAATTATTTATTAAAACATAACTTTTAATAGTATAATAAAATATAATAAACTCCCCACCTATCTATAAAAAGCGAAATATTAAAATATAGAGATAGAAAGAGATGAAATAATAAAATCAGGCGTTGGAGCACCCGATATGACTCCTGTTATTATTAAATAATCGATCCAAACATCGATAGTAATGTTGTGTCTGAAACGTGATATTCTGTTAAATCTTAATCACTGAATATATTGTCAAGTGATCCACTAATAATGTCCAAAATCACTCCTCCTGTTTTCTAACAATCTAATTTTGTAGTTATGGAGTGATTAGCAAATAAAGATGGGGGGAAAAAAAGGATATATGTATATCACTGAATAATTAGATAGGACAGTATACAGTCTTATATTAATTACAGTTCAACTGTCCACTCAGTTAAATAGTGTATTTCCCCATACGATATTGTAAGACTGAGACAATGTATTCATATTATGCTCAGTCCTACACTGTTATAACAGTGTAATTTACACACTAACACTTTTTTTTAAAACTTTAATAAAAAAATGGTCAAGTAACCAGGGCTGTACCTCTCCACATGGATTGACCCTAGTCTGCCCCGCATGTCAGGTCCTACCCCCTACCACCCCCCAACTTCCCCCCACGGCAGCAATGCTTTTGTACCTGGCTTTTGTACCTGCGCACTGGCAGGCCGCTACTCGCCAGGTCCCGAGTCGCAGCGGCTGCGTGTGGTCATGCAGCCACCGCGTCCCCCAATGGTCCAGATACGCCTCCGTTGTCCGGATCGCACCCCACCAACTGCGTTATAACGCCATTGGCACGACCCCTCCCGCCCCGCAACTGCCTCTGCCTGTCAATCAGGCAGAGGCGATCGCACCAGCGGAATCCTGTTAGCATCTCACTGGGCTCCTGGGGTGCGCGGACGTACGCCACAAAGTGATTCAGACTGTGAACACTGCCACTGCAGCATTGCAGTCTGAATTACCCCCTCACTCTGTGTTTGAAAACTGACAGTTATTAGCTGATTGGTTGGTACATTATCTCTCTCCACTTTATAACTCTCAAAGACTTACAGTATAGTAAATAGGCCCCTAAGTCTTTTGACAGTGAATACATAAGATTATACTTCAGTCAATCAGATTATGTATATTTACCTTTTGACACTACATAGCTGGCATTATGCCAGTGCCACAACTTATTAAGCACTTATAACACACTAGTGTTAAAAATGTGGTAAATTTATAGAGCTGTAAATTTGAGACATTTTAGTGTAAGTAAATGTTAATCCATGGTTGTTGGCGTTACCCAAGGAGCACCCGTAGCAGATATGGTAAAAAGTGACAGGACCATTTCTGTAGTTTATTAAATTCTACACACTGGAGGTGCATCCAAATTTTGTGTCAGGAATCAGCGTTCAGCGGTATCTCACTTACCAGTGCGCTGGTGCGCGGGCCACCGGAGGTCAAGCTCCCAGCTTGATGCTGTGTGTGTACCCTGTCCGCGATGCACAGAATCCACTACCCCTATGCATCCCTGAATTCCATCTGACATGTACCTTGCTAGGTACTGGTGGTCAGCTGATTCAGTAATATCCAATCCTGCGCTGTGTCTGCACACATGACTCAATCATCCAATGGCTGCTGACCAGGGGGTATAAAGCCAGAACACCGGCTCAGTATCATTGCCTTGAATGTGTCACATCTGGTGCACAGCGTCTCCTGGCTCCAGTCTCCTGTCTCCTGAGACTGCCTTGTGTCAACTCTTCCGTGAAACTACAGGCACCAGCCATCCAGTTCGTCATCAGCTTCAGCTACACTCTGGGCCTAATTCAGACCTGATCGCTAGGCTGCATTTTTGTACAGCCAGTGATCAGGTCTGAACTGTGCATGCGTATGCACCGCAATGCACAGGCTCGTCGGTCCACAGTGACGGGGAGCGCCTGGCAGCGACGGAATGGTACGAGAAAAGCGATCACATGGGCGATCACAGGATGACTGACAGGAAGAGGCCGTTTGTGGGTGGCAACTGACTATTTTTAAGGAGTGTCCGGAGAAATGCAGGAGGTATCAGGCGTTTGAAGGGAGGGTTTCTGATGTCAGCTCTGGCCCCGATCATCGCACTGGAAGAGTAAGTCCTGGGGGGAAATTTACTAAGCTCCCGATTTTGACCGAGATGCCGTTTTTTCATCAAAGTGTCATCTCGGTAATTTACTAAGCAATAATCACGGCAGTGATGAGGGCATTCGTAATTTTTTGCAAGTCCAAGAAAAAAATTACGAATGAATACACCATCGGTCAAAACGCGGCTGTTTAAGTATGAATCTCGGTAATTTACTAAGAAGTGCAAAGCAAAAAACAAACAAACACTGCCGTGAAAAATTACAACTCGTAAAAAAGTGCTAAAAAAAAACAGACCTACTTTTTTTTTCCGTGATTGGATAGGCATGCAGGGATCCATGAGATCCGTGCATGTATATCAGTGGGAAGGGGTGGGAAAGTTGTTATTTTATTAAAAAAAATTGCGTGGGGTCCCCCCTCCTAAGCATAACCAGCCTCGGGCTCTTTGAGCCGATCCTGGTTGCAGAAATATGGGGAAAAAATTGACAGGGGTTCCCCCATATTTAAGCAACCAGCATCGGGCTCTGCGCCTGGTCCTGGTTCCAAAAATACGGGGGACAAAAAGAGTAGGGGTCCCCCGTATTTTTAAAACCAGCACCGGGCTCCACTAGCTGGACAGATAATGCCACAGCCGGGGGTCACTTTTATATAGTGCCCTGCGGCCGTGGCATCAAAAATCCAACTAGTCACCCCTGGCCGGGGTACCCTGGGGGAGTGGGGACCCCTTCAATCAAGGGGTCCCCCCCCCCAGCCACCCAAGGGCCAGGGGTGAAGCCCGAGGCTGTCCCCCCCCATCCAATGGGCTGCGGATGGGGAGGCTGATAGCCTTTTGTGATAATGAAAAGATATTGTTTTTAGTAGCAGTACTACAAGGCCCAGCAAGCCTCCCCCGCATGCTGGTACTTGGAGAACCACAAGTACCTGCATGCGACGGAAAAACGGGCCCACTGGTACCTGTAGTACTACTACTAAAAAAATACCCAAAAAAACACAAGACACACACACCGTGAAAGTATAATTTTATTACATACATACACACATACATACATACTTACCTTATGTTCCCACGCAGGTCGGTCCTCTTCTCCAGTAGAATCCAAGGGGTACCTGTTGAAGAAATTATACTCACGAGATCCAGGGGTCCAGGGTCCTCGGGGAATCCAGGTGTAATCCACGTACTTGAAAAAAATAACAAAACGGACACCCGAGCCACGCACTAAAAGGGGACCCATGTTTGCACATGGATCCCCTTTTCCCGACTGCCAGAAACCCACTCTGACTGATGTCTAAGTGGGTTTCTTCAGCCAATCAGGGAGTGCCACGTTGTAGCACTCTCCTGATCGGCTGTGTGCTCCTGTACTGAGTGACAGGCGGCACACGGCAGTGTTACAATGTAGCGCCTATGCGCTCCATTGTAACCAATGGTGGGAACTTTCTGCCCTGCGGTTGACCTAAAGTGACGTCACCGCTGAGCAGAAAGTTCCCACCATTGGTTACAACGGAGCGCATAGGCGCTACATTGTAACACTGCCGTGTGCCGCCTGTCACTCAGTACAGGAGCACACAGCCGATCAGGAGAGTGCTACAACGTGGCACTCCCTGATTGGCTGAAGAAACCCACTTAGACATCAGTCAGAGTGGGTTTCTGGCAGTCGGGAAAAGGGGATCCATGTGCAAACATGGGTCCCCTTTTAGTGCGTGGCTCGGGTGTCCGTTGTGTTATTTTTTTCAAGTACGTGGATTACACCTGGATTCCCCGAGGACCCTGGACCCCTGGATCTCGTGAGTATAATTTCTTCAACAGGTACCCCTTGGATTCTGCTGGAGAAGAGGACCGACCTGCGTGGGAACATAAGGTAAGTATGTATGTATGTGTGTATGTATGTAATAAAATTATACTTTCACGGTGTGTGTGTCTTGTGTGTTTTTGGGTATTTTTTTAGTAGTAGTACTACAGGTACCAGCGGGCCCGTTTTTCCGTCGCATGCTGGTACTTGTGGTTCTCCAAGTACCAGCATGCGGGGGAGGCTTGCTGGGCCTTGTAGTACTGCTACTAAAAACAATGGCCCTCATTCCGAGTTGATCGGTCGCAAGGCGAATTTAGCAGAGTTACACACGCTAAGCCGCCGCCTACTGGGAGTGTATCTTAGCATCTTAAAATTGCGACCGATGTATTCGCAATATTGCGCTCACAAACTACTTAGCAGTTTTAGAGTAGCTCCAGACTTACTCTGCCTGTGCGATCAGTTCAGTGCTTGTCGTTCCTGGTTTGACGTCACAAACACACCCAGCGTTCGCCCAACCACTCCCCCGTTTCTCCGGCCACTCCTGCGTTTTTTCCGGAAACGGTAGCGTTTTCAGCCACACTCCCATAAAACGGCCTGTTTCCGCCCAGTAACACCCATTTCCTGTCAATCACATTACGATCGCCGGAGCGATGAAAAAGCCGTGAGTAAAAATACTATCTTCATAGCAAAGATACTTGGCGCAGTCGCAGTGCGAATATTGCGCATGCGTACTAAGCGGAATTTCACTGCGATGCGATGAAAAATACCGAGCGAACGACTCGGAATGAGGGCCAATATCTTTTCTTTTACAACAAAGGCTATCAGCCCCCCCATCTGCAGCCCATTGGATGGGGGGGGACAGCCTCGGCTTCACCCCTGGCCCTTGGGTGGCTGGGGGGGGGGACCCCTTGATTGAAGGGGTCCCCACTCCCCCAGGGTACCCCGGCCAGGGGTGACTAGTTGGATTTTTGATGCCACGGCCGCAGGGCACTATATAAAAGTGACCCCCGGCTGTGGCATTATCTGTCCAGCTAGTGGAGCCCGGTGCTGGTTTTAAAAATACGGGGGACCCCTACTCTTTTTGTCCCCCGTATTTTTGGAACCAGGACCAGGCGCAGAGCCCGATGCTGGTTGCTTAAATATGGGGGAACCCCTGTCATTTTTTTCCCCATATTTCGGCAACCAGGATCGGCTCAAAGAGCCCGAGGCTGGTTATGCTTAGGAGGGGGGACCCCACGCAATTTTTTTTTAAATATTTGACAGTGTTTAATTTAAAATAAACAAAAAAAATGAACCCCAGCACGGATCACACAGATCCGGCCGAGATTCATTATAAAAAAGTCGGCAGTGTTTTGCTAATCACTGCCGTAAAAATAGAAAAAAAACCACGAATGACATCGACATCGGAACAAAAGAAAAACCCGAATACGACAGCTTAGTAAATTAGTCGTAATCAATTCAAAAAGTTGCAGTTTTACACTTTCGATGTCATTCGTGATTGAACTTTGACCTGAAACGGGAAAATACGAATCTTAGTAAATTTACCCCCTGGTCTGTGCAGAGACTGCACAAACTTCTGTTTATGCAGCTCTCCTGAACATGCGATCACATCCCTGCACAGCGATTTCCCCCTCCCCCTGTAGGCGGCAACTACCTGATCGCAGGGATGCAAAAAACACACCCTAGTGATCAGGTCTGAATTAGGCCCTCTGCTCCTACAATCACTTGCAGTAAGAGACTCTCTCAAGGTGCTGCATATCATACTCACCTGTCTGTTACTACTCTGCATCAGCAATGTGCTATTCAACCTGCACTAAAGCATCCTGCTTAAAGTTCAGCTGTCTCCTGCAATAACCAAACCTGGTTCTGTTGTTGTATGCAAGCATTGCCTATTGACTGTGTAGCTCTGTTGCAATTTCTTGTTGGTTTTCAGGCCGATCATCTGTATTACCAATTGCCTGTACAATCCGGTTTCAATTCACTATCGATTTCCAGGCCGATCATCGGTGTTACCAACTGCCTATACAAAACCTGTTTCAAGTTACCATCAGTTTCCAGGACGATCATCGATATTGCCAAGTATTTGTGTTAAGCTCTGTTTCAAGTCATCATCGGCTTCTAGGCCGACCATCATTTATTCCATGTTGTAACCGGTTTCTAGACCGACGTATAGTATGTGACTGTATTTGCTTATAGAGACTCTATCAGTTTCTATCGCTGAACTGCAGTTGTATTTACCATTGCTCCAGTTATATTTATATATTTTTTGTGTGCTTCAATAAACATCATTGCGCGCAGGAACTTACTCTAGCCTCCTCATTTCCTCCACCGCACCATTACTGACCCACTAGTGCCCCCTCCAGGAACAGACACAGACCTGACAGTTTGTTCAAGGCCCATGGACTCAGACAGCGGTCAAGGGGCAGGGGCCCTTCAAAGTTTAATGACACGACTTGATGGTCAAGAGGCTGCACAACAGCAAATTATACAGTTCCTGCAAGGGATATCTTCCCGAATGGACACTCTACCACAGTCCCTTCCAAGTTCTGTCTCTCTAGCTTCAGCTTCCAGTTCCACAGCTTCAGTTTCTCTAGTTGCTACCGTTCCAGTATCTCGCCTCCATCTTCCTATGCCAAGTAAATTTGATGGCAACCCCAAAATGTGTCACTGTGTTAGGATCTCCTGCTCTGTGCTGCCACGTCGCCATGGCAACCGGGAGGCAAGTGTTAGCGAAGTAACCTGAGCGCAGCTGATACTCCGGTCCGGGTTTTTACTGTGTAGTGGTTACAGGCTCTGTGCACGGCAGGGAATCCGGCGCTGGTTTTGTGCTCACAGTCTGTGAGGTCTGAGTGGGGCGTGGACAGCACCTGCTATATAAACCATCCTCTCAGGATAGGCAAATGCTGCTGAATCTTTGTTTGTTAGTCAGTTCCAGAGAGTTAGCTAGTACTGTGTGACTTTGTATTTACTTGTTGCTTACTGCGAATAGGCCTTGGGATTCGGTACTTCATTCTGCCAATCCGGACCTAGCAGTAAGACTGGAGTCAGTTGTTTGACCTGCTGGGGTTCTTTTGCTATTCTGTGAACCCAGCAGGTTTGCGGCTGTACTCTCAGACCTGCTTGCTTAATCCTCCCTCACTGTGCAGGGCGTCCAGGTGTCAGTTTAGTGGCAGTAAGCTGAACCTGTGCCCTGCAAGTGGGGGTTAGGATTGTGGATACTCTCCTTGTGTCTATATTTCTATCTCTGACCAAGGAGTTTATTCCCACACCCGTTGGTAACCCTTTGGGGGTTTTTCTGTTGCTCTTAGCAACATCATTTCAGGTGCTCCACATGTTAAATCACTACACATCGCTTCATTGTCCGCTCTATTCCATCTGAGCATTCCTGACACTAGGGAGACACCCAATTCCTGAGCCTTTGGGCTTCTCCGTTCACTTTGTGTTTATTAGTTATTCCATCACCTCCTGTGTATGTTATGTTATACTGTCTGTGAGTTCGTTTGCTTCGCTTCCCTCTCCGTTCATACACCGGTATACTCCTGTTAGCACTGGTGTGCGTAACATATTCAGCAGCCCTACTCCTGTTGAAATTTTGTGGGAATATGGAGCATACCCCTCAAAATACTTTGCAACAGGTGGTCGATCAGGTGCAGGTCCTGACTCGACAATTTAATGAGATGTTTATTAAAATGAACACCCCGCAGGCCGCTAGCGGAGCTCCCGCAGCAGCAGCAGCAAGTTCAGGGGTTAAGGAACCGAAAGTAAATCTCCTGGATAGTTTTTCTGGAGATCGCTCGCAGTTCTTTTGTTTCAAGGAGAGCTGTAAGCTATATTTCAGGCTTAGGCCCCAGTCTTCTGGGTCGGAGATTCAGCGGGTGGGCATGGTGATTTCCTTGCTACAAGGAGACCCACAGGTCTGGGAATATGGGTTACAGCCTGACTGTCCGTCGCTTAAAAGTGTTGATGCTTTTTTTACGGCACTGGGCATTTTGTATGATGACCCTGACAAGATGGCTTCAGCCGAGGCTCAGATTACGGTTCTTAAGCAAGGGCGACGGCCAGCTGAGGTTTATAGTACGGAGTTTCGGAGGTTGGCTCATGATACCCAGTGGAATGACCCAGCCCTGAGAAACCAGTACCTAAGGGGCCTTTCTGACCAGATAAAGGACCAACTGGTACAATATCCCTCGCCTGATAGCTTAGATCAGCTCATGCAGTTATCCATCCGGGTGGATAGATGGCTGAGAGAGCGTAGGCTTGAAAGGGAGACCGCAGTTTCCTTTTTTCCCAAGGGAACCTCAGACTCTGAGGAATATTCCGAGGAGCCTATGCAGATTGGGGCTACCCGCCTCTTCTCGCGTGAGAAGACGCGGAGGAGACAGCAGGGTTTGTGTTTATACTGTGGGAATAAAGGTCATGTTGTAGTATCATGCCCAGAAAAACCGGAAAACTTCAGGGTCTGAGGGTGATGGGAAATATCCTGTCAGGCCAGAAGTCAGAATTTCCTAAAAAGACTTTTCTCATTCCGGTGACTTTGGAGATCCTCGGTCAAACTGTCAAGACTGAGGCCTTTGTTGACAGTGGGGCCGATGGGGTTTTCATGGACCGTCAATTCGCCCTGGAACACTCTGTTCCCTCAGTACCTTTGGCATCAGAGATTGAGATCTGTGGGTTAAACGGGGAACCACTGTCCCAGGGTAAAATTACCTCCTGCACCAGCCAAATTCCTTTGTTTATTGGAGCCACACACTCTGAAAAATTGTCTTTTTATGTGCCTGTCTGTTCTTTTGCCCCATTGGTTTTGGGGTTACCCTGGTTAAGGGCCCATAACCCTCAATTTGACTGGGTCTCTGGGGAGATTCTTAGTTGGGGTAGTGATTGTTTCAGGAGTTGCTTGAGCCTTCCAGTCAGGCTCTCGCAGCTAAGTTTGCCAGGATTGCCAGGATGTTATGCAGATTTTGCGGATGTGTTCTCCAAAAAAGTTGCGGAGGTACTACCTCCCCATCGCCCCTATGACTGTGCCATTGATTTGTTGCCGGATGCTAAGCTTCCCAAGAGCAGGTTGTACTCCCTGTCACGTCCTGAGACTCAGGCTATGGCAGAGTACATTCAGGAGAACTTGGCTAAGGGATTTATCAGACCCTCACAGTCCCCAGTTGGGTCGGGGTTCTTTTTCGTGGGTAAAAAGGATGGTTCGTTGCGACCCTGCATCGACTTCAGGGAATTGAACCGTATCACGATTAAAAACTCGTACCCACTGCCTCTCATTTCGGTTTTGTTTGACCAGCTTCGTACTGCCACCATTTTTTCTAAGATTGACCTACGCGGTGCTTACAATCTAATCCGAATAAGAGAGGGGGATGAATGGAAGACTGCCTTTAATACCCACTCAGGGCATTATGAATATTTGGTGATGCCTTTTGGGCTCTCTAATGCCCCGGCAGTCTTCCAGGAATTCATGAACGATGTGCTCAGGGAATATTTGGATAGATTCTTAGTTGTTTATCTAGATGACATCCTAATCTTCTCTCATTCCCTGGAGGAAAATCAGAAGCAGGTACGCTTAGTCCTCCAGAAAATCCGAGACCACCAGCTTGGGGCGAAGCTGGAGAAGTGCGAGTTTGAAGTCCAGCAAATCGCATTTCTAGGGTATATTATCTCCTCAGAAGGTTTAAAAAATGGAGGGTTCTAAGGAACAGGTAGTCCTGGATTGGGTGCAGCCCACTAGTTTGAAGGCGCTTCAGCGTTTTCTGGGCTTTGCAAATTTTTATAGACGGTTTATCGCTGGATTTTCGTCTATAGTGGCCCCCTTGGTGGCACTCACTAAGAAAGGGGCGGATGTTGCTCACTGGTCTTGTGAGGCCAAAGCGGCCTTTGCCCGTCTCAAAAGGGCATTTGTCTCGGCCAAGGTGCTGCGACACCCAGATCCAGAGCGTCCTTTTGTGGTAGAAGTGGATGCCTCTGAGATAAGTATTGGGGCAGTGCTCTCTCAGATGGGGGTGTCTGATAATCGCCTTCATCCCTGTGCTTACTTTTCCCGTAAATTTTCGTCTGCCGAGATGAATTATGATGTGGGTAACCGGGAATTGTTGGCTATAAAGGATGCACTCGGGGAGTGGAGACACTGGCTTGAGGGGGCTAAGTTTGTGGTCTCAATTCTCACGACCATAAGAATCTGGCATATTTAGAGTCAGCGAAGCGGCTCAATGCCAAGCAGGCACGATGGGCTTTGTTTTTTGCTCGCTTTAATTTTTTGATAACATATCGCCCTGGGTCAAAAAACATCAAGGCTGATGCGCTCTCGCAGAGTTTTGCTCCAGTTCAAGAGACCACCGAGGAGCCATTGCCCATTGTGTCCCCATCATGTATTAAAGTGGGCATTACCCAGGACCTCTTGTCATTAGTCCTTAGAGCACAGGAGCAGGCTCCTCCAGACCTTCCGGTAGGTCTCTTGTTTGTGCCTCCTAGGTTAAGACAGCGAGTGTTCCTGGAATTCCATGCCAAGAGGTCGGCAGGGCATCCGGGTATTGCCAGAACTCGGGAGTTGCTGTCTAGGGCGGTGTGGTGGCCCTCGGTGGCTAGGGATGTGGATCAGTGGGTTCGGGCATGTGACGTTTGTGCCCGAAATAAAACTCCTAGAGGGGTTCCTGTCGGCCCATTACATCCACTCTCTATTCCGTCTAAGCCATGGACCAACATTTCCATGGATTTTGTGGTGGACTTGCCCAAATCCTCGGGGATGACAGCCATTTGGGTTGTCGTTGACAGGTTTTCGAAGATGGCGCATTTCGTTCCACTGGTTGGGTTGCCATCGGCCAGACGCCTGTCTGAGTTATTTATGCAGCATGTTGTGCGCCTCCACGGGTTGCCACTTGATGTGGTCTCTGACCGTGGATCCCAGTTTGTGGCCAAATTCTGGAGGGCATTTTGTTCTGATCTCCAGATTTCTGTGAGCTTGTCGTCAGGCTACCATCCACAGTCTAATGGGCAGACTGAGAGGGTGAACCAGTCCTAGGAGCAGTTCCTCAGGTGTTATGTCTCCAAGTGTCATACTGACTGGGTTGCTCATCTGTCCATGGCGGAGTTTGCCTATAACAACGCGGCTCACTCTGCTACAGTGATCTCTCCCTTCCACTATGTGTATGGGCATCATCCTAAGGCCAATTCTTTTGACCCCCTGGATTCCACGTCTGGTGGTTCCTCTGTTGTTTCGGTCCTTAGGGGTATTTGGAGGAAAGTGAAGAAAGCCCTTGTGTCTGTGTCATTAGTGACCAAAAGGGGTTTTGATAAGCAGAGAAGACCCTGCAGCTTCAAATTAGGAGACTTCGTCTGGTTGTCCACCAAGAATTTGAAGTTGAGACAGCCATCTCATAAGTTTGTCCCCCGGTTCATCGGCCCTTATAAGATCACCAGGGTTATCAATCCGGTGGCATTTCAGTTAGATCTGCCCCGTTCATTGGGTATCAATAAAACATTTCATTGTTCCCTTTTAAAACTGGCGGTTAGTAATCCTTCTTCCAGTGGAAGACCTTCTCCTCTTCTGATACGGGGTCAGAGGGAGTTTGTGGTTGAAAGGGTTCTTGACTCCAAGATGGTTCGGGGTCGGCTGTCATTTTTGGTGCACTGGAAGGGGTATGGCCCGGAGGAGCGGTCGTGGGTGCGCAGTTGTGATCTTCATGCCCCCAGACTGATACGCTCTTTCTTCTCGCAGTTCCCCGATAAACCCGGTGGGAGGGGTTCTTTGACCCCTCGTCAGAGGGGGGGTACTGTTAGGATCTCCTGCTCTGTGCTGCCACATCGCCATGGCAACCGGGAGGCAAGTGTTAGCGAAGTAACCTGAGCGCAGCTGATACTCCGGTCCGGGTTTTTACTGTGTAGTGGTTAAAGGCTCTGTGCACGGCAGGGAATATGGCGCTGGTTTTGTGCTCACAGTCTGTGAGGTCTGAGTGGGGCGTGGACAGCACCTGCTATATAAACCATCCTCTCAGGCTAGGCAAATGCTGCTGAATCTTTGTTTGTTAGTCAGTTCCAGAGAGTTAGCTAGTACTGTGTGACTTTGTATTTACTTGTTGCTTACTGCGAATAGGCCTTGGGATTCGGTACTTCATTCTGCCAATCCGGACCTAGCAGTAAGACTGGAGTCAGTTGTTTGACCTGCTGGGGTTCTTTTGCTATTCTGTGAACCCAGCAGGTTTGCGGCTGTACTCTCAGACCTGCTTGCTTAATCCTCCCTCACTGTGCAGGGCGTCCAGGTGTCAGTTTAGTGGCAGTAAGCTGAACCTGTGCCCTGCAAGTGGGGGTTAGGATTGTGGATACTCTCCTTGTGTCTATATTTCTATCTCTGACCAAGGAGTTTATTCCCACACCCGTTGGTAACCCTTTGGGGGTTTTTCTGTTGCTCTTAGCAACATCATTTCAGGTGCTCCACATGTTAAATCACTACACATCGCTTCATTGTCCGCTCTATTCCATCTGAGCATTCCTGACACGAGGGAGACACCCAATTCCTGAGCCTTTGGGCTTCTCCGTTCACTTTGTGTTTATTAGTTATTCCATCACCTCCTGTGTATGTTATGTTATACTGTCTGTGAGTTCGTTTGCTTCGCTTCCCTCTCTGTTCATACACCGGTATACTCCTGTTAGCACTGGTGTGCGTAACACACTGATTTTTGAACCAGTGCAAAATCCACTTTGAATTGCTGCCTCATAACTTCCTGACACCCAGAGCAAAGGTCACGTACATTGTGTCTCTCCTGACTGGTCCTGCATTGAATTGGGTCTCCCTGTTGTGGGAGCAAGCAGATTCTCTTCTAAACAACTATACGACATTCTGACGCATCTTTGATGAACCTGGGCGTACAACATCTGCTTTCTCAGACATCCTCCAGATTCGCAAGGGAACACCGTAGGACAATATGTCATCCAGTTCCAGACATTGGCATCAGAGGTTAAGTGGAATAATCAGGCATTGGTTGCTGCATTCTGGCATGGACTATCCGATCGTATAAAGGATGAGTTGGCTACTCGAGATCTACCAGAGCAACTGGAAGCTTTGATTTCTTTGTGTAAAATTGGATTTGCGTTTACGTGAACATACCAATGAATGCTCCCGAAGTGACTTTCACAAGTATCGAGTTATGCCTCAAGTACAGTTCCAGTCTATCGCTTCTGATGAGCCTATGCAAGTGAATAGGTCCCGCTTAACCCATGAGGAGCGGTCAAAAAGGTTTATATTTGTTATGATTCCAATACTCTGGTCTGGGGAGATCTTATAGCAAGAACCCGAGTACTGGAACGTAATGCTGGGAGATGGAAGTGGGAACGGGAATAGCCCCGGGCGCCCTATCTCCGTTGTCTCGCCCGTGTTGTCAGAAATCTCTTGCGAGACTATGGTTGCTTGAGCCCATGGCAGCCGTGTTTGAAGGGCGGATTACGTCTGCCCAACTCCGATGCTCCCTCAGGTCTTAATGGGAGACAAAGAGAAATCCAAGACAGGGTGATAACAAGGGGCCCTCTAACTAAACAACAAAGCCAGGGGCTATACACTAACTTTAAACTAGAGTATGTGCGGAAAAACCGCCAGGGAAAAGGACAACCAAAATACCCACTTGTCCACTCTCCTACTCGGCACCGCCGAGTTCCGGAGAGGACTGTGGGAGCGGAAACCTCCGCAAATGCTCCAAAACAGAATACGAGATGAAGCGACCTAGGCCGCAGCACGCGGCAGAGCCACCACTCACGAAAACCACTCAAGATCCTCTAGCGACTGTGGCGGGTAATAGAGGACCGGAAGGCTCCTTGGGATGAGATGACAACTCCAAGATTCAGGAACTCTGAGGACAGGAATGACCGGACACAGCCGAACTGGAACAGACGTTCAGCAAACCAAAGCAGCATGCAGGAAGCTATAACCGGCGTCTGTGTGAAGCACTGAGAAGGCTTTAAGCACTGCATCCTCCAATCAGGGATCAGAGGCCCATTAACATAAATGTCGTGCAGTTGCCTTGCTGCACGACCAGAAGACCAGTGTGTTTAATTACTTGATTGACCCTGCAACGGGGAACGCGGTCCGCCCGTGGCGTCCCCGTTGCTAGGGTCCTGGCGGCTGAGCGCGCCCGGCGTCCTAGCGTTGCTAGGGACCCGGCGGCTCAGCACGCACGGCGTCCCAGCGTTGCTAGGGACCCGGCGGCTCAGCACGCTCAGCGTCCCTAGTTGCTAGGCGCCGGGCCGCGAAGGGAACCCGGACCGCGGCGCCTAACAGTACCCCCCCCCATTGAGGAGGGGTCAATGAACCCCTAAAGCCAGGTTTCTGAGGAAATTCCAGAAAAAATTATCTCTTGAGTTTAGGGGCATGAAGATCCTTTTCCAGGACCCAAGACCTTTCCTCCGGACCATAGCCTTTCCAGTGGACCAAAAAATAAAGCCGCCCCGGGACACTTTAGAATCAAGAACCTTCTCCACCAAGAACTCCTGTTGTCCCTGTACATCCACCGGAGATCTACCCTGAGAGGTCCTCCGAGGAAATCTACTGGAAGAAACATATTGTTTCAACAGGGAACAGTGAAAGGTATTTCCAATTCTGAGAGATCTAGGTAAACGTAGCCGAAAGGCAACTGGGTTGACCTTCTTAATGATAAGAAACGGTCCAATAAATTTGGGTCCCAGTCTAGCAGAGGATTGTCGAAGCTTGATGTTGCGAGTTGACAACCACACCTTATCTCCCACCTTAAAAGTGCAAGGACGTCGGAGCCTATCAGAAAATTTCTTTTCTCGGAAGGCCGCTTTTCTGAGAGCAAAACGCACTTTTCTCCAAATTGCTCTGAGATGGGAGGTTAAGGTCAACGAGGAGACTGGAGAATGATGAAAAAAAGAATTGGCTCTAGGGTGAAAACCAAAAACTGAAAAGAATGGAGACTCTTTGGTGGAGGAATGACAAGAGTTATTATAAGCAAATTCATCCAAAGGAAGAAACTCGGACCAATCATTCTGGAGTTTGGCTGAATACAAACGTAAGTACTGTTTTAATGACTGATTGACTCGTTCGGTTTGCCCGTTAGATTGTGGGTGGTAACCAGACGCTAAAGACAGTTTCATCTTCAATGAGGCACAAAAACGTTTCCAGAATTGTGCGATGAATTGTGTACCCCCCGATCAGAAACAATATCAGTGGGCAAACCATGAAGCCTGAACACATGGCGGAGGAACAAAACCGCCAACCCTTGAGCAGAAGGCAAACGAGGAAGAGCAATAAAATGAGCCATTTTACTAAAACGGTCCACTACCACCCAAATGACTCGGAATCCGGCTGAAAGGGGAAGGTCAACCACAAAATCCATGGAAATATGAGACCATGGCCTAAGAGGAACAGTTAAAGGCATGAGTTGCCCGATAGGCAAGGACCGAGGAACCTTATGCTGTGCACAAACCTGACAGGAATGGACGAATTCCTTAACGTCTTTAGAAAGACTAGGCCACCACACTGAGCGAGAGACTAACTCCAAGGTCTTAGTGATACCCGGATGCCCTGAGACTTTGTTGTCATGAAACTCAGTTAAAACAGTGCCTCTCAAAAATTCAGGAACATAAAGACGACCAGCAGGAGTAAGTCTAGGAGCTTGGTGTAGAAGGTGGTTTAACTGGGTAAATAAATCCTGTGTGAGGCCTGCCCGGATGACCGAAGATGGAACTATGGATGGATGTAACAACAGGATTGCTATTGTGAACCGGAAGAAAGCTACGAGACAGGGCATCAGCTTTAGTATTTTTGGAACCAGGCCTGAAGGTGATTATAAATCTGAAACGAGTAAAAAATAATGCCCAACGTGCCTGCCGAGCATTAAGCCGTTTAGCAGATTCAATATATTGCAGGTTCTTATGGTCAGTAAAAACCGAAATAGTATGTCTAGCTCCATCCAGCCAATGCCTCCATTCCTCGAAAGCCCATTTTACTGCCAGTAACTCCCGATTACCAACGTCATATTTGGATTCAGCGGAGGAGAATTTCCTGGACATGAAGGCACAAGGATGTAACTCCAGAGACTCCGGATCTTCCAGAGAAGGGATAGCCCCCACTCCAACCTCTGAGGCATCAACCTCCACAATAAAGGGCAGTTCCGGATTAGGATGTCTGAGGACAGGAGCCGAGACAAAGGCTTGTTTCAAGGCCCGGAAGGACAACTCAGCTTCATGCGACCAATTGGAGGGATCCGCTCCTTTTTTAGTCAGAGCTACTATGGGAGCGACCAGGTCAGAAAATGAATGAATGAACCGCCTATAATAATTCGCAAACCCTAAAAAGCGCTGAATTGCTTTTAAATTAGTGGGTTGCGCCCAATTAAGGATGGCCTGGAGCTTCTTCGGTTCCATGGAAAACCCCTGGGGAGAAATTATGTACCCTAAAAAAGATACCTCTGTGATATGAAAATCACACTTCTCCAGCTTGGCATATAAATGATTCTCACGTAACTTTTGAAGAACCAGACACACCTACATGTTGTTCAATCGACTCAGAATAAATCAAGATGTCGTCTAAATAAACGACCACGAATTTCCCTAGGAAGTCACGGAGGACATCGTTAATGAGGTCTTGAAAAACCGCCGGAGCTTTTGACAGGCCGAACGGCATCACCAGGTATTCATAGTGACCCGACTGAGTGCTGAAAGCCGTCTTCCACTCATCCCCAGATTTAATTCGGATGAGGTTGTAAGCTCCCCTAAGGTCAATTTTAGAGAAAATCACGGCGGAACGTAACTGATCAAAAAGCACAGAAATTAACGGCAAAGGATAGGTGTTTTTAACAGAGATCTTATTCAGAGCCCTAAAATCAATGCATGGTCTAAGCGAACCATCTTTTTTCTCCACAAAGAAAAAACCAGCACTCAAGGGAGATTTTGATGGTCTAATAAATCCCTTCTTTAGGCTTTCCTGAATATAATTATTCATGGCCGTGGTTTCTGGCCCGGACAAGGCATATAATCTTCCCTTAGGCAAATTGGCACCTGGAACTAGTTCAATTGCACAATCATAGGACCGATGGGGAGGCAGAATGTCCGCATTGCCTTTAGAGAACACATCAGCAAAATCCTGGTATTCCACAGGAATGAGCTCTGGGACAACTGCTGCAACCCTGACTGGATAAGAAATACATTCTTTAGCACAAAAAGAACCCCATTGGGAAATCTCCCCGGACCGCCAATCAATGGTGGGATTATGAAAAGTAAGCCAAGGGTGACCCAAAACTACAGGAACTGCCGGGCAATGTGTAAGGTAGAATTCAATATCTTCAGAATGTAAGGCTCCTACTGTAAGTACTACTGGAGGTGTACAGCGAGTAATTACCCCATTGGAAAGCGGACCCCCATCTAAGCCGTGCAAGGTGATACATCTATCTAACGGTAAATGTGGAATGCCTAAGGCCTTAGCCCAAGTTAAGTCCATAAAGTTTCCTGCAGCTCCACTATCGACAAAGGCAGACACCAATAAACTGAGGCTGCCAAAGGAAACCTTAACAGGGACTAATAGAGAATTGTTTGAGGAGATAAGCTGCAGACCTAAGTGAACCCCCTCACAATTCACCTGGTCAGAGCGTTTCCCGACTTGTTCGGGCAGTTACGAGCAAAGTGTCCCTTACCATCACAGTACAGACAAAGACCGGAATTTTGTCTTCTGGTTCTTTCCTCAGGAGACAGCCGCGAGAGACCCATCTGCATGGGCTCCTCGACGTCCTCTGGGAAGGTATAAACACAAGGACTAGGCCTTACAGTTGTTCCTCTTTCAGCCCTCCGCTCTCGGAGATGACGATCAATCTTTATAGCAAGCTCCATGAGTTTATCGAGAGTCTCAGGAGCGGGGTACTGGAGGAGACTGTCTTTAATAAATTCAGATAAACCGATGCGAAACTGACTGCGCAGGGCCGGGTCATTCCAGCCACAGTCGTTCGACCAACGGCGAAACTCGGTACAATAAACTTCCGCTGGATTTCTACCTTGTTTGAGAGCGCGCAGATGACTCTCAGCTGACGCCTCTCTATCAGGGTCATCATACAAGAGCCCTAATGACTTAAAAAAGGCATCTACAGATAACAACGCAGGATCCTCAGCTTTTAAACCAAACGCCCAGGTCTGAGGATCCCCCTGGAGTAATGAAATAATAATCCCAACCCGCTGAGATTCAGTACCAGAGGATGTAGGTCTTAAACGAAAATATAGCTTACAAGCTAAACGGTCGGGTAAATGCATCTTTGGTTCAGGGACAACCCTCTGGGAGGCTCGCAAAAGATCTTCCTGCGATCTCACCCGAAGAGAAAGATCCTGGACCATCTGAGTAAGTTCCTGAATCTGGTTAACTAAAACCTGACCGGGATTAGGTCCTAAACCTGTCGGATTCATGAGGCCGATAAACTCTCACAAAAACAGAATGAGAAAAAATTAAACCCCCTTTAATTTTAAGTTTTGGTGTGGCCGGTTATTATGTTATGATTCCAATACTCTGGTCTGGGGAGATCTTATAGCAAGAACCCGAGTACTGGAACGTAATGCTGGGAGATGGAAGTGGGAACTGGAATAGCCCCTGGCGCCCTATCTCCGTTGTCTCGCCCGTGTTGTCAGAAATCTCTTGCGAGACTATGGTTGCTTGAGCCCATGGCAGCCGCGTTTGAAGGGCGGATTACGTCTGGCCAACTCCGATGCACCCTCAGGTCTTAATGGGAGACAAAGAGAAATCCGAGACAGGGTGATAACAAGGGGCCCTCTAACTAAACAACAAAGCCAGGGGCTATACACTAACTTTAAACTAGAGTATGTGCGGAAAAACCGCCAGGGAAAAGGACAACCAAAATACTCACTTGTCCACTCTCCTACTCGGCACCGCCTAGTTCCAGAGAGGACCGTGGGAGCGGAAACCTCCGCTAATGCTCCAAAACAGAATACGAGATGAAGCGACCTAGGCCGCAGCACGCTGCAGAGCCGCCACTCACGAAAACCACTCGAGATCCTCTAGCGACTGTGGCGGGTAATAGAGGACCGGAAGGCTCCTTGGGATGAGATGACAACTCCAAGATTCAGGAACTCTGAGGACAGGAATGACCGGACACAGCCGAACTGGAACAGACGTTCAGCAAACCAAAGCAGCATGCAGGAAGCTATAACCGGCGTCTGTGTGAAGCACTGAGAAGGCTTTAAGCACTGCATCCTCCAATCAGGGTTCAGAGGCCGATTAACATAAATGTCGTGCAGCTGCCTTGCTGCACCACCAGAAGACCAGTGTGTTTAATTACTTGATTGACCCTGCAACGGGGAACGCGGTCCGCCCGTGGCGTCCCCGTTGCTAGGGTCCTGGCGGCTGAGCGCGCCCGGCGTCCTAGCGTTGCTAGGGACCCGGCGGCTCAGCGCGCACGGCGTCCCAGCGTTGCTAGGGACCCGGCGGCTCAGCACGCTCGGCGTCCCTAGTTGCTAGGCGCCGGGCCGCGAAGGGAATCCGGACCGCGGCGCCTAACAATATTGTGCTGCTGCCGGTTACTTGATTAGTTCCTATCCTACTCGTTCGGGAAAAGCCAGGTCCTAACTTGTAAAGGAGGAGTCAAGTCAGGAACTTCGACCAAAGTTCCTTCTTCCTGAGATCTCCTTTTTCCTGCTACCTTGGATACACAGAGTGGTCTTCAGTCTTTTTCTGCTCTAGTGGACTGTGGTGCTGCCAGGAACTTTATTACGCAGGATGCAGTTAACAAAATCCATGTTCCTGTTTCAAAGTTGTCTCGTCCAGTCTATCTCACTGCCATGGATGGCAGTCATATTGCTGAGGGCTCCATCGTTAGGCAAACTAAGCCAGTGGTCCTGGGAGTGGGCTTTCTCCATTCTGAGCTCATTGAATTCCTGGTCATCCCTAAAGCCACTTATGAGATTGTGCTAGGAATGCCCTGGCTTCAGTTACACAATCCGCAAATGACTGCTCCACGTTACAGCTTTCAGCATGGGGTTCCTCATGTTTCCATTCCTGTCTAGTTCAAGTCCATCCTATGAGATCTTCAGTGTTAAAGCCCCAGTACAATCTTCCTGAGGCATATAAAGACTTTGCTGACATCTTCAGTGAAAAGGCAGCTGATGTTTTGCCTCCCCATCGGGAATGGGATTGTCCCATCAACCTCATCCCAGGGAAAAAGCCACCCAGAGGGTGCACGTATCCTCTTTCTGTTCCTGAGACTCAAGCTATGATTGAGTACATAAGGAGAATCTACAGAAAGGGTTCGTCCATCCTTCTTCATCTCCAGCAGGGGCGGGGTTTTCCTTTGTTAAGAAAAATGACGGAAGATTATACCCTTGCATTGACTATTGAGGTTTAAATGACATCCCTATTTAAAACAGCTAGCCCTTGCCATTAATTACGGATCTGTTTGACAGAGTCAAAAGTGCCAGTATCTTTACCAAACTGGATCTCTGTGGGGCATACAATCTCATCAGAATCCGAAGTGGCGATGAGTGGAAGACAGCTTTTAACACCCGCAATGGCCACTATGAATATCTAGTGATGCCCTTCAGATTGAGTAATGCTCCAGCTGTGTTCCAGAACTTTGTCAATTAAATATTTACGAGATGTTCTGTACAAGTATGTGGTAGTCTACCTCGATGACATCCTGATCTTCTCCCGAGATTTGGTTTCCCATCACCAACAGGTAAAAGAGGTTCTCTGACATCTTCGACAGAATCATCTTTATGGAAAATCATCAAGTGTCCTTTTGAAGCTTCATCAATGCCCTTCCTAGGGTATATAATTTCCAGTTCCGATCTTCAAGTGGATTCAGTCAAACTAGAAACAATAAAGAACTGGTCTCTTCCCACTACACTTAAGTCTGTTCAGTGTTTTTTTGGTTTTGCCAACTATTATAGAAAGTTCATCAAAGAATTTTCTACATTGATAGCCCCAATTACTTGCCTCACATGTAAAGGGGCAAATCCTTCTCAGTGGTCTGAGGAAGCACTTTCTGCCTTTCAAAAAATTAAGCAAGCTTTTGTTTCAGCTCCTGTGTTACAGCAACCAGATGTCAACAGAGCCTTCGATCTGGAGGTGGATGACTCGACAGTTGGCGTTGGCGCAGTGTTGTCCCAAACTGGTTCGGATGGTAAGACTCAACCTTGTGGGTGTTTTTCTCATAGATTTCTACCTGCTGAGATGAACTACCCCCATCAGTGACCAGGAGCCCCTGGCAATTAACTGGCCCTCGAAGAATGGAGGTATCTTTTGGAGGGGTTCCTATCACCATCTAAACTGACCATAAAAACTTTATTTACTTAAAGGCAGCGTCGTATCTAACTCCACGTCAAGCAAGGTGGGCTTTATTTTTCTCTCGTTTTAATTTCAAGTTGCAGTTCCGTCCTGGTTCTCAGAATGTTAAAGCGGATGCTGTATCATGCTCCATGAGTTCCATTGAAGAATCTTCAGGACAAGTCTCTTGTCCAGTTCTCAATCCTGTAGTCTTTGTTTCCATTCAAGTGTCTCCTGCCCCACCCCCTGGCAAGATGTTTGTTTCTCCTGAGCTCCGCCCAAATCTACTCATACAATCCATTCTACTCATACTGGACATTCTGGGGTCCTAAAGACTTATAAGCTCTTATCTCAGTCCTACCGGTGGCCTCAAATGAAATCTGATATCCAAGAATTTGTGGCTTCATGTCCCAAGTGTGACCAGTATAAAGTTCCTCATCAGGCTCCTGCAGTTCAACTGCTGCCGAATTCTATACCAAGTCGTCCCTGGTCTCATCTGACGATGGATTTTATTTCTGTCCAATCTCCCTCTAAAGGGTACGACACCATCTGGGTAGCGGTCGATAGGTTTTTTGAAGATGTCCCATTTTGTTCCACTCATTGGCTTGCCTTCCACTCCAAAGCTTGCACAAATCTTTTTACGTGAAATCTTCAGGTTACATGGACTTCCAACTGAATTTATATCTGACCGCGGAGTTCAGTTTGTTGCAAGATTCTGGAGGGCTTTATGCTCCGCGTTGCAAGTCAAACTCAAGTTCTCCACAGCATGTCATCCTCAAATGAATGGGCAGACAGAGAGGGTAAACCAGGAGCTTGAGACCTTTTTAAGACTCTATATCTCTTCGTCACAGGATGACTGGGTAGATTTATTGCCTTGGGCAGAATTTGCTCATAACTTTCATTATCATATAGCCATCAATACTACTTCTTTCTTTGCAGTTTATGGTCAACATCCCAGAGTTCAAGATTTCCAAGATCTTCCAGTTGTTGATGTGCCTGCAGCCACTTCAGTTCTTCAGCAATTCTCCCAGGTTTGGAAAAAGATTCATCTTTCTCTCAAGAAAGCATCTTGACAGTACAAGGTCTTCGCTGATTGGAAAAGGTGAGCAGTTCCTAGTTTAAAACCAGTTGATAAAGTCTGGTTATTTACCCGTACTCTCCGTCTCAGAGTTCCTTCAATGAAGTTCGCTCCCTGATTCATCAGTCCATTTCCAGTAGAGCGTGTCATCAATCCGGTGGCCTACAAATTGAAATTGCCTCCATATTTAAAAATCCCCAACTCATTTCATATTTCTCTTTTTCGACCCTTGATTTTAACCGTTTTCAGAAATCTTTTCCAGCGGCTCCAAGGTTTAAACTGATTGGGGCGTAGAGTTTGAGGTTGAGAAAATCCCAGATTCCCGTTGTCGGTATGGCCATCTACAGTATCTGATTGGTCCGGATATGGGGGGTAATTTCGAGTTGATCACTCGCTGGCTAGTTTTAGCAGCCGTGCAAACGCTATGCCGCCGCCCACTGGGGAGTGTATTTTAGCTTAGCATAAGTGCGAACACATGTGCAGCCGAGGTCTGCAAAAACAATTTGTGCAGGTTCTGAGTAACTCTGAACCTACTCAGCGCTAGCGATCACTTCAGCCTATTCGTGTCCGGATTTGACGTCATACACCCGCCCAGCGAATGCCCAGCCATGCCTGCGTTTTTACAGACACGCCTGTGTTTTTGCAAACCCTCCCTGAAAACGGTCAGTTGACACCCAAAAACGCCCACTTCCTGTCAATCTTCTTGCGGCCGTCAGTGTGACTGAAAACTTTGCTAGAACCTGTGCAAAACAACAACGGGCTTTGTACCCGTACGTTGCGCATGCGCATTGAGGGGCATACGCATGTGCAGAAATGCAGTTTTTTAGCCTGATCGCTGCGCTGCTAACAACGGCAGCTAGTGATCAACTCGGAATGACCCCCATGGTCCTGAAGAGTGGCTGAATGCCACAGATGTTTATTTTTATATATATTTTCGTGTGCTTCAATAAACATCATTGCGCACATGCACAGGAACTTACTCCAGCCTCCATATATCCTCCACCACACCACCACTGACCCACTAGTGCCCCCTCCGGGAACAGACACAGACCTGACATTTTGATCCTATTTTCTATTTGGGCGTTATCTTTCCCGCAATGCAAGCCACGCATTGGTAATGATGTCATTATGTTAACCCCCTTTTTATCCTCTTAGGGAAGGTTTTTTTAAATAGTTTTCCTATTTCCCACCTGCAGAATACCTATGTTAAATTTCATCTTCCTAACATATTGGGAAGCGAATTAGTGATGAGTGAGTGAGTGAGTGAGTGAGTGAGTGAGTGAGTGAGTGGGTGAGTGAGGGTTTTCACATTTTTTTAGTTTATTAAATTCTACACACTGGAGGTGCAATCCAAATGTTTATCTGATTGTCCATTTGGGCGTTATCGGTCCCGCAATGCAAGCCATGCATCTGTAATGAATCATTATGTTAACCCCCTTTTCATACCTTAGAGGATATTTATTAAAATTATGATTACGTAGTTTTCCTATTTCCCACCTGAAGAATACCTATGTTAAATTTCATCTTCCTAACATATCTGGAAGTTAGAGAATTAGATATGAATATACACAGCTGTATTTACTAATATCCAGAGATATGTAACATATAACATAATGCAGATCTGCTCTAAAACTGGGCACAGCTGACCTCTGTCACCTTAGAGCATTTCAGCACAGAGAGAATGGGATGGATTAACATCAACACCAGAATTCACCTCAAATCCTCATCTGGCTACATATCACAGGGGGCAGGCGCTCTGCTTATATATATATATATATATATATAAATGTAGTATATAATGCACAATTCAAGGGACTTGAAAATGTAAATCAATGCAGTGTGATGTGCGTCTTTGCTTTTTGGCACAACTGACACCAACCTACAGGTCAGCTATTTAAACCCCAAGTCAGACAGCACCCCCATCCAGTATCTATTCAGAGCTGCCCTTTGCTCTCCAACCAGTTAATTCATACACATATAGCAGAACCTGCAGCATCAGCCCGCAGACAAACCACTGAGTACTTACATGGATCACACACATCCCCACCACACACCCCAATTTCCAACAGTCCTCACTCAGCTCAGTAACGTTACAGCAATTCTTCTCTCTGCAGTGATTATCAACCAGTAAGCAATACATATGTAC
Organism: Pseudophryne corroboree; assembly: GCF_028390025.1. Classification (NCBI taxonomy): domain Eukaryota; kingdom Metazoa; phylum Chordata; class Amphibia; order Anura; family Myobatrachidae; genus Pseudophryne; species Pseudophryne corroboree. The sequence goes on from NC_086447.1 coordinate 602,635,144, forward strand.
AGTTTAAGTACAAAACTAGAGATGAGCGCCGGAAATTTTTCGGGTTTTGTGTTTTGGTTTTGGGTTCGGTTCCGCGGCCGTGTTTTGGGTTCGACCGCGTTTTGGCAAAACCTAACCGAATTTTTTTTGTCGGATTCGGGTGTGTTTTGGATTCGGGTGTTTTTTTCCAAAAAACCTAAAAAACAGCTTAAATCATAGAATTTGGGGGTCATTTTGATCCCAAAGTATTATTAACCTAAAAAACCATCATTTCCACTCATTTTCAGTCTATTCTGAATACCTCACACCTCACAATATTATTTTTAGTCCTAAAATTTGCACCGAGGTCGCTGGATGACTAAGCTAAGCGACCCTAGTGGCCGACACAAACACCTGGCCCATCTAGGAGTGGCACTGCAGTGTCACGCAGGATGTCCCTTCCAAAAAACCCTCCCCAAACAGCACATGACGCAAAGAAAAAAAGAGGCGCAATGAGGTAGCTGTGTGAGTAAGATAAGCGACCCTAGTGGCCGACACAAACACCGGGCCCATCTAGGAGTGTCACTGCAGTGTCACGCAGGATGTCCCTTCCAAAAAACCCTCCCCAAACAGCACATGACGCAAAGAAAAAAAGAGGCGCAATGAGGTAGCTGTGTGAGTAAGATAAGCGACCCTAGTGGCCGACACAAACACCGGGCCCATCTAGGAGTGGCACTGCAGTGTCACGCAGGATGTCCCTTCCAAAAAACCCTCCCCAAACAGCACATGACGCAAAGAAAAAAAGAGGCGCAATGAGGTAGCTGTGTGAGTAAGATAAGCAACCCTAGTGGCCGACACAAACACCGGGCCCATCTAGGAGTGTCACTGCAGTGTCACGCAGGATGTCCCTTCCAAAAAACCCTCCCCAAACAGCACATGACGCAAAGAAAAATTAAAGAAAAAAGAGGTGCAAGATGGAATTGTCCTTGGGCCCTCCCACCCACCCTTATGTTGTATAAACAGGACATGCACACTTTAACCAACCCATCATTTCAGTGACAGGGTCTGCCACACGACTGTGACTGATATGACGGGTTGGTTTGGACCCCCACCAAAAAAGAAGCAATTAATCTCTCCTTGCACAAACTGGCTCTACAGAGGCAAGATGTCCACCTCATCATCATCCTCCGATATATCACCGTGTACATCCCCCTCCTCACAGATTATCAATTCGTCCCCACTGGAATCCACCATCTCAGCTCCCTGTGTACTTTGTGGAGGCAATTGCTGCTGGTCAATGTCTCCGCGGAGGAATTGATTATAATTCATTTTTATGAACATCATCTTCTCCACATTTTCTGGATGTAACCTCGTACGCCGATTGCTGACAAGGTGAGCGGCGGCACTAAACACTCTTTCGGAGTACACACTTGTGGGAGGGCAACTTAGGTAGAATAAAGCCAGTTTGTGCAAGGGCCTCCAAATTGCCTCTTTTTCTTGCCAGTATAAGTACGGACTGTGTGACGTGCCTACTTGGATGCGGTCACTCATATAATCCTCCACCATTCTTTCAATGTTGAGAGAATCATATGCAGTGACAGTAGACGACATGTCCGTAATCGTTGTCAGGTCCTTCAGTCCGGACCAGATGTCAGCATCAGCAGTCGCTCCAGACTGCCCTGCATCACCGCCAGCGGGTGGGCTCGGAATTCTGAGCCTTTTCCTCGCACCCCCAGTTGCGGGAGAATGTGAAGGAGGAGATGTTGACAGGTCGCGTTCCGCTTGACTTGACAATTTTCTCACTAGCAGGTCTTTCAACCCCAGCAGACTTGTGTCTGCCGGAAAGAGAGATCCAAGGTAGGCTTTAAATCTAGGATCGAGCACGGTGGCCAAAATGTAGTGCTCTGATTTCAACAGATTGACCACCCGTGAATCCTTGTTAAGCGAATTAAGGGCTCTATCCACAAGTCCCACATGCCTAGCGGAATCGCTCCGTGTTAGCTCCTCCTTCAATGTCTCCAGCTTCTTCTGCAAAAGCCTGATGAGGGGAATGACCTGACTCAGGCTGGCAGTGTCTGAACTGACTTCACGTGTGGCAAGTTCAAAGGGCATCAGAACCTTGCACAACGTTGAAATCATTCTCCACTGCGCTTGAGACAGGTGCATTCCACCTCCTATATCGTGCTCAATTGTATAGGCTTGAATGGCCTTTTGCTGCTCCTCCAACCTCTGAAGCATATAGAGGGTTGAATTCCACCTCGTTACCACTTCTTGCTTCAGATGATGGCAGGGCAGGTTCAGTAGTTTTTGGTGGTGCTCCAGTCTTCTGTACGTGGTGCCTGTACGCCGAAAGTGTCCCGCAATTCTTCTGGCCACCGACAGCATCTCTTGCACGCCCCTGTCGTTTTTTAAAAAATTCTGCACCACCAAATTCAAGGTATGTGCAAAACATGGGACGTGCTGGAATTTGCCCATATTTAATGCACACACAATATTGCTGGCGTTGTCCGATGCCACAAATCCACAGGAGAGTCCAATTGGGGTAAGCCATTCCGCGATGATCTTCCTCAGTTGCCGTAAGAGGTTTTCAGCTGTGTGCGTATTCTGGAAACCGGTGATACAAAGCGTAGCCTGCCTAGGAAAGAGTTGGCGTTTGCGAGATGCTGCTACTGGTGCCGCCGCTGCTGTTTTTGCGGCGGGAGTCCATACATCTACCCAGTGGGCTGTCACAGTCATATAGTCCTGACCCTGCCCTGCTCCACTTGTCCACATGTCCGTGGTTAAGTGGACATTGGGTACAACTGCATTTTTTAGGACACTGGTGAGTCTTTTTCTGACGTCCGTGTACATTCTCGGTATCGCCTGCCTAGAGAAGTGGAACCTAGATGGTATTTCTTAACGGGGGCACACTGCCTCAATAAATTGTCTAGTTCCCTGTGAACTAACGGCGGATACCGGACGCACGTCTAACACCAACATAGTTGTCAAGGCCTCAGTTATCCGCTTTGCAGCAGGATGACTGCTGTGATATTTCATCTTCCTCGCAAAGGACTGTTGAACAGTCAATTGCTTACTGGAAGTAGTACAAGTGGGCTTACGACTTCCCCTCTGGGATGACCATCGACTCCCAGCAGCAACAACAGCAGCGCCAGCAGCAGTAGGCGTTATACGCAAGGATGCATCGGAGGAATCCCAGGCAGGAGAGGACTCGTCAGAATTGCCAGTGACATGGCCTGCAGGACTATTGGCATTCCTGGGGAAGGAGGAAATTGACACTGAGGGAGTTGGTGGGGTGGTTTGCGTGAGCTTGGTTACAAGAGGAAGGGATTTACTGGTCAGTGGACTGCTTCCGCTGTCGCCCAAAGTTTTTGAACTTGTCACTGACTTATTATGAATGCGCTGCAGGTGACGTATAAGGGAGGATGTTCCGAGGTGGTTAACGTCCTTACCCCTACTTATTACAGCTTGACAAAGGCAACACATGGCTTGACACCTGTTGTCCGCATTTCTGTTGAAATACTTCCACACCGAAGAGCTGATTTTTTGGTATTTTCACCAGGCATGTCAGTGGCCATATTCCTCCCACGGACAACAGGTGTCTCCCCGGGTGCCTGACTTAAACAAACCACCTCACCATCAGAATCCTCCTGGTCAATTTCCTCCCCAGCGCCAGCAACACCCATATCCTCCTCATCCTGGTGTACTTCAACACTGACATCTTCAATCTGACTATCAGGAACTGGACTGCGGGTGCTCCTTCCAGCACTTGCAGGGGGCGTGCAAATGGTGGAAGGCGCATGCTCTTCACGTCCAGTGTTGGGAAGGTCAGGCATCGCAACCGACACAATTGGACTCTCCTTGTGGATTTGGGATTTCGAAGAACGCACAGTTCTTTGCGGTGCTATTGCCAGCTTGAGTCTTTTCAGTTTTCTAGCGAGAGGCTGAGTGCTTCCATCCTCATGTGAAGCTGAACCACTAGCCATGAACATAGGCCAGGGCCTCAGCCGTTCCTTGCCACTCCGTGTGGTAAATGGCATATTGGCAAGTTTACGCTTCTCCTCCGACAATTTTATTTTAGGTTTTGGAGTCCTTTTTTTACTGATATTTGGTGTTTTGGATTTGACATGCTCTGTACTATGACATTGGGCATCGGCCTTGGCAGACGACGTTGCTGGCATTTCATCGTCTCGGCCATGACTAGTGGCAGCAGCTTCAGCACGAGGTGGAAGTGGATCTTGATCTTTCCCTAATTTTGGAACCTCAACATTTTTGTTCTCCATATTTTAATAGGCACAACTAAAAGGCACCTCAGGTAAACAATGGAGATGGATGGATACTAGTATACAATTGTGGATGGACTGCCGAGTGCCGACACAGAGGTAGCTACAGCCGTGGACTACCGTACTGTACTGTGTCTGCTGCTAATATAGACTGGTTGATAATGAGATGTAGTATGTATAAAGAAGAAAAAAAAAAACCACGGGTAGGTGCTATACAATTATGGATGGACTGCCGAGTGCCGACACAGAGGTAGCTACAGCCGTGGACTACCGTACTGTACTGTGTCTGCTGCTAATATAGACTGGATGATAATGAGATGTAGTATGTATAAAGAAGAAAGAAAAAAAAACCACGGGTAGGACTAGGTGGTATACAATTATGGATGGACTGCCGAGTGCCGACACAGAGGTAGCTACAGCCGTGGACTACCGTACTGTACTGTGTCTGCTGCTAATATAGACTGGATGATAATGAGATGTAGTATGTATAAAGAAGAAAGAAAGAAAAAACCACGGGTAGGTGGTATACAATTATGGATGGACTGCCGAGTGCCGACACAGAGGTAGCTACAGCCGTGGACTACCGTACTGTACTGTGTCTGCTGCTAATATAGACTGGATGATAATGAGATGTAGTATGTATAAAGAAGAAAGAAAAAAAAACCACGGGTAGGTGGTATACAATTATGGATGGACTGCCGAGTGCCGACACAGAGGTAGCTACAGCCGTGGACTACCGTACTGTACTGTGTCTGCTGCTAATATAGACTGGATGATAATGAGATGTAGTATGTATAAAGAAGAAAGAAAAAAAAAACCACGGGTAGGTGGTATACAATTATGGATGGACTGCCGAGTGCCGACACAGAGGTAGCTACAGCCATGGACTACCGTACTGTACTGTGTCTGCTGCTAATATAGACTGGTTGATAATGAGATGTAGTATGTATAAAGAAGAAAGAAAAAAAAACCACGGGTAGGTGGTATACAATTATGGATGGACTGCCGAGTGCCGACACAGAGGTAGCTACATCCGTGGACTACCGTACTGTACTGTGTCTGCTGCTAATATAGACTGGATGATAATGAGATGTAGTATGTATAAAGAAGAAAGAAAAAAAAACCACGGGTAGGTGGTATACAATTATGGATGGACTGCCGAGTGCCGACACAGAGGTAGCTACAGCCGTGGACTACCGTACTGTACTGTGTCTGCTGCTAATATAGACTGGATGATAATGAGATGTAGTATGTATAAAGAAGAAAGAAAAAAAAAACCACGGGTAGGTGGTATACAATTATGGATGGACTGCCGAGTGCCGACACAGAGGTAGCTACAGCCGTGAACTACCGTACTGTGTCTGCTGCTAATATAGACTGGTTGATAATGAGATGTAGTATGTATAAAGAAGAAAGAAAAAAAAACCACGGGTAGGTGGTATACAATTATGGATGGACTGCCGAGTGCCGACACAGAGGTAGCTACAGCCGTGGACTACCGTACTGTACTGTGTCTGCTGCTAATATAGACTGGTTGATAATGAGATGTAGTATGTATAAAGAAGAAAGAAAAAAAAAACCACGGGTAGGTGGTATACAATTATGGATGGACTGCCGAGTGCCGACACAGAGGTAGCTACAGCCGTGGACTACCGTACTGTACTGTGTCTGCTGCTAATATAGACTGGATGATAATGAGATGTAGTATGTATAAAGAAGAAAGAAAAAAAAAACCACGGGTAGGTGGTATACAATTATGGATGGACTGCCGAGTGCCGACACAGAGGTAGCTACAGCCGTGAACTACCGTACTGTGTCTGCTGCTAGTATAGACTGGATGATAAATAATGATATAAAAAATATATATATATCACTACTGCAGCCGGACAGGTATATATTATATAATGACGGACCTGCTGGACACTGTCTGTCAGCAGAATGAGTTTTTTAACTTTTATAGAATAAAAAAACACCACACAAGTCACACGACGAGTGTACTTTTTCAGGCAGACATTCAATCACAATATACTATACTGGTGGTCAGTGTGGTCAGGTCACTGGTCACAGTGGTCAGTGGTCAGTCACACTGGCAGTGACACTCTGGCAGCAAAAGTGTGCACTGTTTAATATGTACTCCTGGCTCCTGCTATAACCTATAACTGCTCCCCAGTCTCCCCCACAATTAAGCTGTGTGAGCACAGTCAGATATTATACATAGATGATGCAGCACACTGGGCTGAGCACAGATATGGTATGTGAGTGTGACTGAGTCACTGTGTATCGTTTTTTTCAGGCAGAGAACAAGAACAGAACGGATTATTAAATAATAATAAATTATAAAACTGCACTGGTGGTCAGGTCACTGGTCATCAGTCACTAGTATAACTCCTCCTAAGCTCCAGTAAGTAAATGAAGTGTCTCACTCTCACTCTCCTATCTATTTTAATTTCTAAACGGAGAGGACGCCAGCCACGTCCTCTCCCTATCAATCTCAATGCACGTGTGAAAATGGCCGCGACGCGCGGCTCCTTATATAGAATCCGAGTCTCGCGATAGAATCCGAGCCTCGCGAGAATCCGACAGCGTGATGATGACGTTCGGGCGCGCTCGGGTTAACCGAGCAAGGCGGGAAGATCCGAGTCGCTCGGACCCGTGTAAAAAAACATGAAGTTCGGGCGGGTTCGGATTCAGAGAAACCGAACCCGCTCATCTCTATACAAAACATCTCAAACACACAATTATATATTGTATACATAGCCAGATCAAGGGGGGGATGCAGGGCATACTGTACCCCGGGCTCCCCTTTGTCAGCCCCCCCCCCCCGACCATAGCACACTGACATCACTAGCTTTCCCTCTTAAGCAGCAGCAGAGCCAGCAGCCAGAATGCGAGCAGGACAGAGACAGAGCTCCGATGGAGCTTTCTGATCAGAGGAGAGAGAGAATAGTGGAGAGAGCTGTAAGTGACACAGGGATCCCCGCTTCTCCTCCCTGCCTGGGTGTCTGAGTCCTGTGTAAGCTGTTTTGCAACTAAACCATTTGGGTCTAGAAATAGAGACACACACAGAGAGTCCTCCTGAGTCCTGTCCCAGTGTGTAAGTAGTACAGAGGCTGCTGCTATTCTTGGCATGTGACAAGATAAATTATTTTATTTTTCTATGTGTATTTTAAGGTTAAGTTGTCTTTGTTCCACTACAAGAAAAGTTTATAAAATAGTTGTCTTTCAATTAGGTGGAGCTATAAACAGTACACGGGCATTATTAAACTATTAGTTAAAACAAATATACACCATTGGTTTAAATGTAATATACACAATCTATACATCCCACCATGACTCATTCCAGGAGGGACAGAATACTCTCTACCTGGACTTCTTAATTTATGATTGCAATCACCTGTGTTGAAGTACCTTTTTTAATCAATTAAATAGTTCAACACAGGTGACACCAATCATATAGTAAGTGGGATGTCCAGGTAGAGAGCATTTTGTCCCTCCTGGAATGGAACATGTAGGGAGGTATGCAAAATTTAATATACATCCCCTACCTTCCATCGGGGACCCATGTCTTAAGTACCCCGGGCACCTCCAAGGCTTAATCCGGCCCTGGCAATCATTTATACTGCCACACAAAATACTTATTTAACTGACTTTATGTGCAGTTTATATGTACCTCTGTGGTGTTGTCTAAACAACATAGTTTTATGTTTTAACAATTTAATGATTTTAGTTGTAAAAAAAAGCCTGGAAAGTAAAAGCTCATACAAAAGCTAATATCCTTATTTATGGTAGGAAATTCAGGTAAATGTATTGACTTTTATACTCCTCAGGAGAACAAATCAAAACAACTTAAAACAAATGCACAGCAACATTTTTCCTGTCAGCTCTAGAAAAATGGATGGGCCTCTTTAGGATTAACAGTAAATCCATTTTAGTAGTTGTCATTAGCACTACCTTATACCATACATCTTTGAATCTTCTTCTGCAAATCTGGCCACCAGTACAGCATTCTTTGATGAAATTCTATGTTACGCCATTGTGTTATGATATTGTGAGGGTTTGGAGATAGTTCTTCCTTTTTTTCTTCATGAGGGCTTTTTCCTCTTCTTGAGCATAGGTACCATAACCTGTCTGCCTCCTGTGGGGACAACTATTTCTCCTTAGAGTGGATCTTTAGGACATTATGGGGCTTATTCAGAGTTGTAGAATATATATATATATATATATATAAATGGTATCTATAGTGAGCGCTATTCTTTTTGAGGGAGATTGCAGTCTGAATTAATGAGTCTGATTTGTATTGGAACAAAATGACATATATTTTATTTGGACAAACTACCATGAGTATAAAGTGACACAGTGCACATAATCATGGATATGACATTAATACATTTAAAATATAAAGATAAAAAATAAAGTCTTGCACAGACCCTTTAGTAAACAATAGCATGTAAACATTTGAAGGCAGTCTTAGTGCTCAGAATTTTGAAAGAAAAAAATATATATTCTGAATACCTTGGTCCCAAATGGCTTGAATTCAGACTTCGAGTTGAAATGGTTTATGATGTGATGTTTTAAAATTTAGTATTCTTCTAATCTGTTTTTTTTTCTTTTATGGACAAAATGGAAAATCATCATTATACAACGTTGCCGTTAGGGATGGACTTCATGGGAATACTAAGTACCATGTAGGTATTGAGGCAACTTGTAACTGGCGCTAAACGGTATCTCCAATAACAAAGCTCACACCATACACAAAAAACATGTCGGCTAACATGGCCTTTAACATAACTCATGCCAACCAGCATGTATAACGCAACAGCAACAGATGTCAACATCTAAACACATGTGTGCAAAAGGATAAACGTAATTTGCAGAAAAAAAAGCACTGGGCGGGCGCCCAGCATCCTCTACGGACTACGAGAAAAGGATTTACCGGTAGGTTATTAAAATCTTATTTTCTCTTTCGTCCTAGAGGATGCTGGGGTCCATTTTAGTACCATGGGGATGTACCAAAGCTCCCAGTACGGGCGGTAAGGTGCTAATGTTCTTGCGGACTGACTGACCAAAATTTAGGTCGTCAGCAGCCAAGGTGTCAAACTTATAAAACTTAGCAAATTTGTTTGCACCTGACCAAGTAGCAGCTCGGCAGATTTGCAAAGCCGAGACACCCCGGGCAGCCGCCCAGGATGAACCCACTTTCCTTGTAGAGTGGGCTTTTACCGAAGTCGGTAATGGCAATCCTGCCGTGGAATGAGCATGCTGAATGGTACCCATGATCCAACGCGCAATAGTCTGCTTAGAAGCAGGACCCCCAATCTTGTTGGGGTCATAGAGAACAAACAAAGATTCTGTTTTCCTTATCCTAGCCGTTCTTGCAACATAAGTCCTCAACGCTCTGACGACATCCAAGGACTTTGAGACGGCTGAGGTGTCAGAAGTCACTGGCACCGCCACTGGTTGGTTGATATGAAAAGAAGACACAACCTTTGGAAGAAAGTCCTGATGTGTTCTCAGTTCAGCCCTATCTTCATGAAATATTAAATAAGGACTCTTGTGTGACAGAGATCCTAACTCAGACACTCGTCTGCCTGAGGCCAAGGCCAACAGCATGACCACTTTCCAAGTGAGAAACTTCAACTCTACCTCTTGTAGAGGCTCAAACCAGTCTGATTTAAGGAACTGCAACACCACATTAAGATCCCATGGCGCCGCAGGAGGCACAAAGGGAGGTTGGATGCGCAGAACCCCCTTCACAAACGTCTGGACCTCAACTGTTTCTGAAAGAAAACTGACAAGGCCGAAATCTGAACCTTGATAGATCCTAATCTCAATCCAGCATCCACACCCGCCTGTAGAAATAGGAGAAGTCGTCCTAATTGAAACTCCACCGCAGGAGACTTCTTGGATTCACACCAAGATACATATTTTCTCCAAATATGATGGTAATGTTTGGAAGTTACCCCTTTCCTGGCCAGAATAAGTGTGGGAATTACTTCATTGGGAATATCCTTACGGGCTAGGATCTGGAGCTCAACATGCATGCCGTCAAACGCAGCCGCGGTAAATCCTGATAAACTAACGGCTCCTGCTGAAGCAGGTCCTCACAAAGAGGAAGAGGTTGAGGATCTTCCAGTAATAACTCTTGAAGATCTGTATACCAAGCCCTCCTTGGTCAGTCTGGAGCAATGAGTATTGCTCAAACTCTTGTTCTTCTGATGATCTTGAGAACTTTTGGAATAAGTGGAAGTGGAGGGAACAGATACACCAACTGAAACACCCACTGGGTCACCAGTGCATCTATCGCTATTGCTTGTGGGTCTCTTGACCTGGAACAATATTTCTGAAGCTTCTTGTTGAGGCATGATGCCATCATATCCACTTGAGGAATGCCCCAATGACTTGCCACCTCCGCAAAGACTTCTGGGTGGAGGCCCCATTCTCCTGGATGGAGATCATGTCTGCTGAGGAAGTCTGCTTCCCAGTTGTCCACTCCCAAAATTAAAATTGCCGACAGAGCTTTTGCATGTCTTTCTGCCCAGAGGAGTATCTTTGTCACCTCTGCCATTGCCGCTCTGCTTTTTGTTCTGCCTTGACAGTTTATGTAAGCTACTGCCGTTACATTGTCTGACTGGATCTGTATGGGACGACCTTGAAGAAGGTGTACCGCATGATGAAGACTGTTGTACACAGCTCTCAACTCCAGAATGTTTATGTGAAGGCAAGTTTCTTGACTTGACCATCTTCCTTGGAAGCTTTCGCCTTACGTGACTGCTCCCCATCCTCGGAGACCTGCGTCCCTTCAGGAGGTGAGACATTTGTAGCCACCACAGGGGCGAAATTCTGGCTTTTGGTGACAAGATTATCTTTTGATGCATGTGGAGATGCGACCCGGACCACTTGTCAAGTAGGTCCCACTGGAAGACCCTGGCATGGAATCGGCCATATTGTAGCACCTCATAAGCCGCTACCATTTTCCCCAACAGGCGAATGCACTGATGAATTGATACTGTTCTTGGTCTCAAAAGTTGTTTGACCATGCTCTGGATCTCCTGAGCCTTTTCCACTAATAGAAATACTCTCTGTACCTCAGTGTCAGTATCATTCCCAAAAATGATAACCTCATCGTCAGTTCCAACTGAGATTTTGGAAAGTTGATGATCCAACCGTGCTGTTGAAGTACCGTCAGGGATAACGCTATGTTTTGGATTAGCTTGTCCCTGGATCTTGCTTTTATGAGGAGATCGTCCAAGTATGGAATTATGTTGACTCCTTGTTTGCGATGGAGAACCATCATCTCCGCCATCACCTTGGTGAATATTCTCAGAGCCGTGGAGAGCCTGAATGGTAATGTCTGGAATTGGTAGTGGCAATCCTGAACTGCAAACCTCAGGTATGCTTGATGTGGCGGGTAAATGGGGACATGCAAGTAAGCATCCTTGATGTCCACTGACATCAGAAATTCCTTTTCTTCCAAGCTGGAAATCGCCGCTCTAGAATAACCTTTTTCCTCAGGTGGAGGTGTTGTGTCAGGAAATTCCAACACCTCTTTTATAGCGACTATCATACATTGAATGCTCTTAGCCAGTTTGGGGTCTACCCCCCTCATATCCCCAGTGTCGACGTCAGTGACGGAATCTGTGTCAGTGTCCCTTTGCATAATTTGGGCCTGGGACCTTTTCCAGTCTGTTCTTCAGACTCAGAGAATTTCTTTGCTAGTTTAGACATATTACTCTGCAGCTTTCTCACCCACACAGGCTCAGAACACTCTTGTGCCTCCAAAATGGGTTCCTCTGGGGAAGAGCTTTCTCTAGACATGGTACAAACATGTACAGTGACACCACTCACACACAGGGGAGCTAATGGGGACAGACCTACACTAATGTCTGTCAGAAGGACCCAGAGGGAATTGCCAGTCCACACCCCCTGCACCCTATATGTATTGCATACAATGAATATATATATATATATATATATAGATAGATAGATAGATACAAACACAGCGCTTTATATCCAACATGAAGCCCGCAGACTTCACTAAATTATGTGCTCCCCTCCCCTCTATAACACCCTGGTACTTGTATCAGCGATGTGTGAGGAGAAGCAGTGTGCAGGAGCAGCGCTCCGGCGTCTCTGTGAGGAGAAAATGGCGCCATGGAGTATTACCAGCAATTCTGAGGAGAAGCCCCGCCCTCTGTAATGGTGCGGTTCAGCCACAGTAATATAATATTTATACTGGCAGGGGTATGTACACCAGCGGCTCCCTTGTGTGTACTTTAATGCCAGTGAGAGTAAGAATTTTATCATGTCCCTCAGAGCGCGCCCCGCGCGCTCTGAACCCTGCGCTGAGAGACATGTTTTTGTGCAGCGTCCCGCACTGTGCTGGTACCTTTATGCCGCCATGATGACTGGAGGGCCCCTCTCTGCAGGTCTCCGGTAAATACTCACCAGCCTTCAGACTTCTGGCTCTGTTAGGAGGTGGCGGCAGTGCTGTGGGAGTGAGCAGCAGCCAGGCAAGGGCTACGTTCAGTACCCTTCAGGAGCTAATGGTGTCCTGTCAGCAGAAGCAGAGCCATTGAACTAATGAAGAAGTTGGTTCCTACTTCCCCCCTAAGTCCCACGAAGCAGGGAAGCTGTTGCCAGCAGCTTCCCTGTAAAATAAAAAACCTAACAAAGTATTTTCCAGCAGAACTCTGTAGAGCTCCACTGGTGTGCATCCAGTCTCCCGGGCACATTTTCTAAACTGAGGTCTGGAGGAGGGGCAAAGAGGGAGGAGCCAGTTCACTTTGTTAAAAAGTCTTAAATTGCCGAAGGCTCCTGCGGAACCATCTATACCCCATGGTACTAAAATGGACCCCAGTATCTTCTAGGACGTAAGAGAAATCAGATTTTTTTCCAATAAGTGTGAAAGCAGTAATATTGAAGCCTTCTATCGTATTACACTAGAGGACTTCAAAGAACTGTGCTATAAATACTATGAGGGAAACCACTCTTCCAATTTGGGTAAAAAAGAAAGAAAAGCACTTAAAGCGCTGACGGATGATACATCCATTATTATTGAAGATGCGGATAAAGGGGGGGGGGGGTTTGTCATCCTTAATTGGGTGTACTATATTTCTGAATCGCATAGACAATTGAAAAATGTAGACTACTATCGTGTACTCAAGGGTGACCCAACGAGAACATTCCAAACAGAACTAAAAAGTTTATTAGATGGGGTGTTGGATTTGGGGGTCATATCCAGGGAGATCTATCAGTTTCTTTTTTCCACACACCCCACCACCCCAGTTTTTAATTATCTTCCTAAAATGCACAAATCCATCACTACACCACCTGGGCGCCCTATTATTACTGGCATTAGCTCTTTAACTTCTAATCTTTCATTCTATGTAGACTCTTATTTTACAATCTAGAGTATCCACGCTGAGGTCTTACATTAATGATACAACTCATTTTCTCAACCTAGTAGAATCAGTTGTTTGGAAGGAATCTTATGCATTCCTCACATTAGATGTTTATGCCCTTTATACACATATTCTGCATACATTAGGTAGTGATGTAATCAAAAGATGATTGATTAGTGATGATGACCTCAGCGAGGAACAAATATCTTTTCTTCATTCTATCTCACAATTATTTTCTTTTTCTGGGTGATTATTATCTTCAGGTGATGGGCATGGCCATGGGAACCAGGTTTGCACCCAGCTATGCCAACCTCTACATGGGGGAATTTGAACAAACCCATGTGTGGGGGTGGCTGGGCGTCGAACCTGGTCCTCTATGGCCTTTACATTGATGATCTGTTTATTATTTGGGATGGGGATTTATCTTCTGCCACTGCTTTTGTTCACTCGCTTAACACTAGTATTTATAATTTAACTTTTATTTCCACCTTTAACACTACACAAATAGATCTTCTGGGTGTGACCCTTGAGGTCATCAATAACACGATAGTTACATCTACATTTAATAAAGAAACAAATACAAATTCCTATCTCCATTTCACCAGCTCTCATTTTAAACCATGGAAACAAAACATTCCAAAGGGCCAACTTATACCCCTGAGGCGAAATTGTTCTAATGTCGACACTTTTTTAGAACAGGCGAATACCCTATTAACATTTTTTAGACAATGCGGGTACCCTGAAAATATCCTATGAGAGCCACTTTCAGATGTGTCAGATATGGATAGAAATTAGAGACTGAAGGTGATACACATTTTTCTTTTGTCTTTAAATATAATAGCTGTGCCTGGCAAATTAAGAATATAATAACTAAAAATGATTGGATACTCAGAGGTATTCTCCCTGTAGTTCCACAAGTAATCTATAGAAAATAGATTACTCCCTGTAGTTCCACAAGTAATCTATAGAAAAAATAGATCGCTAAAAACCATATTAGCACCAAGCTTACTGAAACAGGTTGAGAACCCTAGGGACGATAACAAAAATAATAGCAATCACAATAATAATAATAAAAAAAATAGGTGTAGGCCTTGAGTGGTTGGCAAAAAAAACCTACTGGTTTCTTTCATTGTGGTAAAAACAAATGCCAAATGTGCTTACACATGGCCAGAAAAACTGTGTCAATTGAATTACCCATAACAATGAAAAGGGATACCCACCATATCAAGTCCTTTATCAACTGCGACTCTTCATATGTCATCTATCTTTTAAAATGCAGTTGTAATCTATATTATGTTGGGCGTACAACTAGGAAACTGTGGACGAGATTTATGGAACATAGACGAAACATTAGTAAGGGATATCTTAAACATAGTTTTTCCCGTCACTTTTACGATATACATCAGGGTGACCCTAAACATCTTTCTATTCTAATGTATGGAAAAAGTAGTTCTCTACTTGCGCCAACCAAAGACTGCAGCCAGGTTTTGTTTCAGAGCTCACCTAGCTCACATACAATCAATAAAAACAACAAAGAAACAAAACCACGGCGCCGTCAACATATACTGTTGTTCCTCTTGTTTGCAGCGACTGACATCCAAACAAATTCAGTTCAGGAACGTTGATTTAGGATCACACAACCATGAGGTATCTTCACTCCACCGTTAGGGAAAGTGTACCCAAAGAGAGGAAGATATGAAGTAAGTGAGGTACAATCCTTCCCACCAATATATGATGAGATATAAGTACCCCTTCAGGCACTGACCTTAAAATAGTGCCCTATGTGCACCAAAAGGTTTCTTTATAGGTTTGTCCCACACTCCTCCTCCTCTCCTATTACTTCGTATGGAATAAAGGATCAAGGACAGAGATAACCTGTCAAGCACTGACCTTCAATAAATGCCCTATATGCATTGAAAGGTATCTTTGTCCGTAGTTTTCAAAGATTCTCTTTTATCTCCAGACATGTACAGCCAATATATAGTCACACACGATAAACTGACCTTCAGATAATCCCCATATATTCACATAAAGGTTTCTTTTGTGCTGGGGTCAGTAATTCATGCGGAGAAGATATACTCAAAAAGACTTTTAATAATCGCAGTTCTCAATTGATATATAAGGCCATATAGTATCCCAAAAATGATTTAAAAAATATATTTTATTGGTACAAAGACCATAAAAACAAACATTAAAAAAATATATATCAACCTTTGACCAGAGACCACCGCCACTGGCTGAGCAGGCAAGAAATGATAGATGACAATACTCCTAGGTCCGGAATCATAGGAGAAACTTATATACCATAAGAATCATACTATACCCAACAGCCAATGGAGATGTCCTCAGTCAAAAGGCCACAGCACACTAACGCGTTTCGGATAACTGTCCTTTTTCAAAGTGTGCTGAGATATCCCCCGGAAGTCATATTTATACCTCCTCAATCCCGGTCACATGATATATAATTAACAAATAAATCAAAATCTTTATCCTATATAAAAACTATTATATAAATCTATAAGAAGATCAAGCAACATTTAAAAGTCGCTGTTAATATAGTATATTATAATTATACATTCTGTTCATAACTGACCGCTGTATGACAATAATAGTGTGACGTCATCAAAAGGCACACGTCACACTTAACCCCTATCCGGACCATATATTATCAAAAAGATCTTATGCCATTATTCAGAGCACCAATATGTATAAGTCCAACTTTATATAACTCCGGAGAAAAGTCCATAACATATGTTAAAGTTTAACATCCGGTATTTGGCACGCACTCCATTAGGATAGCCGGGACGCTTCGTCCGTGATCACTTCCGGTTAGAAGCCGCTGACTCAGGCAGTGATTCAACTTTACGTCACGGTTCAGTCTGTCGAGGATGCGTTGCTAGGCAATCTCAAAGCGTCCTGTTACGCTCTCCTTATTGGTGACTCGTGAATATGTAAAGATGCTCTTATTGGTCCAAATAGAAACATTAAAGACACCGTCAGATCCACTTCTCCCAGGTCCCATATTATAATATACTATATTAACAGCGACTTTTAAATGTTGCTTGATCTTCTTATAGATTTATATAATAGTTTTTATATAGGATAAAGATTTTGATTTATTTGTTAATTATATATCATGTGACCGGGATTGAGGAGGTATAAATATGACTTCCGGGGGATATCTCAGCACACTTTGAAAAAGGACAGTGATCCGAAACGCCTATTTGGTATCCTAATAGTCTGCAGCAAAATTCTCTTTAAATGCGCACTACTCCATCTAAAAATAATTCCATAGAGTATTCAGAGTTGTTAGCAAATCAAAAAAGTTAGCAATTGGGCAAAACCATGCTACGCTGCAGGCGGGGCAGGTGTAACATGTGCCGAGAGATTTCAGTGGGATGTGTTCAAAGTGAAATTGAATTTGCAGTGTAAAAATAATGCAGCCAGTATTTACCTTTCACAGAATCAATATCACCCACCCAAATTTAAATCTCTCTGCACATATTACGGGTGTAATATGGCTGACCGCCGGTCAGCTTACCGACGCCGGGATCCCAGCAGCATACCGACGCCGGGATCCCGGCGGGGAGGGGCGAGTGCAGCAAGCCCCTTGCGGGTTCGCTGCGCTCACCACGCTGCGGGCTCGGTGGCGACCTGCGGTCGCCACGGGTTCTATTCCCACTCTATGGGTGTCGTGGACACCCACGAGTGGAAATAGTCCCTGTTGGTCGGCATGCCGACCATCGGGATACTGAGCCGGCGGGATGGTGTCGGTCAGCAGACCATATTACTTGTGCCCCACCTGCAGTTCCCCATGGTTTTTCCTAATTGCTAACAACTCTGAATAACTCCGTATGTTTAACATTTTGGGAAAAACTGTTTTTCTATAGTCTGGAACATATAGATCTCCAGTGTTTCTAGTTGCTGTTCATTCTTAGAGGAAGAAAGTATCATACCTTCAATAGATAAAGTGGAGAATCTGCCCATAGAAAGCCAGTGGCAAACGCAGGATTTCTAGACGGGGGGGGGGGGGGGGGGGGGGTTCAAAATTAAGTCTACAATCTACTACCCATTGGTCTTTTAATACACTGGATACAGTATTAATATTTGACACTATAGATGGTCTCTAGCATAGGTTGGTGGTCAGGAAAAGTTAAACATACCATAATAAATTAATGCACAAACATAATAGAACCAGTACTGCACTTTCTAAACACACATTCTCCCACCTCATGATAAGGCTCCTGTCTCTTCTTCTTGGCAGCTACTCTCTGGTCAAGTGCACTTATTGAGGACTCATATCCACACACACAGCAAGCCTGGTGGTGGAAAAAGAAGCTGCTACCACTGGGCATGTGCAGCAGCTCTGATCTGCATGTTGTGGTGGCAGCTCTAGTAATCGTATTTTATACCATTTCTATTGTCATAATTTGAGTCACTTGCCAAGAAGAGGGAGGTTTCTGGGCAACAAGAACCCCCCCCCCCTGCGTTTGCCTATGAAAGCAATCACCTTTTCACTCTCATGTATGTAGCACAGTCTATAAAATGACATTTACAAGTTGATTTGTTACTATGGGCACTTTTCTCTCTCAAAGGTTGACAGTTTGCATGATGTTTTGGGCATACTAGCTGCCCTTGAAAATTAGGGCTGAAGAAGTGAGGTAGTACCCTGAATGGAGGCTAAGTTGTTTTTGAATTTCTGTTACTTTATGCAGGCAACATTAAACCATTTATTTCTGAAAACCAAGAGAAGCTGTATGGTGACCCAAATACTGCATCACTGACCACTCTACTGAGCAAAATACCTCAGAATGTTACTATATATTTATACATATACTTAAACTGTAAGGGTTGTGTCTGTAGAAATATTCATTAACGGACGGTTAATGAACTATGAGATGAAAAAAATCTGATATTCTGGCATCATGCAAAAACTACTGGATGAATTTTGATTGCGTTTTCACTGTTGTATAGCTAAGTGACCTAGAAAGAAATTGAAGTATGTACAGTATGATCTCGATATGACATCAGGGAGAGGAGCAAGAAACCAGACGCTTGACACTCGGTGCATGCAGTGCGCAGTATCCTCAAGTCCAAAATTACTATATATATATTAATGTATTGCACACCCTGTAAAATGCTCAGGGCTGCAGGCGTAGATCTCAGGACCATCTGCTTCTCCCATGGGCAGCTTTATGTGACTTGCTCACAAGTTAGTAGTGCAAAGTATATTTTTTTGTAAATCCCTGAAGGAAAAACTGCAAATATTGTTTAAAAATAAATTTTGTGTTCAAGGGGGTATATTTACTAAAATTCGTATTTTTCCGAATGAGGTTAAAGTTCAAACACGAATGACATCAAAAGTGTAAATTTGCAACTTTTTGAATTTATTACGACTAATTTACTAAGCTGTCGTATTCTGCATTTTCGTATTTACCGATGTCGATGTCATTCGTATTTTTTGGCAGTGTTTTACGGGAGTGAATTGTAAAACACTGCCGACTTTAACACAATGAATCTCGGCCGGATCTGTGAGATCCGTGCTGGGCTTCATTGTGCACCTTTCGTAAAAAATAAAACATTGTTAAAATTTTTAAAAACAAATGCGTGGGGTCCCCCCTCCTAAGCAAAACCAGCCTCGGGCTCTTTGAGCCGGTCCTGGTTGAAAAAATATGGGGGAAAAAGTGACAGGGGTTCCCCCATATTTAATCAACCAGCACCGGGCTCTGCGCCTTGTCCTGGTTCCAAAAATACGGGGGACAAAAAGCGTAGGGGTCCCCCGTATTTCTGAAACCAGCACCGGGCTCCACTAGCCAGATACATAATGCCACAGCCGGGGGACACTTTTATATAGGTCCCGGCGGCCCTGGCATTACATACCCAACTAGTCACCCCTGGCCGGGGTACCCTGGAGGAGTGGGGACCCCTTCAATCAAGGGGTCCCCCCTCCAGCCACCCAAGGGCCAGGGGTGAAGCCCGAGGCTGTCCCCCCCATCCAAGGGCGGCGGATGGGGGGCTGTTAGCCTTTTTGTCAAAATGTGGATATTGTTTTTAATAGCAGTACTACAAGTCCCAGCAAGCCTCCCCCCGCAAGCTGGTACTTGGAGAACCACAAGTACCAGCATGCGGAGGAAAACCGGGCCCGCTGGTACCTGTAGTACTATTACTAAAAAAATACCCCAATAAAAACAGGACACACACACATTGAAAGTAAAAGTTTATTACATACATCCACACCTCCAAACATACATACTTACCTATGTTCACACGAGGGTCGGTCCTCTTCTCCATGTAGAATCCATGGGGTACCTGTTGGAAATATTATACTCACATAATCCAGTGTAGATCGGTCCTCTTCTGTTCTATTTGTAATCCACGTACTTTGCAAAATAAAAAAACGGACACCCGACCACGCACTGAAGGGGGCCCCATGTTTTCACATGGGACCCCTTTCCCCGACTGCCAGGAACCCCCCCCTGACTTCTGTCTAAGAGGGTTCCTTCAGCCAATCAGGGAGTGCCACGTCGTGGCACCCTCCTGATTGGCTGTGTGCTCCTGTAGTGTCTGTCAGGCAGCACACGGCAGTGATACAATGTAGCACCTATGCGCTACATTGTAACCAATGGTGGGAACTTTGAGGTCAGCAGTGAGGTTACTTTCGGTCAACCGCTGACCGCAAAGTTCCCACCATTGGTTACAATGTAGCGCATAGGCGCTACATTGTATCACTGCCGTGTGCTGCTTGACAGACACTACAGGAGCACACAGCCAATCAGGAGGGTGCCACGACGTGGCGCTCCCTGATTGGCTGAAGGAACCCTCTTAGAAAGAAGTCAGGGGGGGGTTCCTGGCAGTCGGGGAAAGGGATCCCATGTGAAAACATGGGGCCCCTTTCAGTGCGTGGTCGGGTGTCCATTTTTTTATTGTGCAAAGTACGTGGATTACAAATAGAACAGAAGAGGACCGATCTACACTGGATTATGTGAGTATAATTTTTCCAACAGGTACCCCATGGATTCTACATGGAGAAGAGGACCGACCCTCGTGTGAACATAGGTAAGTATGTATGTTTGGAGGTGTGGATGTATGTAATAAACTTTTACTTTCAAGGTGTGTGTGTCCTGTTTTTATTGGGGTATTTTTTTAGTAGTAGTACTACAGGTACCAGCGGGCCCGGTTTTCCTCTGCATGCTGGTACTTGTGGTTCTCCAAGTACCAGCTTGCGGGGGAGGCTTGCTGGGACTTGTAGTACTGCTACTAAAAACAATATCCACATTTTGACAAAAAGGCTATCAGCCCCC
Organism: Pseudophryne corroboree; assembly: GCF_028390025.1. Lineage (NCBI taxonomy): Eukaryota > Metazoa > Chordata > Amphibia > Anura > Myobatrachidae > Pseudophryne > Pseudophryne corroboree. Next base: position 602,656,084 of record NC_086447.1, read on the forward strand.
CATCCGCCGCCCTTGGATGGGGGGGACAGCCTCGGGCTTCATCCCTGGCCCTTGGGTGGCTGGAGGGGGGGGACCCCTTGATTGAAGGGGTCCCCACTCCTCCAGGGTACCCTGGCCAGGGGTGACTAGTTGGGTATGTAATGCCAGGGCCGCAGGGACTAATATAAAAGTGTCCCCCGGCTGTGGCATTATGTATCTGGCTAGTGGAGCCCGGTGCTGGTTTCAGAAATACGGGGGACCCCTACGCTTTTTGTCCCCCGTATTTTTGGAACCAGGACCAGGCTCTGCGCCTGGTGCTGGTTGATAAATATGGGGGAACCCCTGTCACTTATTTTCCCATATTTTTTCAACCAGGACCGGCTCAAAGAGCCCGAGGCTGGTTTTGCTTAGGAGGGGGGACCCTACGTATTTTTTAACAAAAAATTTAACACTTTCCCACCCCTTCCCACTGATAAACATGCACGGATCTCATGGATCCGTGCATGCCTATCAGAACACGGTAAAAAAAAGCAGGTCTGTTTTATTTTAGCACTTTTTTACGATTTGTATTTTTTCACGGCAGTGTTTGGCTATTGCCGGCAGTGTTTGTGAATTACACTTTTTAGTAAATGACCGAGTTCTACCAAATTACAGGCGTATTTGACCGATGGTGTATTCATTCGTATTTTTTTTCTTTGAGTTCCAAAAAAATACGAATGCCCTCATCACTGCCGTGATTTGAGTTTAGTAAATTCCCGAGATGACACTTTGAAGAAAAAACACCATCTCAGGCAAAATCGGGACCTTAGTAAATATACCCCAATGTGTACAATATAAAACATACATCACAATATTAGATGGCACTACTGTCTTTGTCAAATTAGTTCTGCTGAGCAATAACAGACATCCACGCAACCAAAGCTAGTAAATACAGAGAGATTATTGACAGACAAGTAGTAGATCACTACCACACTGATAAAAATACAGATTTCTGAGAGAAAAATTTCTTCTAGTTTAGTCACTTACACTGTTATCCAGTTAAATATTTATTTATTAAAAATAATTCAAATTAAACAGCCAATTCAGAACTATTTTTTCTTCCTATTCTGTATCTTTTTCATCCTATTTTGCCACAAGAGGGGCCACTTTATAAGAAAGACATGCTATCCTTGAGCGTGTGGTTGCGCTCTGAAATACGTAGACCTTGGGTGGTTAAACGCAGTTGGCCTTCAGCCTTGTGGATGGTAACGCACACCAACTATTCTTATCACTAAATGGTGCTGTGTTTTATAAATGAAGGATAATAATAATAATAATAATAATAATAATAGTAGTAGTTGTAGTAATAATTAGAGATGTGCACCGGAAATTTTTTCGGGTTTTGTGTTTTGGTTTTGGATTCGGTTCCGCGGCTGTGTTTTGGATTCGGACGCGTTTTGGCAAAACCTCCCTGAAAATTTTTTGTCGGATTCGGGTGTGTTTTGGATTCTGGTGTTTTTTTTCCAAAAACCCCTCAAAAACAGCTTAAATCATAGAATTTGGGGGTAATTTTCATCCCATAGTATTATTAACCTCAATAATCACAATTTACACTCATTTCCAGTCTATTCTGAACACCTCACACCTCACAATACTATTTTTAGTCCTAAAATTTGCACCAAGGTCGCTGAATGACTAAGCAAAGCGACCCAAGAGGGCGGCACAAACACCTGGCCCATCTAGGAGTGGCACTGCAGTGTCAGACAGGATGGCACTTAAAAAAATTGGCCCCAAACAGCACACAATGCAAAGAAAAGAGAAAAAGAGGTGCACTGTGGTCGCTGGACGGCTAAGCTAAACGACACAAAGACCTCAATATCACAGGAATTATTTGTTCTAATCAATGGTATTATTGGTCCAAATCAATGGAAGAAAATGACAAAATCACTGGAATTATTCGTTCTAATCAATGGTATTATTGGTCCAAATCACTGGAATTATTTGTTCTAATCAATGGTATTATTGGTCCAAATCACTGGGAAAAAATGACAAAATCACTGGAATTATTCGTTCTAATCAATGGTATTATTGGTCCAAATTACTGGAAGAAATTACAAAATCACTGGAATTATTTGTTCTAATCAATAGTATTATTGGTCCAAATCACTGGAAAAAAATGACAAAATCACTGGAATTATTGGTATTATTGGTCCAAATCACTGGAAGAAAATGACAAAATCACTGGAATTATTCGTAAACATTTGTAGAAAGTCGCTGCTTTCTGACTACAGAAATGCTCAGATATTCCTGCGAATCCACAATCCCTTCCCAGAGGAAAAAGAAATTGAGAAACCGTTGTTTGAGAACATTTGTTCTCTTTCCCTTACAAAGGAACAAACCACTTTCCAAGAAGACTGACGTTTTGGGGATTATGGAGACATAATGTTTTTGAATATAAATCCTAAAGCAGGTGGTGTATTAGAGCAAAAGAGTGCAAGAGACCAGCCATGCAGTTTCTGAAATATTGTGACAAAATGTTACTGTATTTCTTAAGCACTCATTCCTAACTCTGCTAAGTACTGTTTGGTATACTGTATCTGGCTTCCATGAGGTAGTTGTCCATTATTTCAGCTTCCATTGACCTTTTTGAAAGCGGTAGAAGTTATCGATTCTTTTTATTTTTATTTTCCCCTATTTTTTATTTTCTCCTGCATAGCCCAGTAAAATGTTGCAATGTTAAGTATTGACTTGTGCCTTCTGGGGGTCCACTTCTTCACCAAACCCAGCCAAATCTCATCCTAACCCTCTGTTCCACGTTCTCTATGTACCCCATCTGTGTCACCCATGTCTGTCTACCCCTCCCCTTTAGATTGTAAGCTCTCACCTCGTGTGCTTATCCTTTGTCTTACTTTAATAATCTTCAACTGTACCACATCCAGCAGTCTTCTGCCACCTGATACTTATTCCAGTGTCATCTGCTGATGTAACTATGTGTATTTACCCTGTACTTGTCCTATACTGTCATCACCTGTAAGTTGCTGTTTTCCTGTTTGACTATTTATGTACTCTGTAATTGGGCGCTGTAGAACCCTTGTGGCGCCATATAAATAAAGGATAATAATAATAATAATAATAATAATAATAATAATAATATAGGGTGTATAATCCCCAGGTGTAACTCACACATCACACAGTACAGTATATAGGGTGTATAATCCCCAGGTGTATCTCACACATCGCTCAGTACAGATTACAGGATGTATAATCACCAGGTGTATAACACACGTCGCACAGTACAGTATACATACTGGTCACAACAATGCAGCAGATATTGAGCACTGATCAGGATACTAGAAGTGACACAGAGCTGCAAGATACAGCAATGGCCTACTGTACTGTACTATATATGTATACTGCTGGTCACCAAAATGCTGCACTGTCCTACTATTTACTGCTCACAAAAATGCAGCACAGATATGGAATGGAAACTTGCAGTGACACTGAGCTGCAAGATACTACAGCAATGGCCTAATGTACTGTACAACTATATACTGTTGGTCACCAAAATGCTGCACTGTAATACTATATATACTGCTCACAAAATGCAGCACAGATATGGAATGGATACTTGCAGTGACACTGAGCTGCAAGATACTACAGCAATGGCCTAATGTACTGTACAACTATATACTGTTGGTCACCAAAATGCTGCACTGTAATACTATATATACTGCTCACAAAATGCAGCACAGATATGGAATGGATACTTGCAGTGACACTGAGCTGCATTATACTACAGCAATGGCCTACTGTACTGTACAACTATATACTGTTGGTCACCAAAATGAAGCACTGTAATACTATATAATTATACTGCTCACACAAATGCAGCACAGATATGGAATGGGTACTTGCAGTGACACTGAGCTGCAAGATACTACAGCAATGGCCTAATGTACTGTACAACTATATACTGTTGGTCACCAAAATGCTGCACTGTAATACTATATATACTGCTCACAAAAATGCAGCACAGATATGGAATGGATACTTGCAGTGACACAGAGCTGCAAGATACAGCAATGGCCTACTGTACTGTACAACTATATACTGTTGGTCACCAAAATGAAGCACACTGAGCACAGATATTTGCAGCACACTGAGCACAGATTACGGAGCTTTTCAGGGAGAGAACGCAGCCACGTCCTCTCCATTTAATCTCCAATGCACGAGTGAAAATGGCGGCGACGCGCGGCTCTTTATATAGAATACGAATCTCGCGAGAATCCGACAGCGGGATGATGACGTTCGGGCACGTTCGGGTTAACCGAGCAAGGCGGGAAGATCTGAGGCTGCCTCGGAACCGTGTAAAATAGGTGAAGTTCGGGGGGGTTCGGATCTCGAGGAACCGAACCCGCTCATCTCTAGTAATAATAATAATAATCATAATAATAACAACCTGTTGCCTTTGGAAGGCAAGTAGGATTTCTATGCAAGGTATCGCTATTAACTTGATTTCTTACTGGACAATATTGGTTTGTGAAGTTAAATAGATGAGCTACTGTAGACCTCTATAGTGCTGAGTATAGCTGATTCCAAATCAATCAGGATGTTGTTATCAATCACAACTTCATAGGTAACAGCCATTACGTAGTCAGCAATCGTCTCAGCCACTCTCAAAAACTTCAACTAAAAGAAAAAATAATTCTCCAAATTCTATTCAGTTGTTTGACAAGTTTATCTTTTTTATGTTGTTGTACCAGTAAAGTGCCGAGACCACTTTTGACTTCATCAGTATAAACAAAATATAGTTTCTTGTAGTCAGCATAAGCTACAGGGCACAATTATTCATAAGATGGTAAAGGCGGCAGCCTAGAGCCTGATGAGCCCTAGGGAGCCCGCCTGACAACCACCACCTTCATGTATTTCAATCCGTTTTTTATTAAGTTTCCAACTACAGGTTCGTCGCATATATAAAACTAATCAGCGCACTCTCCTTGTGTGTCCTAGTTGCACTGCATTGTGACTAAGAAGTATTTTTGGCAAAAAAAAAAAGAAGTTAAAAAGATGTCCGACGCTAGAAGATTCTCACGTGACCTGGCGTGCCAAGATGGGCTGATTGGCATGACTGCATCAAAGATAAAAAAACATAGACACAAAGAATTTGACGGCAGATAAGAAGCACTTGGCCCATCTAGTCTGCCCCTTTTTTTAAATTCTTTAGGCAATCTCAAACCCTTTTGAACCTTAGTTCTTTGTAAGGATATTCATATGCCTAACCTATGCATGTTTAAATTGCTCTAATGACTTACCTCTACCACCTCTGATGGGAGGATATTCCACTTGTCCACTACCCTCTCTGTGAAGTAATTTTTCCTTAAATTTCCCCTAAACCTGCCTCCCTTCATTATCAAGATGTATGAGAAAATATCCGTACCCTCTGATGTAAACAAGTGTGAGCTTTTCTTGGGATGTTGTCACCATCTTTTCCAATGAATGTTGTGAGAAGGATAACGTCTTCATAAAAAAATGTGGCTGTGGATGCTGCAGGTATGAAAGCATGGAATTTCTAGGTCACAGGAATTGGAACTGTATTTTTAAAGATATTAGTAAGAAATATTGCTATCTTAATATGTTGTTCTTGTGCTGAAGTTGCTGTGGTGTAAAAATCTGATTATCATATGGACATTGCAGGCTTGCCTGGGCTGATAACCTCTTCACTCTGCCACCTACACCATTGCAAGGCCCTTTGCCATGAGCAGTCGCTGAAAAACGCCAATCTGCTTCTATACCAAAATCATCTTAATGAGAGCATAAGTTGGCCAAATTTTTTCTTGTTCTTAAATTGTGCAGCTGACCCATCGGAAAAGTAGAAAATCTTTTTTGGTCTTATCTCAAATGTTGTCTTCAAGAAGTTTATGAGTTTCCTCTGTAAGCAGTAGACTGCAACTGTGTTGTGTTCCTGAAAGTCTGAAATAACAACGTAGCTATGATGCTCAGTTTTTGTTTCTACTTGTAATACACCACCATTTGGAGAATTATAGCTTGAACACTGGTCCAGTGATAGCTCTGGGCTTCATCCTGCGTGACAAAAGAGTAGTTCTTGGCAAAATCAAAATCTGAAATGGCAATACTAAAAAAAAAATGAAGCCTTCTGCCAGTTCCAACCCATCAAGTAGCCCCACCTAGAGTAGCAGCAACAAATGGTGATGATCTATAGTAATCTATCTTAAAATATGTGAAAGACATAACATTATCTTAAACTTTTAAATATTTTAGTATTAACATACTGTGTCATTGACCATGCGGGAGAATATATTCTTTTGGATGTCTATAGGACTCACCGTGGGGCGATCAAGTGGCGCATCGATGACTCCCTTTTGTTGCCTCCCTCGACTCTCTCAGCCACCAAGTTAACTTTGATGCATTAATTTTCTCCTGTAGTTCTCTGGGAAGCACAAAAGGCCGCTATTCGAGGCCATCTTATAGCTAAAGCATCCGTAACACGAAAAAAGGCAACTCAGGAAATTTTGGGGAAGATGTATTAAGTCTAGAGAAGGGATAATGAAGTGATAAAGCAGTGATAAGTGCAAGGTAATAACGCACCAGCCAATCTTCACGGATTTGAAAAATGACAGTTATGAGCTGTTTGGCTGGTGCATTATCACCCTCCATTTATCACTGCTTTATCACTTCTTTATCCCTTCTCCAAGCTTAATACATCTGCCCATTGTCCTTAGACTATAAAATATCTGCCTCATTAGCTCAAGATAAAAGTTCCCCCACTGCATGTCTTCTGACCGAGATAGAACACCTTAAAGGTCAGTTGAGCACCCTCCTGTCTCGCCGGGAAGCAGCCATTTTGCAGGAGTTACGTCAGTGGTTCTATGATAAAGCTGACAAAATAGATACCCATTTAGCAAATAAATTGTGACTTAAATAAGCCTCGGGTATGATAAGTTGTATTCCCGTAAACTAGGTACTACCTTCTATGATCCTTAAGTAATGGTTGAGGAGTTCAGGTACTTTTATAATTCTCTTTATGATTTACAAGAGTACATTCATATTTATAATTTACAAGAGTACATTCATACTTATCGACCCCTTCTTGGCTATGTGTATTGGAATTCCATCTTTCTCTGCTTAATTAAGACATCTAGGTAGAGTGTCAGATCCGAACGGCTTTGTGGATCCGGATCGTGGTTTTTAGAAGATGGCTGGACTGTTTCTTTAAACAAGAGTTGAGCAGGACGAATAATAGTCTTTTTAATAGGTTTATTCAAACAAGGAAAAATCACCCTGTACAGCAAGCATAAGACAGAGTGGGTTATCCAGAAGAATGAGCCCTCGGGAAGTCACTACCATAATCAGGTTGAAAGAATCACTCTGGGAGGGTTGATAACTGTGGAGATCTTGAGCAATGAGAGGTTTTAAGCAGACTGTGGTGCATTCACTAAGGTAGACTAACTGGGTTGTCTGATGCCGCAGAGAGACCGGGCTTGTATCACTGGAATGGTCAGACAACTGAGACTGGAACTGAGACTGAGAAAGCACTGGCCGATTACCGACTACAGAAAAGTCCCAACGCCCCCCAGAGCACTGGTCCCTGGAGGATGACATAGAGATGACTGCTGCTATAAAATCTATGTGATCCTCAGCTGCTCCGGGTCTGGCATGCCCTCCAAATGTGATTCCAAATAGCACTACAGGAACTAGCATGCCCTCCCAGGGGTGGCTGCTAGGCTCTCAATTTGGGTGTATTTCTGTATGTGCCAATATCATGAGGCCTTACAATAGACAATTACATCGCCCAGAGTGGGACCTGTTATTATGCAGTGTAGGGACCATCAGAGGCGTCACTAGGGTTGGTGTCACCCGGTGTGGTAACTCATGGTGTCACACCCCACGTACTTCCTCCCATATTATAGCACACGGAATCTTGGCGGGGGGTGGTGACGGGGCGTCGATGCACCGTTTCAGGGGCGTGGTCCGGACAACGCAGACGTTTCTGGACCATATGTGGGGCGGGCTGCAGCGGCTGCATGACAGCACACGCAGCTGCTGCGACCCAAAAGATGGCGGCCAGGCGACTGCCTTCACAGCTAGGCTGCGGAGGGAGAGGGCCACCCTTAAAATGCGAGCGCATCTATGTATAGCAAATGCAATGTGCTCGCATATCAGCGGGGGGGGGGGGCGGACTTGGCATGTGGGGTGCCCTTAACCTGTGCTGGGGAGCCCCCCCACATGCTAGAGAAAGCAGTTGTAGTTTTGCTACTTTTAGCAAAACTACTACTGATGCTGAATTAGGCCCAAAATCCATTGATATGTCAACAGTCATGGATGAGTGCATACACACGCACCCGCTAGCGACCCAAATATTAAAGCAAAAATTACGGGTAGCTGGAGCACTGCTTCCCACTACCCCTTATTATTCCCCCTTACTGCTCTGGGCAGTGGGAGCATCACTCTCCCGCTGTCTGCGTCCACAATTGAGGCGTTCTATTTCTGTCTGTGTAGTGGGAGCGTGCTACGGTACGCTCTGCTGCTCCAAACTGGCAGCTGAAACGACTGACAGCCAGCCAGGGAGTGACAGCAGCAGCCAGCAGGAGACTCCAAGTTCAATGAACTGCACACTGCATTACAGGTCCTCCCTATTGTAACGCAGCGGCAGCACTACATAATGCAGTCTCCTCCCACTTCTCCCTCCCAGTATTGCTAGCGGCGCTGGTGGGCATGGTAACATCACGAAGACTGATGTCATAGCCAGTGCCAGATTAAGGTTCACATGGGCCTGGAGCTGAAATTCATGAAAGGCCTATTGTGTGCTGCCGCAGGGGATGTGACTAGTGATGTGGGGGGCATGACCAGTGGTGTGGTGGTGTGACCTGCATCATGGGTTGTATCAAGAGCCTTCCTTTAATTGCCCTGCCCCTACACATTATCATCCCTCAGCTTGGCATATTTGCGTCAATCACGACTAGGGTGCACGTGTGCGTCTAAGTACAAGCACCCATAGGAATACATGAGCAGCGTACTAAACCGCAGCTCAGCTGGTGAAATGTGGTGTCATGTGGTGACATGTGGGGATATGGGGTATCATGTATTGAAATGTGGTGTCATGTGGTGACATGTGGGGATATGGGGTATCACGTATTGAAATGTGGTGTCATGTGGTGACATGTGGGGATATGGGGTATCATGTATTGAAATGTGCTGTCATGTGGTGACATGTGGGGATATGGGGTATCATGTATTGAAATGTGCTGTCATGTGGTGACATGTGGGGATATGGGGGTATCATGTATTGAAATGTGGTGTCATGTGGTGACATGTGGGGATATGGGGTATCATGTATTGAAATGTGGTGTCATGTGGTGACATGTGGGGATATGGGGTATCATGTATTGAAATGTGGTGTCATGTGGTGACATGTGGGGATATGGGGTATCATGTATTGAAATGTGGTGTCATGTGGTGACATGTGGGGATATGGGGTATCATGTATTGAAATGTGGTGTCATGTGGTGACATGTGGGGATATGGGGTATCATGTATTGAAATGTGGTGTCATGTGGTGACATGTGGGGATATGGGGTATCATGTATTGAAATGTGGTGTCATGTGGTGACATGTGGGGATATGGGGTATCATGTATTGAAATGTGGTGTCATGTGGTGACATGTGGGGATATGGGGGAATCATGTATTGAAATGTGGTGTCATGTGGTGACATGTGGGGATATGGGGTATCATGTATTGAAATGTGGTGTCATGTGGTGACATGTGGGGATATGGGGTATCATGTATTGAAATGTGGTGTCATGTGGTGAATTGTGGTGTTGTGGTGAAATGTGGCATCTTGGTGGTGACATGTGGGGATATGGGGTATCATGTGGTGTCTTAGAGGTGGCATTAGATGTACTTGGTGGTGGCACTGATTAATCTCCCCTACACAGCAACCGCAAACATATCCCTGTCCAAGAACCCATTACTGAAGCACCCCATCCACGTACATCCATTACCCCATCTCTCCCCAATTCATTATCAATCCCTCCTCCCAACACCCATTAGCACATTCATCCACCCACTCTTTCAGCTCCCATAAAGCTACCCTCACAGCAGCACCCACACTACACACACAGCACCCATACTACGCTCACACAGCAGCACCCATACTACGCTCACACAGCACCCATACTACGCTCACACAGCAGCACCCATACTACGCTCACACAGCACCCATACTACGCTCACACAGCAGCACCCACTCTATGCTCACACAGCACCCATACTACGCTCACACAGCAGCACCCATACTACGCTCACACAGCAGCACCCATACTACGCTCACACAGCACCCATACTACGCTCACACAGCAGCACCCACTCTATGCTCACACAGCACCCATACTACGCTCACACAGCAGCACCCACTCTACGCTCACACAGCAGCACCCACTCTACGCTCACACAGCAGCACCCACTCTACGCTCACACAGCAGCACTCATACTTCACTCACACAGCAGCACCCATACTACTCTCACACAGCAGCACCCATACTACACTCACACAGCACCCATACTACGCTCACACAGCAGCACCCACTCTACACTCACACAGCAGCACTCATACTACGCTCACACAGCAGCACCCACTCTACGCTCACACAGCAGCACTCATACTTCACTCACACAGCACCCATACTACGCTCACACAGCAGCACCCACTCTAATCTCACACAGCAGCACTCATACTACGCTCACACAGCAGCACCCACTCTACGCTCACACAGCAGCACTCATACTTCACTCACACAGCAGCACCCATACTACTCTCACACAGCAGCACCCATACTACGCTCACACAGCAGCACCCATACTACGCTCACACAGCAGCACCCATACTACGCTCACACGGCAGCACCCATACTACGCTCACACGGCAGCACCCATACTACGCTCACACAGCAGCACCCATACTACTCTCACAAAGCGGCACCCATACTACGCTCACACACCGGCACCCATACTACGCTCACACACCAGCACCCATACTACGCTCACACACCAGCACCCATACTACACTCACACAGCGGCACCCATACTACTCTCACACAGCGGCACCCATACTACACAGCACCCATACTACACTCACACAGCGGCACCCATACTACACTCACACATGGGCACCCATACTACAAAGCACCCATACTACACTCACACAGCTGCACCCATACTACACAGCACCCATACTACACTCACACATCAGCACCCATACTACACAGCACCCATACTACACTCACACAGCGGCACCCATACTACGCTCACACAGCACCCATACTACACAGCACCCATACTACTCTCACACAGCACCTACACTACATTCACACAGCACCCATACTACTCTCACACAGCACCCATACTACATTCACACAGTGGCACCCATACTATGCTCACACAGCACTCATACTACAGTCACAAGTGGCACCCATACTACATTCACACAGCCCCAATTAGCTCTCCCCCCCACCTAACACTCAGTAACCCAACAATTTCTACATCCCAATGCCCATTAACAAATTCAGCCTCATACACACACACGCACACCTCATAAATCGATTCTGCTAATCATGGAGCATTTATAGAAGTTACCTGGCTGGCATCATGCAGCACATCACCAGCAGCTCCTTCCTCCTGTAGTATAGTGTGGGAGGCGGAGCTTGTGTGTGTCAGGCTCAGGACCCGAGTGAGGAGAGAGTGTCCGGACTCTGGAGGAAAGGGGAGGGTCGGCCACTGCACTGCCTGCACGGCTCTGTACTGCGCTGCCTGCTGATCTCACTAAACAGGTGAGAGTGTCGGACTTTAGGAGGCGGGGCCTGGAAGGAGGGGGTATGGTCTCAGCCGTGGACCAGTGTTTCTCATGTCAGGGGATGGGGGTGCGTGTGAGTGCGCGGCTCGTTTTGGTGTCACCCTATTGAAGGGTGACACCCGGGTGCGGGCCGCACCCCCCGCACCCACCTCATGACGCCACTGGGGACCATCGGTATCAGAGAAGCATTGAAGTTGGCCCGGTGGCTTACTATGTATTTGCAAATGCATGCAACAAATATCTCTAAATTTCTATTACTAAATAGTTTTTCAAGTATTGTTGCAGGTAATATTTAGTGTGTGGGGGACAATCCCCCTTTCTGTTTACTGTTTGGTATGAACCCTCCCTTACATGCTCCTGAAGAGTACTGCCAGATTGATTTGAGCAGCTTCCACTGTGTTTGGTTGCTGTTATGAGAGTTATGGATGGAATCAGCATTTAAAGGGCATGCTGGTTCCTGTAGTGCTCTTTGGAGATCCCAGGGGTGGCTCCTAGGTAAGCTAGCTCTCAATTTGGGTGTATTTCTGTATGCGCCTTTATCATGAGGCCTGACAATAGACAGTTACATGGCCCAGAGTGGGTACGGTTATTTTGAAGTTGACCTTGTGGCTAACCATGTATGCATGCAACAAATCTCTGAATATCTATTACCATATAGTTTTTCAAGGATTGTTGCAGGTACTATTTAGTGTGTCTGGGGGTACAACCCCCGTTTCTGTTTTCACTACTGGGGCTGCCCAAGGGACAGGGTCGGACTGGCCCACAGGGCTACCAGGGAAACCATCGGTAGGCCCCATGGCCTGAGGACCCAATCCTTCCTCTAGGGATCAGGTTCAAGACTGTGCACTTGTATTATACATTGTATATATGTTGCATTACACTGCACTAAACTATTGTGTATTTCAAGCCTCTGTGGAGGCTGGCCACACCCCCTTGGTAGGCTGACCACACCCCTAAGTATGGGTCCTATCACAGCATTCCTCCGGGGGGCCAATCATGCCCCAGTCCGACACTGTCAAGGGATGGCACTTTCATGTATCATTTCATTCTTTAACATTTGTTGAAGCTCAAATATCTTGCAGTAGTTTTTTTAATCTCTTTTCTGCTTCTGGTAACTGGTGAAATATCACCAAACCAAGCCTCCCACATTTCCTATACATGTGCATGTGAGGGTAATATACAGAGTGGGTGTAGCTCAATGTCCTGTAATCGTGAAAGGGGGCAGTTAATGAGTGTGGATGAGTGAGGCACAGTTTGCTGAGAAAATTGTATTTATTTGTGTAAATCTTCACGTGTGCCATAATACTGTTCTTACAAAGTTTAAATCATCTGTACTAAGGGGGTAATTCAGATCCAACATACAGTGACAGATCACAACAAAGAGTCAGAGGAAACAGGTGGGTGGGTAGGTAGGCATAATGGAGAAAGGTGTCAATTAAAGAACCAGGCCTCTGTCATACAGGACAGGGGGCAAGGCAGAGTGGAGCCACAGGGTGGTTGTAAGTCCCAGCCAATGGGAATACCAATATGGTGACAGGGGAGATCAGTGAAGCAAAGTATAGGGCAGGCACTCACTGGCAATGCACAGTTGCAGTGGAGGTCCCCATTGCTGTATCATCATATAGGCTACACTGCATCCTCAGACAGAAAGAACCAGCAGAGAGGGACACTCTGCGGGAGCACCGTGAAGTATGGAAATGCAAGAAGCCTCAAATGCGTTATGTATTCAATTGTCAATAAATTTGATGCTGATGGCTGGAATTTACTGAATCTGATAAGTATAAAAATATATGCAATGGTAGTTAGTTATCAGATTCAGCATGTTCTCCTTGACTTTCTCCTCTAACGCTGGAGCGCCCCTTAAACTAAATTATCAGTTTTCCTCTCTTGGGTTGGGTCTTGGTTGCCTTGTACCCACCCTACAAATCCCCTTGGATCTTTCCCACACCCCTCCATGTTTTACCCTGTTATCATTCTTCTCTGCTTTGTTTATCATTATAATCCAACTAGGTGATTCATTGCGCCCTACGGGCGCTCTTCACACCGTCGTGAGGGGCTACGCCCCCTTAACCCTTGCACACCCTTGTGGTGTGCAATATTTTTATTATATGGAGTATTACATCCAATCATAATTGTGTGAGTGGTTAAAAATTGCACGGACAAAGGGCGTGCAATGGTTAAGGGGTGGAAGCCCCTTGCAACGGCATGAACAGCGCACGCAGGACCTGGTGAATCACCTAGTAGGTGCTTTGGTTGGGGGAGTAGGGGGTGTAAGGAAGAGGCGGATGGGATCCTGGGGCGTCGCGGGAGGGGTGGTTGCGGTTGTGCCGCAGGTGGGGGAGGGGCTGGTGCCGCAGGTGGGGGAGGGTGCACGGGTGCCGTGGGTGGTGATCCGGAGCCACTGCGGGTGGGTGAGGAGCAGTTGCGGGGTGGGGCAGGGGTGGATGCGGTGGGAGGTACGGGTGCGGGGTCGCTGCGGGTGGGGGAGGGGGTCCGGAGCTACCGCGGGTGCTGGAGTGGGTGTGGGGGGGTGCCGCGGATGGGGCCTGGAGGTAATGTGAGTGGGGAAGGGGCGGTAATGCTTATCCTGCTCCTCCTCCTGTCAGCAGCTAAGCTGCTGTCCTCCCTTTGGCAGTGGCTCTCCCGGAGACTCACACAGCAGCCAGTCAGTTAGCGCCGGTGTCCCAACGCGCCGCATTACAGGGAAGAAGATGCATGCAATAAACTACAGCTCCCAGCAGCCCTAAGGGCCGGAATGCTTCGGCAGTAAGGACTGCTGGGAGCTGTAGTTTATTTAGTGCGTCTACTTCCCTGTAATGCGGCACGTTGGGACACTGGTGCTAACAATAGTGACTGGCTGGCAGAACTGAGTGACTGGCTGAATCAATGTAAAAGGTGAGAGTGCTGTGCAGTGTCAGTGACACTGCACACAGGTCCGGCGCTAGCCGTTCAGCAAAGGGATGCAGTGCAGGGAGGCACCAGGAAGGAGAGGCATTCTCCCTGCTCTGTATCCCTGTGCTGAGCTGCTGCTGCTATCCCTGCTGCTGCTGTCACACATGCAGCGGCGCCGGCAGCACAAAACCTCCTCTCCCCCTCGGCGCCTGCAGCACAAATCCTCTTCTCCCCCTCCCCTCCTCTGTGTGAAATTCAGTGGCCAGGCAGGAGCCAAAGGGGGCGGAGCTAGACGGGACCATGCTGCGGCAGGAGGATGAGCTGCTACAGCTTCGGCCAGCCAGACTTCATTAGGTGTCTGGAAAGAGAGTGAGTGTGTGTGTGTGTGTGTGTGTGTGTGTGTGTGTGTGTGTGTGTGTGTGTGTGTGTGTATACAGTGTCTGTGTATACTGTATATATGTGTATGTGTGTAATGTATGTACAGTATGTATGTGTGTGAGTTTGTATATATATATATGTGTCTGTTGTGTGTGTGTATGTGTGACTGCTGCATAATGTGTGTAAGCATCACTGGTACAGGAGGCGTTACGTGTGTAAGCGGCACTGGTACAGGGGGCGTTACGTGTTTTTGTCACTGGTACAGGGGGCGTGACGTGTCTAACTGTCACTGATACAGGGGGCGTTACGTGACTAAGCATCACTGCTACAACAGGGGGCGTTACGTGTGTAAGCGACACTGGTACAGGGGGCGTTACGTCTCTAAGCGTCACTGGTACAGAGGGCGTTACGTGTGTAAGCGTCACTGGTACAGAGGGCGTTACGTGTCTAAGCGTCACTGCTACAACAGGGGGCATTACGTGTGTAAGCGGCACTGGTATAGGGGGCGTTACGCGTGTAAGCGGCACTGGTACAGGGGGCGTTACGTGTGTAATCAGCACTGCTACAGGGGGTGTTACGTGTGTAAGCGGCACTGCTACAGGGGGCGTTACGTGTGTAAGCGGCACTGGTAGAGGGGGCGCTACGTGTGTAAGCGGCACTGGTACAGGGAGCGTTATGTGTGTAAGCGGCACCGGTACAGGGTTCGTTACGTGTGTAAGCGGCACTGGTACAGGGCGCGTTACGTGTGTAACTGGAACTGCTACAGGGGGCGTTATGTGTGTAAGCGGCACTGCTACAGGGGGGCGTTACGTGTGTAAGCGGCACTGGTAGAGGGGGTGCTTTGTGTGTAAGTGTCACTGGTACAGGGGGGCGTTACGTCTGTAAGCATCACTACTACAGGGGGTGTTACGTGTGTAAGTGTCACTGGTACAGGGGGGGCATTACGTGTCTAAGTGGCACTGCTACAGGGGGCATTACGTGTGTAAGCGTCACTGGTACAGGGGGCGTTACGTGTGTAAGCGTCACTGCTACAGGGGGCATTACGTGTGTAAGTGGCACTGGTACAGGGGGTGTTACGTTTGTAAGCGGCACTGGTATAGAGGGCGTTATGTGTGTAAGCGTCACTGCTACATGGGGCATTACGTGTGTAAGCGTCACTGGTACAGGGGGGCGTTACGTGTGTAAGTATCACAGGTACAGGGGGCATTGTGTGTAAGCAGCACTGGTATAGGGGGCGTTACGTGTGTAAGCGTTACTGGTACAGGGGGGGTTACGTGTGTAAGCGTCACTGGTACGGGGGGCGTTACGTGTCTACGCGTCACTGGTACAGAGGGCGTTACGTGTGTAAGCGTCACTGCTACAGGGGGCATTACGTGTAAAAGTGGCACTGGTACAGGGGGTGTTACATTTGTAAGCATCTCTGCTACATGGGGCGTTATGTGTGTAAGCGGCACTGGTACAGGGGGCGTTACTTGTGTAAGCGGCAGTGGTACAGAGGGCGTTATGTGTGTAAGCGTCACTGCTACATGGGGCATTACGTGTGTAAGCGTCACTGGTATAGGGGGCGTTATGTGTGTAAGCGACACTGCTACACGGGGTGTTACGTGCGTAAGCGGCACTGGTACAGGGGGGCGTTACGTGTGTAAGCGTCACTGCTACAAGGGGGAATTACGTATGTAGGCGTCAATGGTATAGGGGGGCGTTACGTGTGTCAGCGTCACCAGTACAGGGGGGAATTACGTATGTAGGCATCAATGGTATAGGGGGGCGTTACGTGTGTAAGCGGCACAGGTACAGGGGGTGTTACGTATGTAAGCGTCACTGGTACAGGGAGCGTTACGTGTGTAAGCGTCACTGTTACAGGGGGGAATTACGTATGTAGGCGTCAATGGTATAGGGGGGCGTTACGTGTGTAAGCGGCACAGGTACAGGGGGTGTTACGTATGTAAGCGTCACTGGTACAGGGAGCGTTACGTGTGTCAGCGTCACCGGTACAGGAGGCGTTACGTGTGTAAGCATCACTGTGAGTGCCGCGGGTGGTGATCCAGAGCCACTGCGGGTGGGTGAGGAGCAGTTGCAAGGTTGCCCCGGGTGGGGCAGGGGCGGATGCGGTGGGAGGTACGGGTGCGGGGTCGCTGCGGGTGGGGGAGGGGGTCCGGAGCTACTGCGGGTGCTGGAGGGCGTGTGGGGGGGTGCCACGGATGGGGCCCGGAAGTAATGTGAGTGGGGAAGGGGCGGTAATGCTTATCCTGCTCCTCCTCCTGTCAGCAAGCTGCTGTCCTCCCTTTGGCAGTGGCTCTCCCGGAGACTCACACAGCAGCCAGTCAGTTAGCGCCGATGTCCCAAAGCGCCGCATTACAGGGAAGATGCACGCAATAAACTACAGCTCCCAGCAGCCCTAAGGGGAGCCGGAATGCTTCGGCGCTAAGGGCTGCTGGGAGCTGTAGTTTATTTAGTGTGTCTACTTCCCTGTAATGCGGCACGTTGGGACACTGGTGCTAACAATAGTGACTGGCTGGCAGAACTGAGTGACTGGCTGAATCAATGTAAAAGATGAGAGTGCTGTGCAGTGTCAGCGACACTGCACACAGGTCCGGCGCTAGCCGCTCAACAAAGGGATGCAGTCCAGGGAAGCACCAGGAAGGAGAGGCATTCTCCCTGCTCTGTATCCCTGTACTGAGCTGCTGCTGCTATCCCTGCTGCTGCTGTCACACATGCAGCGGCGCCGGCAGCACAAAACCTCCTCTCCCCCTCGGTGCCTGCAGCACAAGGCCTCCTCTCCCCCTCCCCTCCTCTGTGTGAAATTCAGTGGCCAGGCAGGAGCCAAAGGGGGTGGTGCTAGACGGGACCATGCTGCGGCAGGAGGATGAGATTCTACAGCTTCGGCCAGTCAGACTTCATTAGGTAAGTGTCTGGAAAGAGAGTGAGTGTGTGTGTGTGTGTGTGTGTGTGTGTGTGTGTGTGTGTGTGTGTGTGTGTGTGTGTATATACAGTGTCTGTGTATACTGTATATATGTGTGACTGTGTATGTGTGTAATGTATGTACAGTATGTATGTGTGTGAGTTTGTATATATATGTGTGTCTGGTGTGTGTGTGTGTGTGTGTGTGTGTGTGTGTGTGTCTGCTGCATAATGTGTGTAAGCGTCACTGGTACAGGAGGCGTTACGTGTGTAAGC
This sequence comes from Pseudophryne corroboree, assembly GCF_028390025.1. Taxonomy (NCBI): domain Eukaryota; kingdom Metazoa; phylum Chordata; class Amphibia; order Anura; family Myobatrachidae; genus Pseudophryne; species Pseudophryne corroboree. The sequence continues at coordinate 602,674,357 of NC_086447.1, forward strand.
GGCACTGGTACAGGGGGCGTTACGTGTTTTTGTCACTGGTACAGGGGGCGTGATGTGTCTAAACGTCACTGCTACAGGGGGCGTTACGTGTCTAAGTGTCACTGCTATAGGGGGCATTACGTGTGTAAGTGGCACTGGTACAGGAGGCGTTATGTCTCTAAACGTCACTGGTACAGAGGGCGTTACGTGTGTAAGCGTCACTGGTACAGGGGGCGTTACGTGTCTAAGCGTCACTGCTACAACAGGTGGCGTTACGTGTGTAAGTGGCACTGGTACAGGGGGCGTTACGCGTGTCAGCAGCACTGGTACAGGGGGTGTTACGTGTGTAATCGGCACTGCTACAGAGGGTGTTACGTGTGTAAGTGGCACTGCTACAGGGGGCGTTACGTGTGTAAGCGGCACTGGTAGAGGGGGCGCTACGTGTGTAAGCAGCACTGGTACAGGGGGGCGTTATGTGTCTAAGCGGCACTGCTACAGAGGGCATTACGTGTGTTAGCGTCACTGGTACAGGGGGGGCATTACGTGTGTAAGCGTCACTGCTACAGGGGGCATTACGTGTGTAAGCGTCACTGCTACAGGGGGCATTACGTGTGTAAGCGGCACTGCTACAGGGGGCATTACGTGTGTAAACGGCACTGGTACAGGGGGCCTTACGTGTGTAAGCGGCAGTGGTACAGAGGGCGTTACGTGTGTAAGCATCACTAGTACAGGGAGGGCGTTACGTGTGTAAGCAGCACTGTTACGGGGGGCGTTACGTGTCTAAGTGGCACTGGTACAGGGAGCGTTACGTGTGTAAACGGCACTGGTACATGGGGAGTTACGTGTGTAAGCGGCACTGGTACAGTGGGCGTTACGTGTGTAAGCGGCACTGCTACAGGGGGTGTTACGTGTGTAAGTGGAACTGCTACAGGGGGTGTTACGTGTGTAAGCGGCACTGGTAGAGGGGGGCGTTACGTGTGTAAGCGGCACTGGTACAGGGGGCGTTACGTGTGTAAGCGTCACTGGTACAGGGGGCGTTACGTGTATAAGCGTCACTGCTACGGGGGTGTTACGTGTGTAAGCGTCACTGGTACAGGGGGCGTTACGTGTGTAAGCGTCACTGGTACAGGGGGTGTTACGTGTGTAAGCGTAACTGGTACAGGGAGCGTTACGTGTTTAATCGGCACTGGTACAGGGGGCGTTACGTGTGTAAGCGGCACTGGTACAGGGGGCGTTACTTGTGTAAGCGGCACTGAACAGGGGGCGTTACGTGTGTAAGCGGCACTGAACAGGGGGCGTTACGTGTGTAAGCGGCATTGGTAAAGGGGGCGCTACGTGTGTAAGCGTCACTGGTACAGGGGGGCGTTACGTGTCTAAGCAGCACTGCTACAGGGGGCATTACGTGTGTAAGTGTCACTGGTACAGGGGGGCGTTACGTGTGTAAGCATCACTGTAACAGGGGGCATTACATGTATAAGCGTCACTGCTAAAGGGGGCATTACGTGTGTAAGCAGCACTGGTATAGGGGGCTTTACGTGTGTAAGCGTCACTGGTACAGGGGGCGTTATGTGTGTAAGCGGCACTGGTACAGGGGGCGTTACGTGTGTAAGCGGCACTGGTACAGAGGGCGTTTACGTGTCTAAGCGTCACTGCTACAGGGGGCATTACGTGTGTAAGCGTCACTGGTACAGGGGACGTTACGTGTCTAAGCGTCACTGCTACAGGGGGTGTTACGTGTGTAAGCGGCACTGCTACAGGGGGTGTTACGTGTGTAAGCGTCACTGTTACAGGGAGCATTATGTGTGTAAGCGGCACCGGTACAGGGGGCGTTACGTGTGTAAGCGGCACTGGTACAGGGGGTGTTACGTGTGTAAGCGGCACTGCTACAGGGGGCGTTACGTGTGTAAGTGGCACTGCTACAGGGGGTGTTACGTGTGTAAGCGGCACTGATACAGGGGGCGTTACGTGTCTAAGCGTCACTGCTACAGGGGGCAATACGTGTGTGAGCGTCACTGGTACAGGGGGGCGTTACGCATGTAAGCATCACTGCTACAGTGTGTGTTACGTGTGTAAGCGGCACTGGTACAGGGGGCGTTACGTGTGTAAGCGTCACTGCTACAGGGGGCATTACGTGTGTAAGCAGCACTTGTATAGGGGGCGTTACGTGTGTAAGCGGCACTGGTACAGGGGGCGTTACGTGTCTAAGCATTACTGGTAATGGGGGCGTTACGTGTGTAAGCGTCACTGGTACAGGGGACGTTACGTGTCTAAGCGTCACTGCTACAGGGGGCGTTACGTGTGTAAGCGGCACTGCTACAGGGGGTGTTACGTGTGTAAGCGTCACTGTTACAGGGAGCATTATGTGTGTAAGCGGCACCGGTACAGGGGGCGTTACGTGTGTAAGCGGCACTGGTACAGGGGGCGTTACGTGTGTAAGCGGCACTGCTACAGGGGGCGTTACGTGTGTAAGCGGCACTGCTACAGGGAGCGTTACGTGTGTAAGCGGCACTGCTACAGGGGGCATTACGTGTGTAAGCGGCACTGGTAGAGGGGGTGCTACGTGTGTAAGCGTCACTGGTACGGGGGCATTACGTGTGTAAGCGGCACCGGTACAGGGGGCGTTACGTGTGTAAGCGGCACTGGTACAGGGGGCGTTACGTGTGTAAGCGGCACTGCTACAGGGGGCGTTACGTGTGTAAGCGGCACTGGTACAGAGAGCGTTACTTGTGTAAGCGGCACTGCTACAGGGGGCGTTATGTGTGTAAGCGGCATTGGAAAAGGGGGCGCTACGTGTGTAAGCGGCACTACTACAGGGGGATTACGTGTGTAAGCGTCACTGGTACAGGGGGGCGTTACGTGTGTAAGCATCACTGAAACAGGGGGCATTACATGTATAAGCGGCACTGCTACAGGGGGCATTACGTGTGTAAGCAGCACTGGTATAGGGGCGTTACGTGTGTAAGCGTCACTGGTACAGGGGGGCGTTACGTGTGTAAGCGTCACTGGTACGGGGGGGCATTACGTGTGTAAGCGGCACCGGTACAGGGGGCGTTACGTGTGTAAGCGGCACTGGTACAGGGGGCGTTACGTGTGTAAGCGGCACTGCTACAGGGGGCGTTACGTGTGTAAGCGGCACTGGTACAGAGAGCGTTACTTGTGTAAGCGGCACTGCTACAGGGGGCGTTATGTGTGTAAGCGGCATTGGAAAAGGGGGCGCTACGTGTGTAAGCGGCACTACTACAGGGGGATTACGTGTGTAAGCGTCACTGGTACAGGGGGGCGTTACGTGTGTAAGCATCACTGAAACAGGGGGCATTACATGTATAAGCGGCACTGCTACAGGGGGCATTACGTGTGTAAGCAGCACTGGTATAGGGGCGTTACGTGTGTAAGCGTCACTGGTACAGGGGGGCGTTACGTGTGTAAGCGGCACTGGTACAGGGGGCGTTACGTGTCTAAGCGGCACTGGTACAGAGGGCATTACGTGTCTTAGCGTCACTGCTACAGGGGGCATTACGTGTGTAAGCGTCACTGGTACAGGGGGGCGTCACACGTGTAAGCATCACTGCTACAGGGGGTGTTACGTGTGTAAGTGGCACTGGTACAGGGGGCGTTACGTGTGTAAGCGTCACTGCTACAGGGGGCATTACGTGTGTAAGCAGCACTGGTATAGGGGGCGTTACGTGTGTAAGCGGCACTGGTACAGGGGGCGTTACGTGTCTAAGCATTACTGGTACGGGGGGCGTTACGTGTGTAAGCGTCACTGGTACAAGGGACGTTACGTGTCTAAACGTCACTGCTACAGGGGGCGTTACGTGTGTAAGCGGTACTGCTACAGGGGGTGTTACGTGTGTAAGCGTCACTGTTACAGGGAGCATTATGTGTGTAAGCGGCACCGGTACAGGGGGCGTTACGTGTGTAAGCGGCACCGGTACAGGGGGCGTTACGTGTGTAAGCGGCACTGCTACAGGGGGCGTTACATGTGTAAGCGGCACTGGTAGAGGGGGTGCTACGTGTGTAAGCGTAACTGGTACGGTGGGGGCGTTACGTGTGTAAGCATCACTGCTACAGGGGGTGTTACGTGTGTAAGCTTCACTGGTACAGGGGGGCGTTACGTGTCTAAGTGGCACTGCTACAGGGAGCATTACGTGTGTAATCGTCACTGGTACAGGGGGCGTTACGTGTGTTAGCGTCACTGCTACAGGGGGCATTACGTGTGTAAGTGGCACTGGTACAGGGGGTGTTACACGTGTAAGCATCACTGCTACAGGGGTGTTACGTGTGTAAGTGGCACTGGTACAGGGGGCGTTACGTGTGTAAACGTCACTGCTACAGGGGGCATTACGTGTGTAAGCAGCACTGGTATAGGGGGCGTTACGTGTGTAAGCGGCACCGGTACAGGGGGCGTTACATGTGTAAGCGGCACTGGTACAGGGGGCGTTACGTGTGTAAGCGGCACTGCTACAGGGGGCGTTACGTGTGTAAGCGGCACTGCTACAGGGGGCGTTACATGTGTAAGCGGCACAGGTAGAGGGGGTGCTACGTGTGTAAGCAGCACTGGTACGGTGGGGGCGGTACGTGTGTAAGCATCACTGCTACAGGGGGCATTACGTGTGTAAGCAGCACTGGTATAGGGGGCGTTACGTGTGTAAGCGGCACTGGTACAGGGGGCGTTACGTGTCTAAGCATTACTGGTACGGGGGGCGTTACGTGTGTAAGCGTCACTGGTAGAGGGGACATTACGTGTCTAAACGTCACTGCTACAGGGGGCGTTACGTGTGAAAGCGGCACTGCTACAGGGGGCGTTACGTGTGTAAGCGTCACTGTTACAGGGAGCATTATGTGTGTAAGCGGCACCGGTACAGGGGGCGTTACGTGTGTAAGCGGCACCGGTACAGGGGGCGTTACGTGTGTAAGCGGCACTGCTACAGGGGGCGTTACATGTGTAAGCGGCACAGGTAGAGGGGGTGCTACGTGTGTAAGCGTCACGGGTACGGTGGGAGCGTTACGTGTGTAAGCATCACTGCTACAGGGGGTGTTACGTGTGTAAGCGTCACTGGTACAGGGGGGCGTTACGTGTCTAAGTGGCACTGCTACAGGGAGCATTACGTGTGTAAGCGTCACTGGTACAGGGGGCGTTACGTGTGTAAGCGTCAGTGCTACAGGGGGCATTACGTGTGTAATACCCCTTTTCCACTAGCTTAAAAAACACGGGTAAATGCACGGGGGCGCGCATTTACCCGTGTTTTTTGCAAGTGGAAAAGGGTAAACCCGGATCAAGTGACCCGTGAATCCTACCCGGCTATTTACCTGGGTAGGACACGGGACTGATCCGGGTAGGGTTGTAGTGTAAACGGGAGCCGTGTCGATGCGACACGGCTCCCATTTACACTGTATGGAAGGGCGGCGCTGGGAGATCATGTGATCTCCCTGCGCCGCCCCTGCCGCGTCACTAGAAGCGTCACCAACCCGGCATATGCCGGGTTGTGACTGCTGATGGGAAAGGGGCCGAGCACGGGTCGCAGCAGGGGGCAGCTCCCGTGTCAGGCTCCCGGCTGCGACCCGTGCTCGTAAGTGGAAAAGGGGTGTAAGTGGCACTGGTATAGGGGGGCGTTACGTGTGTAAGCATTACTGGTATAGGGGGGCGTTACGTGTGTAAGCGGCACTGGTACAGGGGGCGTTACGTGTCTAAGCATTACTGGTACGGGGGCGTTACGTGTGTAAGCGTCACTGGTACAAGGGACGTTACGTGTCTAAACGTCACTGCTACAGGGAGCGTTAAGTGTGTAAGCGGTACTGCTACAGGGGGTGTTACGTGTGTAAGCGTCACTGTTACAGGGAGCATTATGTGTGTAAGCGGCACCGGTACAGGGGGCGTTACGTGTGTAAGCGGCACCGGTACAGGGGGCGTTACGTGTGTAAGCGGCACTGCTACAGGGGGCGTTACATGTGTAAGCGGCACTGGTAGAGGGGGTGCTACGTGTGTAAGCGTAACTGGTACGGTGGGGGGCGTTACGTGTGTAAGCATCACTGCTACAGGGGGTGTTACGTGTGTAAGCTTCACTGGTACAGGGGGGCGTTACGTGTCTAAGTGGCACTGCTACAGGGAGCATTACGTGTGTAAGCGTCACTGGTACAGGGGGCGTTACGTGTGTTAGCGTCACTGCTACAGGGGGCATTACGTGTGTAAGTGGCACTGGTACAGGGGGTGTTACACGTGTAAGCATCACTGCTACAGGGGTGTTACGTGTGTAAGTGGCACTGGTACAGGGGGCGTTACGTGTGTAAACGTCACTGCTACAGGGGGCATTACGTGTGTAAGCAGCACTGGTATAGGGGGCGTTACGTGTGTAAGCGGCACCGGTACAGGGGGCGTTACATGTGTAAGCGGCACTGGTACAGGGGGCGTTACGTGTGTAAGCGGCACTGCTACAGGCTGCGTTACGTGTGTAAGCGGCACTGCTACAGGGGGCGTTACATGTGTAAGCGGCACAGGTAGAGGGGGTGCTACGTGTGTAAGCAGCACTGGTACGGTGGGGGCGTTACGTGTGTAAGCATCACTGCTACAGGGGGCATTACGTGTGTAAGCAGCACTGGTATAGGGGGCGTTACGTGTCTAAGCGGCACTGGTACAGGGGGCGTTACGTGTCTAAGCATTACTGGTACGGGGGGCGTTACGTGTGTAAGCGTCACTGGTAGAGGGGACGTTACGTGTCTAAACGTCACTGCTACAGGGGGCGTTACGTGTGAAAGCGGCACTGCTACAGGGGGCGTTACGTGTGTAAGCGTCACTGTTACAGGGAGCATTATGTGTGTAAGCGGCACCGGTACAGGGGGCGTTACGTGTGTAAGCGGCACCGGTACAGGGGGCGTTACGTGTGTAAGCGGCACCGGTACAGGGGGCGTTACATGTGTAAGCGGCACAGGTAGAGGGGGTGCTACGTGTGTAAGCGTCACGGGTACGGTGGGGGCGTTACGTGTGTAAGCATCACTGCTACAGGGGGTGTTACGTGTGTAAGCGTCACTGGTACAGGGGGGGCGTTACGTGTCTAAGTGGCACTGCTACAGGGAGCATTACGTGTGTAAGCGTCACTGGTACAGGGGGCGTTACGTGTGTAAGCGTCAGTGCTACAGGGGGCATTACGTGTGTAATACCCCTTTTCCACTAGCTTAAAAAACACGGGTAAATGCACGGGGGCGCGCATTTACCCGTGTTTTTTGCAAGTGGAAAAGGGTAAACCCGGATCAAGTGACCCGTGAATCCTACCCGGCTATTTACCTGGGTAGGACACGGGACTGATCCGGGTAGGGTTGTAGTGTAAACGGGAGCCGTGTCGATGCGACACGGCTCCTATTTACACTGTGTGGAAGGGCGGCGCTGGGAGATCATGTGATCTCCCTGCGCCGCCCCTGCCGCGTCACTAGAAGCGTCACCAACCCGGCATATGCCGGGTTGTGACTGCTGATGGGAAAGGGGCCGAGCACGGGTCGCAGCAGGGGGCAGCTCCCGTGTCAGGCTCCCGGCTGCGACCCGTGCTCGTAAGTGGAAAAAGTGGCACTGCTACAGGGAGCATTACGTGTGTAAGCGTCACTGGTACAGGGGGCGTTACGTGTGTAAGCGTCAGTGCTACAGGGGGCATTACGTGTGTAAGTGGCACTGGTATAGGGGGGCGTTACGTGTGTAAGCATTACTGGTATAGGGGGGTGTTACGTGTGTAAGCGGCACTGGTACGGGGGGCGTTACGTGTCTACGCGTCACTGGTACAGAGGGCGTTACGTGTTTAAGCGTCACTGCTACATTTGTAAGTGGCACTGGTACAGGGGGTGTTACGTTTGTAAGCATCTCTGCTACAGGGGGCGTTACGTGTGTAAGCGGCACTGGTACAGGAGGCATTACTTGTGTAAGCAGCAGTGGTACAGGGGGGCGTTACGTGTGTAAGCATCACTGTTACAGGGGGACGTTAAGTATGTAGGCGTCAATGGTACAGGGGGCGTTACGTGTGTAAGCGGCACTGCTACAGGGGGCGTTACATGTGTAAGCGGCACAGGTAGAGGGGGTGCTACGTGTGTAAGCGTCACGGGTACGGTGGGGGCGTTACGTGTGTAAGCATCACTGCTACAGGGGGTGTTACGTGTGTAAGTCACTGGTACAGGGGGGCGTTACGTGTCTAAGTGGCACTGCTACAGGGAGCATTACGTGTGTAAGCGTCACTGGTACAGGGGGCGTTACGTGTGTAAGCGTCAGTGCTACAGGGGGCATTACGTGTGTAAGTGGCACTGGTATAGGGGGGCGTTACGTGTGTAAGCATTACTGGTATAGGGGGGCGTTACGTGTGTAAGCGGCACTGGTACGGGGGCGTTACGTGTCTACGCGTCACTGGTACAGAGGGCGTTACGTGTTTAAGCGTCACTGCTACATTTGTAAGTGGCACTGGTACAGGGGGTGTTACGTTTGTAAGCATCTCTGCTACAGGGGGCGTTACGTGTGTAAGCGGCACTGGTACAGGAGGCATTACTTGTGTAAGCAGCAGTGGTACAGGGGGGCGTTACGTGTGTAAGCATCACTGTTACAGGGGGACGTTACGTATGTAGGCGTCAATGGTACAGGGGGCGTTACGTGTGTAAGCAGCACTGCTACAGGGGGCGTTACATGTGTAAGCGGCACAGGTAGAGGGGGTGCTACGTGTGTAAGCGTCACGGGTACGGTGGGGGCGTTACGTGTGTAAGCATCACTGCTACAGGGGGTGTTACGTGTGTAAGCGTCACTGGTACAGGGGGGCGTTACGTGTCTAAGTGGCACTGCTACAGGGAGCATTACGTGTGTAAGCGTCACTGGTACAGGGGGCGTTACGTGTGTAAGCGTCAGTGCTACAGGGGGCATTACGTGTGTAAGTGGCACTGGTATAGGGGGGCGTTACGTGTGTAAGCATTACTGGTATAGGGGGGCGTTACGTGTGTAAGCGGCACTGGTACGGGGGGCGTTACGTGTCTACGCGTCACTGGTACAGAGGGCGTTACGTGTTTAAGCGTCACTGCTACATTTGTAAGTGGCACTGGTACAGGGGGTGTTACGTTTGTAAGCATCTCTGCTACAGGGGGCGTTACGTGTGTAAGCGGCACTGGTACAGGAGGCATTACTTGTGTAAGCAGCAGTGGTACAGGGGGGCGTTACGTGTGTAAGCATCACTGTTACAGGGGGACGTTACGTATGTAGGCGTCAATGGTACAGGGGGGCGTTACGTGTGTAAGCGGCACAGGTACAGGGGGTGTTACATGTGTAAGCATCACTGGTACAGGGGGTGTTACTTGTGTAAGCGTCACTGGTTCAGGGGGTGTTACATGTGTAAGCGTCTCTGCTACAGGGGGCATTACATGTGTAAGTGTCTCTACTATAGGTGGTATTATGTGCGCTGTTCGTTTGTAAAGTATGCAAGGGTGCAAATTTATAGTCTGTAGGGGGGCGCCGAACACTGTAGCACCAGCCCTGACTGCACACCCACCGCACTGTACAGCACTGTCACCTTTTACATTGATTCAGCGTCTATACATCACCCTCCGCGATACCACCCACTCTATCCGTTACATTAGTCATCTCGGGGCTTCCAGGCCGGCAGCCCAGGTGCTATGTTGCAGAGTCAGGGCCTCTGGGGATCTGGGTGCGGATGTGGCGGGGAGGCACTTCTGTGACTTCACACAGAGAAGGCTCCGGGGCTCAGAGAGTATGCGGCGCAGGGAGGGCTATGAAAGCCTTCCGCTGCGCCGTTTTCATACACATCTATGCCGGTGGCCGCAGCAGCTTTTGTTCCACCTGCGCTGCGGCTAGGGAGTGGGGATGGTTGATGGCGGAGGGGGCAGGCGGACTGGCAGCAGGACATTGGTGGTCATTCAGAGTTGTTCGCTAGCTGCTTTTGTTCGATGCGCAGCGATCAGGCAAAAAAACGGCACTTCTGCGCATGCGTATGCGGCGCAATGCGCACGCGCGTTGTACTATTACGAAAGATGTAGTTTCACACAGGGTCTAGCGAAGCTTTTCAGTCGCACTGCTGGCCGCAGAGTGATTGACATGAAGTGGGCGTTTCTGGGTGTCAACTGACCGTTTTCAGGGAGTGTTCGAAAAAACGCAGGCGTGCCAGAAAAAACGCAGGCGTGGCTGGCCGAAGGCAGGGCGTGTTCGTGACGTCAAAACAGGAACTGAACAGTCTGCAGTGATCGCAAGAGCTGAGTAGGTCTGAAGGTACACTGAAACTGCACAAAATTATTTTGTAGCTGCTCTGCGATCCTTTCGTTCGCACTTCTGCTAAGCTAAAATACACTTCCAGTGGGAGGCGGCATAGCGTTTGCACGGCTGCTAAAAACTGCTAGCGAGCGAACAACTCGGAATGACCACCATAGGACGCTGCAGTAAAATTGTTTTGTTTTCTCTATCTACAGCGCAGAGACTTGCTGCAGATGCAGTGGCATACTCTCCAGCTGCAGCTTTTTGGCAGGTACAGTCCCTTTTTTTTATGGTCTGTACCGTTTTTTGACTCTCCAAGCTTCCATTGAAAGTATAGGGAAAGGGGCGTGGCCACGCCACTGTATCTGTGACCACGCCCCCTTTTCGGATGTGCATCAATGTTTAGGTGTAACTTGTTGGAGGGTGTGTTGCTGCAGATGCAGGTGGTCTATTTTGGGGTGTGGAACTGGAGCTGCAGCTCTATCAGTCCCATTGATAATCCTGCTCTGTGAAAACACAGCAGGCAAAGGGCAGAGCCTCCCATTGGATGTAACCTGTGTGGGAGGGCGTTTCTCACCCAATCAGCTGTGGACTGGGTGTGATAGACCTGCCACTATCCCAATGAGAGCTCCTAGCCACGCCCAGCGGTCCAGGCAGAGTCGCAGGGCTATTATATAGGAGATGGCAAATCAGAGTGCATGGCCTAATGCTGTTTTATATATATTGCTATTTTGATCCTTTCACTTCACCGTATTTCAGTCTCCGTAACCGCTGAGCTCTATACAAGTATGCCCAAATGACCCAGAAACAGGTGCTGTTTATGACATAGTCAGTCTGTATTCCCCAACTTATGTCTGCCTGTCCTTTGTCTCCATTTATTTGGATGCATTTTTGTCTTTAAACCAAATAGAACCAGAATGCAAAGAAAAAAATGAAAGAGCAGGGATTGCTGAAATTCTTTAATACAGATAATGGAGCAGATTTAACAAGTGATATTCTTGTTATCATTCGTTACTAATCTTAAATGGTGCACCAAACAATCAGCTCCTGTCATGTGTTTGAAAAATGACAGGAGCTGATTGGTTGAAGGACCATTAGTAATGAATCACTCGTTGTTAAATCTGCCCCAATGTCTTAAAGAATCACGTAAATGTGCTTTATTTCCATGTGAAAGTGTCAGAGAATCAACAAAAAACACAATTTTAAGTTTCTCCTATTACCAACCTCCATAGCATTTGTAATTGTAGGCTTATCTTTAGAGTGCTATTGATTTCCATTCTGTACATTAATCATACTAAATATGTGTTTCTGTTTACCTAGCATAAATATTTAATTAGGAAAATATAAAAAAATAAGTTTATGTAAGGCAGCAACAGTTTTTATTCTTTTAAAACTAACAACATGCACACATTACATGACAATTGTAGATATAAAAATGTAGTATTAGACAACATTTTCTGTATTCATATTGAGTAGTATATACAAAAAGCACAGTACAAAGGTTTACTGCAGTATTCAAACATCAGAAGAATTTACTAATGCGTAGTCATGTAGTAACATGATGCAAACCTGAAAGATTTTAAAATATACAAATAAAGACTGGATTAAAATAGTGTCGATAAACAGAAATTCTAGTATTACATTTTATTCATATTGCAACAATAAGTTACATAGGGGTCTATTTACTGATTCTTGGACAGAAATAAAGCACCAGCCAATCAGCTCCTGTCATTTTTCAAACATAGCCTGTGACATGGCAGTTAGGAAGTTGATTGGCTGGTACTTATCTCCGTGTAAAACTATAGCTCTAAGGTTATACATGTTAAAGCTGACCACACACTTTGAGATCTTGTTGACTGCCCATATGTGGCTGTTACCAGGCCATGGTGCCTTATGTCAGGTGGATTATTGACTGTGGCTACTTCAGTCACTACAATCTGCCTTGTTCTGCATGGCCAATGACACCATACATGCTAATGTGACTCAATACATTCATTCTCTCTTCATTGGATTTATATTGTGGAGGAAGGGTCACATATGATACTTTACAGCGGTATGCTGTTAACATGCCGCAGCACGGGATCCCGCAATGCAGTACAATGCCAGCGCCACAGACTTTTCTCCCTCTATGTGTGTCCATGACACGAGCGCAGCGAGCCCACAAGGGGCTTACAAGCGCTCGCCACTCTGCCAGCATCCTGGTGGCCGGGACGCCTGCGTCGGTATAATGACGGACGACATCCCGGCTATTGGTAACTCATACCGATCCCTTTTCAGATCATAAGTTTAGTAAATTTAAGGTTAGCAGAATGTGGATTATAATTTTGGAATAAAATAATGAATTCCCTCACTTTTACTGACTTGCTGTGACGTGATTTAGCTGTTATTGCAAGCAAGACCGAAAACATCACGGATAAAGCTATTTGATAAATAGCACAGGAAATGTACATATTCATATGATATGGCGAATGAATGGCTTCAGGTAACTAAAGTTACTGAACTTAAAGGTCTACATGCTTTTTCTAACAAACACTGTGAATATGACATTAATGTGCTAAATAAAATAAAGGCATAAATAGGTGCATTATATTTACCTGTCATTATGAAATAGACTTAATATTTAGGGGTTCACAAACTTTTTTTTAACGCTACTTCCCATTTTGTAGCCTCTTCCAGTAGCATCATATATTAAGGTATTCAAGAACAAACACTTGTACAATTTTATTGATATTGTTTATAGTTGAAGAATCAAGATTTTCTTCAGTATCTTCCATTGTGTGCCAAACATCAGGAAAGGGGGAAGGAATAAGGTGTAGGACTGGAACACCTGCAATAGAACATGTTTATTGTATGCATAATAATTAGTAGTACATAATTATTTAAAATGTTCCATTAACAACCTTATATATCTGATCAGTATAAAGTAATTGCTAATTCCATTTATTCAGTGCAAAGTGTTTTTACTTAAGGGGTCTATTAACATTATTTTTACTAAAATAATGTGAAAAAGGGTGTTTTCACACCCTTTTCACATTATTTTAGTATCACCTGAATGTATTAAAGGGCATTTGGAGCACCTTCTAATTCACTTTTTTTTTAGTAACCCACATCGCATTCTCCATACTTATAATGGGAAATGTGATGTGGCCAAATTTACTAAAAAAAATGTGAAAAAATACAGAAGTGTGCCCTGTGATAATCCAAGTTCACAGGGCAGCACTGCGATGTGTCATTTGCCCAGCTACCCCGATGATGCTGCGGAGTATCATCGCAGGGACAGAGCTTGACCGCAAGCTCTGTCCCTGCACGTGATAATTGATACAGCCCTGCAATGTAATCAATTATCGCAGTGCGAGTTTGGGCGATTTAATCACCTGTCATCCGCATCCTGGATGCGGATGGTGATAAATAGGCCCCTAAAAGCCGTAAATGCCACAATGTACAGCACTTAAATTTGCGGCTGCATCTTTCTGGTGTGGCGACGCCGGGAGCGTTTTTGGGGTGGCTATGTGATGTTCTGGTTAAAAAAATGGCGATGGACCGTCTGACAGCGCAACCAGAGTTCAACCTTAATTTGATGCGTCCGCAATTCATTGTGAGGCGGGACCACACATGATGGATGCAGATCTTGCTGCGTATGGAGCTATCTGTGTCCTTCTCTGAATCAGGTCTTATGTGCGCACGAGTGTGTACATGCACACACACACGCACACACATATATATATATATATATATATATATAGATATACTGTATATATATATATATATATATATATATATATATATATATACACACGTTACATAGGACACATACACACAAACGCACACAAGAACACACAAACATACATATAAACAGTACACACACTCATAGAACACATAAATACATACATATACATACACAGAACACAAACACATAAATACAGTGTATACACTCATGAAATATACATATACACACAGATGCATAGAACACAAACACACATACATACAGTACACTTACTGTTGGAGACTGCCCTGCCCTGAGGGAAGAGGAAGCCGCAGGGGTCATTAATGCAGGGCTGGGGCACTTTTAATCACTAAGCCCCCCGTGGCATACCTAGTCCAGCAGCTGTAGCCCCCCCCCCCCTTCCTCGCAGCTATATGCCGTGATTTGTGGGACAGCAGGAGGGGGCGGAGCTGATATGATATGCTTATATGAGAATATCATATTGGCTCCGCCCCCTCTCCTGACACGCAATTCGCGGCATATTGCCGTGAGGGGGCAGGGCTACAATTGCCAGCCGTCAGACCATGGCTGAGATTTTTTTTAAATAGGTCCATCAGAGGGGGTTTCTTGGTACTCAGAAACCCCCCTGCATGCACCACTGTGGCAGCATCTTATACTTGCAACTCCTTTTAGAAACAGAAAGGGGGGTGGGGAAGTTATGGGTGAGCATAAGCCTAGGCAGAGTGCAGTTAAGTTGTGTTCTTGTAAATGCAAGCGTGCATATTACAAGATATATATAAGTGTCAGGAGACTATTGCACAGTGTTGCAGCCAGAATCAGGATTTGACAGACTGAGCTGGGTATATTATAACAGACCCCCACTAGGAAAATCCAGCCCTGTGTGGATATCTCCGGGATTCAACTCAACTCCCTTCGGCAGTGAGTGTTGCAGTGATTATTGTTAAAAGTAAAAATACAGTATTTTAATATTTGGTATTCTTTCTTGGTATGCTGACTTGTGTAGAACTACAAGTGACAGAATACCAATTACCCATCAGAGCATATTGGTTCTTATAGAAGTACAAACATCAGTATGTCCTGGCATTCAGGACCTGTTGTGACAAATAGTAAAATCTGTTTTAATAAAAACAACCAAAGAAAAAAACAAACACTTAAAATGCATTAAAATTCCCTTAATTTAAATAGACACTCCCCTGACCCTTAGTAACCCCTTTCCCCCAATACTAAGGGATGTTCTTCTTTCTTTTCTTTTCCATCTTTTTTCTGAAACACAAATGCAAGGGATGTCCAAAAGTAACCAATCTAGACCTGCTTCAGTAGGCCACTCTGATTTACTACTTGTGTGCAGGCCTAAAGTGGGCTATGAATGAACGTCTTTGAGGTTCATTCATGAACTGTATCATTGAGGTTCATTAATACAATGAAATCATTGATACAATTCAAGTTAATTTCTTTATATTCTAAAGCAAAATGCTGTTGTATGTTTCTTAATATATGTGCAGTACAACATATCCCTGTAAGAACACAATTTTTGGTGCCTGCATCTGTGAATATATTTGAGACACAAATTGTGCTCAATTCGAAATGAGAGCGAGAGAGAGAGCGCAACATATGCCAACTGAAACATGATGAAAGGAGTTTATTTACTAAACATTGGTTTGGTGTTTTTAAGCAGTTTTCCAGTTTACTAAAGCCCAAACCAACAGAACACCACTGAAAAGCCAGACAATCAACTCACCATCTATATTTTTAACATTAGAAGTATAGTCTACAGTGGCGGCTTCAGGAATTGACGAGCAACTTCAGCTAAACCTATGGATTCCCTTATGTCTGTTTGAAATTAGGTTTTTCGTTTATTATTTTATTATTATTCATTTTTATTATTAGCCCCTGGATGCCTACATGGACCGAAGAGGACCGATCTACACAGGAAATAGGTGAGAATGTTTTTTGTTTTTTTACAGATTACGTATGGATTTCTAAAGGACAAGGGGACCAAAGGGCTACAGGAGATTGTAGGTAAGTAGGTGTGTGAGTGTGTGTGTGTGTGTGTGTGTGTGTGTGTGTGTGTGTGTGTGTGTGTGTAAGTAAGTGTGACTGTGTGTGTGCAAGAGTGTTTTATTAAAGTTCTACTTTGAACGGTGTGTGTGCAGTGTCTTTATTGTAATATTAGTTTTTTTCTAGTGGGACTATAAGTACCAGTGGGCCCTTTAATGCCCCGCATCCTGGTACTTATGGTTCTCAAAGTACCAGCATGCAGGGAAGGCTTGCTGGGGCCTGTATTTCCACCAGTAAAACACAATATTACATTTTACTTTTACACTTAATTGCTATGAACTCATCACCCACAGCCTACAGGTGGCGGACATAGCCCTGGCCATTGGGTGCCCTGGGGGGGATGACCTTTATTGAGGGGGTCCCCACTCCTCCAGAGAACCCCGGCCAGGCTGACTAGTTGGGGATGTAATGCAGGGACCAGCATAAATGTGTTATACGGCTGTGGCATTACCTCCTTGGCTAGAGGAGCCATGTGCTGGTTTTAAAAAGACAGGGGTCTCCTACATCCTTTTTTTCCATGTAGTCAAAGAGCCCGGGGCTGATTCTTTAAATACACAGGAATCGCACGATCCACCCCTTGTATTTTTAGAACCAGGACCAGCTCATAGAGCCCGGGGCTGGTTATGCTTAGAAGGGAGGACCACAGTTTTTTTATTTAACATTTAGACAGAGAAGCACTGCACTGATTTCACTGGTCTGTGCAGGCTTCAGTTCGGGAGTGTTTGGCTGCAGCAAACCCGGCAGCCAAACATGATTGCATACACCATCGGAAAACACAATTCCATAAAACACAGGAGCTTAGTAAATGACTGAGATTTCTTTAACAAAGTACACCTGTGTACGACCGTAACCACCAAAGTCTGAACTTTGGCAAAACTTAAATCTTAGTAAATTTACCTGGCAGCCAAACAAGACTGCATACACCATCGGAAAACACAATTCCATAAAACACAGCAACTTAGTAAATTACTGAGATTTCTGTAAGAAAGTACACCTGCGTATGACCGTAACCAGGCACGGCGCTACCCGCTCAGCAAAGGGATGCAAAGCAGGTAGGCGCCAGGGTGGAGAGGCGCTCTCCCTGCTCTGCATCCACGCTGCTGCACCTGGGCCCCCTGCTGCTGCTGCCAGCTGCTGTGCCTGTCACACAGTTTAACAGGCAGCGGCGCCGGCAGCTTGAAGCTTTCCCCTACCGGCCCTGCAGTGGCCAAAAAGGGGGCAGAGCTACACAGCACAGAGGAATGGAGCTACACGGAACCAGGCTGAAGAGGACAGAAACTGCTACAAATTTAGCCAATCAGATGGTATGCTGAAGGAGCGTGAGTGAGAATGTGTGTGTATCTGTGTGTATATCTATCTATGTGTATCTACAGTATGTGTGTGTGTGTGTGTGTGTGTGTGTGTGTGTGGAAGGCAGTGTATCTGGCACTGTGGGGCAATGTGTATCTGGCACTGTGGGGCACTGTGTATCTGGCACTGTGGAGCATGTCTGGCACTGTGGGGCATATGTGTATCTGGCACAGTGGGGGCGTATCTGGCACTGTGGGGGCATAGATGGCATTGCTGGGGGCATTTGTGTATCTGGCACTGTGGGACATTCGTGTATCTGGCACTGTGGGGGCATATCAGGCACTGTAGGAGCATATCTGGCCCACCATATGTGTATCCTGCCCCCGTTTTCATTGGCCACACCCCATGTGTCATTTGGCCACACCCATTTTTTTGGCACCTGCGCCTTCGGCGCGAGCACACATTACCACTATCACATTTTTTATATTTGCACCACTGGTGGGAGGGGGAAAAAAAATAATTTGTATAAATGGCACTTCTGAGGGCATTATATATAACCGGCGCTACTGTGTATAACTGGTGCTACTACAGGGGCTATTATGAATATAACCGGTGCCACTACTGGGGACATTATGTGTATAAACAGCACTACTATGCGCAGGGTAATGTAAATAAGATTGTGCTATTGTGTGGCGTAATTGGAAATGGGGGTACTATTGTCTGGTCACACCCCTTCCTTGTGAGACTACACCCCTTTTGCTGCACACTGTCCCTTTGTAAAATATGGGAAGGCACAAATTTATCATTTGCAGGGGGGCACCGAACACCCTAACACCGGCCCTGACCATAACCACCAGAGTCTGAACTCAGGCAAAACAAGAATTTGAGTATATTTACCCCTAAGAGTGTTGTATTCAGCAGGGATATTAGTTTATTATCAAAGCAAGACAAATGACATCTTTGAATTGCCAGGTAACTTTGAAAATACAACATTTATAGAATTCTCATATTCAGCTTTATCCACCAATCAGCACTGTGGAAGACAACAAAAAACTCCCTCCATGTGACTAAAATATATTCAGGAACCATTGAAAAGTGGTGCCCAGCAAAATGTTGTTGGGTAGTCTGCTTTATGCATCGTGGACTTCAGATGTTACTGCAGGCACAGGAAGTCAGGTATTTACAATCTATGGGATGACAGTCAGGTGTGAGTGGACAACCTGTCTTTTTAATAGATATGGGATCTATCAAAGTCTGATGTTCACCACATATGTTTGTAGTAGTGTATCATGCCACTAATAAAGGAGATTTCTGAGGACCGCAGAAGAAGAGTTGCTGATACTTATCAGGCTGGATAGGTTAAAAAAACATATCTTAAGAGTTTGGACTCCACCAATCAACAGTTATATTGTATAAATAATAGAGGAAATTCCAGACCATTAGTACCCTCCCCAGGAGTGGTTGATCAACATAGATCACGCCAAAAACAAGGTGCCTAATAGTTTGAAAGGTCACAAAGGAACCCAAGGTAACCGCTAAGCAACTGAAAGCCTCTCTCATATTTGCTAATGCTAATGTTCATGAGTCCACCATCAGGAGAACACTGAACAAAAATGGTGTGCATGGTAGGATTGTAAGGAGAAAGCTGTTGCTCTTCAAATAGAACATTTCTACCCATCTGCAGTTTGCTAAAGATCACATGGACAAGCCAAAAGGTTATTGGTACAATGTTTTGTGGAAAGAGGAGTCCATAATAGAGCTCTTTGGATTAATGAGAAGCATTATGCTTGGAGAATAGAGAACGCTGCATTTCAGCATAAAACCGTCATACCATCCGTGAAACACAATGTTGGTGGTATCATGGTTTGGGCATGTTTTGTTGCATCTGGCGCTGGACAATTTGCCATTATTGATTAGACAATGAATTCTGAATCATACCAGAAGATTCTAAAGGAAGATGTCAGGACATCTGTCCATGAGCTGCATCTCAAGAGAACATGGGTCATGCAGTAAGACAATGACCCAAAGCACACGAGTCATTCACACAAAGAATGGTTAAAGAAAAATACATTTTTAGTTTTTGAATGGCCAAGTGAAAGTCCTGACCTTAATCCAATTGAAATGTTGTGGACGGACCTGAAGTGAGCAGTTCATGGGAGGAAATCCACCAACATAACAGAGTTGAAGCTGTTTTGTACGGAGGAATGCAGCGTGCGATCAGTGCGATTTCCCCTTCCTCCCGCACAGGTACAGGAGACTGCATGTGCAGTGCTGGGGAGAAATTCTGAAGACAAGAGGGAGAGGAGGCAGCAAGTAATTTGTATCCGCTCCCCCCTCCTCGTCGGCCATGTACAGTGGTGCTTGAAAGTTTGTGAACCCTTAAGAATTTTCTATATTTCTGCTGAAATTTGGCCTAAAACTTCCTCAGTTTCACAAAAGTCCTAAAAGTAGATAAAGAGAACCAAATCAAGCAAATGAGACAAAAAAAGTAGGGTATTCAATGTCTCAGCAAAGGTCTTGATCTCTGAAGGGGCAACCGATGTCCTGACTCCTGAAGGGGACTCCGATGGTCAGGCTTCAGAAGGAATGCATGGCGCATTGATTCCAGGAAGAGTGTACAATGTGCAGACCCCGGGAGGGGAGTCTGAGGTACTCACCCCAGGTGAGGGGTACAATGTTCGGACCCCAGAAGGGGCATCCAAATCTCCAGTGCTAAGAGGGACATCTGGTAATGCAGCCTCAGGAGGGGCATATGATCCTTCTACCCAAAGAGGAGTAATTCTTGCTGAGAGCTCTGGAGAGGTATTATCACCTACGATCCCTGAAGGAGAAATTCCAGTAGAGGCCCTAGGAGGGGTAGATGCTGCCGAGCCCCCAGAGGGGAAGATTCCATCTGGGACTCCAGAAGGGAAAATTCCAGCTGAGACCCCAGATGGGGTAGATCTTGCCGTGTACGCAGAAGGGAACATTCCAGCTGTGACCTAGGGAGAGTTTGTTCATGTCATGTCCATTAAAGAGACTCATGTTTCTGTAGCCCTTGGTGGGGCATCTGACCCTGTGATTCCTGAGAAGTCCCAACCAATTATTTCAGCAGGGAAATCACAACCTCCTCTTAAAGACAAAGATCCAGACTCTTATTTCCAGTTCCAGTCAAGATCTTCCTGCTACAACCCCTAAAACCATTCTGACTGTTCTTGCCTGTCCCACAAGAGGGACTCATGCCCTGCTGGTTCTAAAGAAGAACCTCATGTCCTCCCGCTCCCAGAAAAGAACCTTCAATCCTGTCAATCCCAGGGAGGGAGTTCACGCCCTGTTGGTCCTGAGGACCAAGATCCAGGTCCTGTCATCTTTTACAGAAAGCTGGAACAGTTTCATGATTTAATGTTGCAGTCCTTAGATGTGGCTCTACTTTGTTCTCCAGTGGAGATTGTTACGCTTCTTCTTATTTCCTTCAGAGGGGAGGCTACGAAGTGGGCTGACAAGTTAATTGCGTCCAGCGATCCGATTCTGCAGGACTTGGGGGCCTTTAGCCAAGCTGTGGTCATGAGGTTTGGTGGACCGGAGATCGTTCCATCTGCAGCTCCTGAGGGTTCTGTTTTACTAGCCAAGGACTTGGTTACTAACAAAAAGAATCAAGTTCGCAGGAACCGAGATGCTAAGGGTCTTCAGTATATTCACCAAAACCTCATCTCAGAAATGTAACTGTTGGGTATGCCTCACTGTCCTCATCTTGCAAAGGAATTGTGAACAAGTCTGAGCCACTGTATCCAGTACCTGTCCAGTCTGTCAAATATCCTGCCTGTGTCCACTCAAAAAATGTTTCTGCCGAGCCGGTACCATCTGTCTCTAAGAAGAATACCATAATTCTTCCTTTGGACGTAGACTCCTACTCAGATTATGATATTGAAGCCGGTGAAATCCCTTTGATGGAGAGCACCATCAGTACAGAAAATGGTGTGATTCAGACCTGATAGGCGATCAGGTACTAACTGCGCATGCGTATGCACCACAATGCACACGCACATTGGATAGCAGCAAAGGGCATCGCTGGTCAGCGACGGGATGGTGCAAAAAATCCGATCGCACGGGCGTTTGCAAGGTGATTGACAGAAGGAAACCCTTTGTGGATGTTAACTCACCATTTATTGGGAATGTCCGGAAAATGCGAAGGCGTTCCCAAGCATTTTTAGGGAGGGTGTGTGACATCAACCTGTTGTGATCGCACTGTAGGAGTTAGTCCTGGGCTGCACAGAGACTGCACAAAGTGGATTTTAACAGATCATTGTACACATAGGATCGCACACTTGCCTGGTGAATATACAGTCCCGCTGGAGGCTGCAACTATCTGAACACAGGACAGCAAAGTTTGCAGTCCAGCAATCAGGTCTGAATTACCCCCAATGTATTTGGGCATACCTTGGTCAGACCCCTGAAACATCGCAGACAAAAAAAGAAGTCTCGTTGAAAATTCTGAAACCTGCCTTGTTTATGTGTCTGGTCATGTCAAGTCCCCAGATCCACCTTGGACTTACAATAGTGTTTGGGGTCCACCCTCAGAGGAGGAGGGGGGGGGGGGGGGTTAGGGAGTCTGCTGCAGCTCATTTCTGTTTGTATATTTGTCTGTCTCCTAGCAACTAGGATGCTGCACACCTGTTAGGAATGCCTCGTTACATGATGCCAGCCTGAGGACTCCTGTGATTGGTCGCTCTCCCTTTCATTAGCGAATCTGCCCAGTTCCTGTTGCCATTTATATTCCCTAGTTCCTGCACCTACTGAGCTTGTCACATGGTTGCTGTACCCTGTACAGTTTCCAGCCTGCTTGTCTGTTCCTGCGTCCTGGTACCCAGCCATTGTGTTCCTGCATCCTTGTATCCTGCCTCAGTCTGCTGTGTGTTGTCCCTACTAGTCCTGCACCCGTGCCCTGTTGAATTCTGCCCTGCACTTGCTATCCTGTGTTCATACCTGCTACGTATCCTAGTCTTGTCGTGGCCCTCCAGTTATGATCCATATCACAGCGCCTGTCAAGTCTCTGTGAACATACTCTGCCAGCCCTGGTTCTGTGTGCTTCCAGCTTATTTGTCCGTGGTTACCACCAGCAGAGTTTATTCACTCCAGCCATGCCTGTAGTCACAAGCATGCAGCATTCCAGCATACCTGACTCCATACTCAAGCTACATCTTAGCCATTGTGTGTTATTACAGACTGCAGCTTAGTCACTATTCATCTAGCAAGTCTCTCTGCTACTAGGTTCAAGCTGCCAGCACTCTGCTTTCAATCACAGTACACACCCAGCACCTGTGTGCTTCCCACCAGTTAACCCTCACCTGGTTGTTTTCACCTGCAACACTTTGTTACTTCAGTTTTCATTCTTCAGTTATCAGTGCAAATTCAGTCCTGCAGTTTTCAGTCAACATATCCTGTCAAGCCTGTCTGCATTTACCATTCCAGTATCCAGTCTATCTGCTCTTAACCCTTGCCTTGCCAGTCATCCTGCAGCTACACTCCAGGTTTATTACCTTGTGGTCTCCAGCCTATTTGTGAGCACCTATTGCTAGAGGTTTAAGACCAGATGGCATCTCAAGTACCGGTGAGTGCATACACCTCTGTGTGAACAGGAGCTACTGTTATTGGTAGAAGACCCTATCACCGTCTCGAGGGGTCTCACACATATAGTGCTGGAGTTTCCTAACACACCTGAGGAGGTTGAATAACTATTTTCATGCACCAATTATCAAGATGTACAGTACCTCTCTGGTCCATTATTCTGGCTTCCTCCTAGGTAATACCAGTAGCATTACGTGCCAGGCTTCAATTTTCTAAACCTCTCCATTGTGTGCTGTATTGCAGTGTCCTTATCTTACTCCTGTGTGCTGTTCTTCTCTACCACAACATTGTATGCTCTGTGTTGTGCTCCAGTGTTCCAGTTATATAAATGTGTGTTGTGCTCCAGTGTTCTAAGCATAGCCACTGTGTGTGGTGCTCCATTGTTCTATTTCCCTCCCGTGTAGTCTCGAGTACACGGTTTCTAGGGGATCAGTACGTAATCCCGCTGGATGGGATCCCGGCGGTCGAAATACCGATGCCGGAATCCTGACTACACAATCCCGACAGGGGTGTCGAGCGGAACGCAGCCCCTTGCGGGCTCGCTTCGCTCGCCACACTATTATATTCTCCCTCTATGGGTGTCGTGGAGACCCACGGAGGGAGAATATGTCGGGATTGTGGCGGTCGGGATTCCGGCGTCGGTATTTCGACCGCCGGGATCCCGTCCAGCGGGATGTTGACCGCATC
Source organism: Pseudophryne corroboree (assembly GCF_028390025.1). Lineage (NCBI taxonomy): Eukaryota > Metazoa > Chordata > Amphibia > Anura > Myobatrachidae > Pseudophryne > Pseudophryne corroboree. Next base: position 602,697,915 of record NC_086447.1, read on the forward strand.
CCGTTTCTAGGGGTCTAGTCATTCTCTAGACTTTAGAGCTTATGTCTTGTTACTATGCATCTACTATTTAGGGCCCCATTTAGGAATGTGTCTTAATACCAGTGGCATACGTTTAGCATCGTATTGAAACAATATACTATTGGTATTTAACATTACTTATTTTGCTGATGAGGTCCAATGTCCATCTTTACAGTGGCATCCACCTTTCTGCAGCTGGAAGGCTATCACTGCTAGCAATGGGCTTCTGTGTCATTCACATGTGAGACGGCCAGTCTGCGCAAGTGCATGACTGTTTCACCCAGTGAGGACTCCCTGTGCCTGAAGGCTTTGCTGAAACCAGAAAGGCAGCCCCGTGCCCCCATTGCCGGCAATGGGGACTGTATCGATCTCAACATCTATTGATGGCGAGAGCGATACAGTGACAAACAGCTGTAAAATTAGTTTACCACTGTTTGTTAAATTCTAAAAGGATGACATGACCCATTTAGCGATAGGTTATGTCTCATACTTATATGGGGCCCTTAGTCACTTCTTACAACGTTCACACAGCTGTACCTTAGTACCTTCTTCCACTCCTACTGTGTCTCTATTCCATTCTCCCTACAGTCCCATCTGATGCTCGTCCGGAGTGCCATGACATGTGGGATATCTATAGCGGAGCCAAAACCCCCTTGTGGGGATCCCAGGTGAAGACCAGTGCCCTGACTCTGTACCTCTGAGAAATCATCATAATAGAAATGAAAGCACATTCCAGTGCCATGCTGAAACTAATATATATATATTCAGAATGTATGCTTGATTACATTGCTAAAAAAAAACCACCTAATTTTCTGTTGTAGAGCTGCAGGGTTTGCACTAAAAGGTTTCTGTTTGCCACTGCCTTTAGAATAGAACAAACTCCTTGTTCTTCAGTCTCTACAAATGCAGGGTTTGTACTTTCCCATTGCATCACTCAAACTTCTGTAATGGTTTTAAGACATAAACAACAAAGCATCGTAAGCCTCATACACACGGGGAGAGATGTGTGCTGAGCGATCTATCACAGACCGCTCAGCACACATCTCTTCCCCGCTCAGCACAGTGCGATGTGTGCTGAGCGAGGGGGGTGGATGGGGGGCCGCTCATTCACCCAGCGGTGAAATGAGCAACCTGCTAGAGTGGGCCTGCATGCAGGCCAATCTAGCACCGGCGATAGTATCGCTGTGGGGCATACACACGGAGAGGTCCGTGCTTAACTTCTAAGCAATCTGGTCAGATTGCTAGAATTTAAGCACAGATCTCTCCATGTGTACCCCCCTTTACTTAACATTGCAAGCTGGGGTGTAATTACCTTTAGTTTGTATAGCGTGATTAAATGTAATTAGATAAAGACAGGGCACAAAGTTCCTGAATGAGCCTGGACTACAAAGAAACCGTCCATGGATGTCTTCACTCTGTTATCTTATCTTACTGATAATAGTAGAGCTATAGAGTTGGATCTGCACATTGTTTCTTTTTGTAAGATTGTGAAATCCACAGATGTGTAGAATATTTATGTTTTACTTTTATGTTTTTAGTGACCTTTGGCCACCAAAAGTGTTCAAAACAACTACTCCAAGTACAAAACAGAAAATCCCTTTGTCATTGACACTTATCTTGAATGAAAGAAGATAAAATATACAGTGCTATTGATCTCATTATTAAAATAAATACAGTCTGTGACAGTTGAAAGATGTTTTGAATCAGGTCCTCTGGTCCCTAGTGAGGGGCCACCCACCAGAATGCAAACTAATTCTTGGGCCCATGGCCAGGCCCTGATTAGTGCATGGTCACGTCATTGAAAAATAAATATATCATCCGGAAAAAGAAAGTTTAAAAAAATAAAAGTGAGTGTTCCAGGGGGTGGACCCAGGAACATGGGTGCATTCTCCTAAAGCTCCCCGCTGACCTCCACAACCTTACCATCTGTTGCTGGAGTGAGGCAGGTTACCCACACCATCCCGGCACCTGCAGAAGACTCCGGCTGTGTGCAGCGGCTGCTGCTGGCCCCCAACGCATCTTCTTAACCCTTGGAGTCCGGATCTGTGTGTATCGGGTGCTGCTGCTGCCATCTTTGATTTGTCCTGGCGCTACTGCACAGCCCCCTCAACAGTGTTAATGGACTGGTGCTGCTTCCCTCTCCGTCCTCTGGACAATGGACCATGGGAGGATCTTCACTACATCAGGTAAATTCTCCTTTACCCAAGGCTGGCTGGCCAGCCACTCTGTCTTCTTTCTCACTCTGTGGCTCTGCTCCTTCTCCTCCACAGCTGCTTGCTTCCTGGCTGTTTAAAGTGTAGCTGGATAACCGCAGACCTTGCTATTAACTGCTCCCTCTGTTTAAAGATTTAGGACCATGGTTAAATTTGTGGCCGAGTAGGCCAAAGTTCTCAAGGGAAACCAGGCGGGTAGGGGATATGGGAAACAGAACTCGGTGACACCACCCTCTCCTGCATCTGCTTCCAGTGGCAGCCCCCAGCAGCATGTTTTTAATATTAACTCCTGCCTGCCTCTTGCTCAGCCCAAGAAATTACCAATATCATATCTAATTTATTGGACCAAAACTGGCCCCTTTAAGAGATCATTTGGACACTGCCCTCATCCATTTTAACCAACACTCCCAATGTATCTTGGAGGCTAGGCAACAGATCTCTGACCTAGAGGTCACTGCAGTGCAATAAGTGATTCGTACCCAGGAGACTCCCCTCACCTTCATGCAAGACAAACTAGAGGACCTAAAAAATAGGAACACTAAACAATGTTTGCATTATTGGCTTATCCAAGTGCGTCAAGTCTAAGGATTCAATGGAACTGGTCTCTTCCATGAATTGGGGTGCTCACTTCCCAGTGGATCTTTGCTTGTGGAGCGTGTTCACCAGGCCCAGACTGCCCTAATCAACGGGTGTCCCACTTGGTCATCATGCAAATCCTTCATTATGCGGACAAAGTTTTGCTACTGGAGGCTTACCGGAAACATCTGGGATTCTCACACAGTGATGATCAGCTCCTTTTGTTACAGGACTTCTCCTAAATCAGTGGTTTCCAAACTTTTTTGAATCACGGCGCCATAGTGTATAATAATTTTTTTCACGGCACCCCTAGGCCAAAAGTTTCTTATTGAGAAATTTGGAAAGAAATATTAAATTAAGTAAATTGTGTTTATATGTCATCCTTATGTTCAACTGTGTTGAGGGGAAAGATTTGCTTCTGTCTGTCTACATATTTTATGACTGGCAGCCACCAGCACTGGTTTTGCCTATTATATTGACCATGAATAATTTGAATTGGTCCTGGACCACAAATCCAAGGCACCCCTGCAAGTGTCCTGAGGCACCCCAGGGAGCCACAGCACACAGTTTGGGAACCACTGTCCTAAATGTTATCAATGAAACAATGTGAACTCTTTGAAAAAGGTCTTCGTTTCGCCCTTCTATAACTGGCTAAATTGTGGCTCTCTCATGCTGGAAAGCCTTACATTTTGGATACCTCCCTTTCCACCAAGAACTTCATGAATTCACTTCCTGCGGATACCACTACGGGGATAGATGCTGCTGACTAAACAGCTACGAAGGTTCCACATATCCATACTATTGGCATTTTCATGTTTTCTTATGCTTTATTTTTGTTTTTCTTAGGCATTTCCACGATTTGCACTGCATTATTGTGTTTTGCTATTGTTTCCCCTCCCCTTCTTTTTCCCCCCATTCACTACTCTTGTTACCCTCATTTCCCTCAACCCTGTTCCTTTTTTATTTTCTCTCCTGTCCTTGCTGCCTTTCTTGCGCTCCCTCTTGACTCCGGAGGTCCCGCTGTTCCCTCTCTCTTTCCACTTTCTTCTACCTAATTCGAGCCAGTATTACTTTTGCCTCTGTTTTGAGCAGCCAATTGGGCTCCGAGACTTGGTTCTTATAATTTACATAAAAAGTTATACATAGTAATTTTTGTTGTTTTTGTTGTTCTTTACACATTGTTTCACCCTAAATTGTTTCTCCCGCACACTGTTATCTCCTCACCCGCTCTCTGAGACTGGTGAGGACCCTAGGTTATTTCTATATCTGGTGGTTTTGTGGTCTAGAGTGGCAGCGGGTTAAATATGAGTACACATCCATTACGTCCCACTAGGCCTAAGACTACCCTTAAATTTATTAGAAAGAATGCTGAGGGACTCATTACCCCATTTAAATGTTAACGTGCTACAGCATCTTAGGCAATTTAAGCCTGATATAGCCTTGTTACCGGAAACTCAATGGTGTAGGTCTGACCCAAATGTTCTACGTCCCACCTGCCTCCTTTACTTCTAAACATAGGTGGTGATTTTGTTTAACAGGCACCATTAGCATCAAATTAAGGATAGTTTTGTAGACCCCGATGGGAGGTTCCTTTTAATAAACTGTCTTTATTTGGTAAATTATTTGCAATTGCCACAGGTTATACTCCCCAAGGCCCTAACTCATAATCTTATGAGGAAACTGCAACATGGTTCAGTGCTCTGGCCTCAACCGTTCTGCAGGAGAGGTGGGAATTAGGGAACACCACTTTCCTTAAGCTTTTTGACTAGCACGCTGTGGCTATGTGACCCATGGTGATGCCAACAGCCCACATCTCATGAATATACATTTTCCCACACCCACCACACCTAATCTCATATTGAATTGTCAAAGTCGAAAAATATAGCGACCTATGATGCCTTGTACTAACCCCATGCGCTTGCCCGCTGCACATGCACATTCTCTCCCGTGCATGCGGATATTCGCAGTTGCGTGACGGCGCCTCCACGGTCGTGCGCTCAGGCGCGTGGTATGCGCATTTACGGTAGAGTTTGTGTGCGTCTGGCGGGCGACTCGATCCTTACATAGTTAATCCAAATAGTATATTTTATAGGTTATGGTCCCCTTAATAATATCAGTAAGTTTGTTTAGTGTAACTGGTTCATGGACAGAGAGATCCCTCTTTACATGATACGAAGGGTCAGACAGGTTTTGAGCAGTGGTGTTTAGTATGCAACGGAAGAGTATATTATTAGTAACATTCCGGTGTTGGTTAGAAAGAGATTAATCGCTCCTCCGTATAGTTATGTTTATGGACATTTACTGTATTTGCAGTTCATTATCCATGCGGCGGGAAACTTGAGATTCCCTCCCACCTGAGCAGTTTGAAATAGTCACAGCCCACCTGTTCGAACCAACCTATGACCTTTTGTTATAATGTGAAGACAGATTCCTGTGTCCAATGAACAATGAGATTGTAGGGCCCTTTGTAGTGTACTGTATGTTGTGTATATAAGAACAGCCAGGCTGGGCCAGCTCAGTCTTCTCTCCACAAAGGTTTTCATCATTGACTAACTAGAGAGCTGGTTTCCAGGACTGCGCAGCGATCATTCCCCACGTGTGTAAGTTCTCTGTGGCCATTTCATTCTCCTTCTGTGTTAGCCTTTTACTCTCTCTCATTGTATGTTATTGTTTGCTACTATACCGCCATTGTATATTTAGTATAGTTATCCTGTTTAGGTATTAATGTTAGTTTTGTAGTGTATAAGCTGTACTGTATATTCTTTACATTGAACGTCTCTCTCTCTTAAAGGTTTTGGAACCTAACTAGGTATTGTGTGTTTATTACATTGCTAAGGGTATTCGGAGCGTCTTAATCGCTCACACAGGTTTTATATTACTAAGGTCAATAAGCGTTACATTATTACGGTGTTACAGGACTAAGGTATACAGTGTAAGCATATTCTGTGTTTAAAGTTTATAAAGGTTACTGTCTGTGTGTACGCTCGCTGTGTGTATTCCGTACACCCAGCGCAGCGTGTGTACGTAATTTGCGTACCACGTGCGAGGTCTTCATACGCAAATAGCGCACGGAGTGCGTAGCACGTGCACGTGGTTTAGCGGCCATTACGGCTATACAGTGTTAGGAAATAGCTTGTGTTATACGATAAATAATTAGCTTTATCAATTGGGGGCTCGTCCTTCCTCCACATATCCGCACTAGCGAACACAAGCAGACTTTATCTGTCAGCAAAGGGCGGGAAGGTAGTATCCCTTCGTATCCGTGTTGGTGGTTGGGGATACGGTAGTGCTGACTAGATAAGCGTCTGCATCGCTACGTTGTAGGAGTGCTGGTGGAATCCGGAACCGGAAGGTAAGAACAGTACGCTATTGTCCTTTAAAACTGTTTATTTCTGCTTGATACACATTGCGTACGCAACACACGCACACACCTGCATTTTTCATTTGCGTAATTTCACATCTCGCCTTCCTGTTTGCCATTTATCATTGATAACGTGCTGAGAAAGATTTGTTGCCATTGGTAGTTAAATGTAAAATTAATACGTAAGGGAGTAATTTGTAAAGCACGCACACGGCTTTGCCTAAGATACAAGGAAGATCTGTGTGGTGCTCGGTAGATGATTACAGTTAAAGATCATTTGCATTGATATTAACGTGTTAGTTGTGTTACTGTGGACATATCTGGCCTGCGTACACGTGTCTCTAACAAGGGGCGGGACAAGCGTACGCGACGCAAAGGCCGACTATATGTATATATGTATGTATATATATGTATATATGACTATATGTATATTACGCAACGAAGCGTACGGATACGCCCACGTGATACAAATCACACGATAGTATTGTTTTAGTAGGCGATACGGAGGCAACGCGATAATAACGCAAGTCAATCTCAGTGTCCTAAATTTTAGCGTAATAAATCCTTCTCTAGTTGTAACTCCTCTGGGACTAGACTGCGATACTGAATGAAAGGGATTCTGTACAGAAACGAAAGTAAAGAGTATATGAGGTGAAAGAGTGTGTGCATATATATATATATATATAAGTTTCTCATTTTGGTTGGAACCTAGAAATCGAGTTCTCGTAGAGGTACATCCGTGAAAGTGACAGCGCGTGTGTCACAACTGAGGGCCTGAGCTGACGGGAGGCAGCCTCAGTTGTAGGGGCTGAGATGTACCGGAACCTGGGAGGTTGTATCAGACCCCTGGACATGTAAGTAACATGAATAATAACTGCCCGAAGGCGTGACCACGACAACTTGGATAAAAGTCAATGATGTTTATTATGACAACTCCGCAACACAGCAGCAGTAAAAGAAAACGTAAAAGTCAGCAAAGAATAAATACAGTTCCTGGGTACTACAGGATGGCAGGAGCCACAGGGCACTGGTAGTGTGAGATAGTTCTTATGATCTTCTAGATGGAAAGTCCTTACCAGGCCCGACTGTAGCAATGGAGATAACCCAGGATTGTGCCAGCTGGTGTTCCAGGAAAAGCTGGGTTGCTGAAGATAAAACAGCTGCTGTGGATACTGGCTGGAACCAGACTGTTGTTAGCACGGAGTGGATACTGGCTGGAACCAGTTAAATAATAAATGAACTTGGGAGCGATGAAATATGAACTGAAATGTAGAACTTGAGAGCGGAGAAATAATAATACCGGTGGAGAGTGGTAAAGTGTAGAAAGGACACCGGCCCTTTAAGGGAAGCTGTACTCTGCTGGAAGCTGAGCTGGAAGCAGGTAATGTTGTAGCTGGAAACAGATGAATCCACAATGGATTGGAGAGTCAGGCTACACCGCAGGTGGAATGCTGGTGCGGGTCTCTATGGAGGAAGTCTTGAGACAGGAGCTGGAACCTGGAAGACAATCACAGGAGAGAGACAAACAGGAACTAGGTTTGACAACCAAAGCACTGACGCCTTCCTTACTCAGGCACAGTGTATTTATACCTGCAGCAAGGAAGGGATTGGCTAGGCAATTATGCAGATTATCAATACTGAGAACAGATTGGTGGAAATGATCAGCTGACAGAATCCAAGATGGCTGCGCCCATGCAGACACTTGGAGGGAAGTTTGGTTTGTAATCCATGTGGTAATGAAAACAGTAATGGCGGCGCCGGCCACCGGAGACAGGAGGCGCCAGGCTGACAGATGCACATCCAACCACGCGGACACAGCGGAGGCCGCGGCTGACGTAATCGCCACTCAGACACTCTGCATGCAGAAGTTCAGGGACGGCGGCGGAGGCCGCGGGAGACGCCATGCCAGGTGTAATATGGCGTTTACTGTGACAGCGTCCCAGAGTGACAGGAGAGGATACAGGAATGTACACATCAGGATAACAGATGGGATCCGGTCCTGGAGCGCTGAGCCAGCCTTAGGAGGCATCTGATGGGTAAGAAATGGCGTCCAGATACCCGGATCGTGACAGCACCCCCCCCTTTAGGAGTGGCCCCAGGACACTTCTTTGGCTTTTGAGGAAACTTGGAATGGAATCTCCGGACCAAGGCAGGAGCATGGACATCAGAAGCATTGGTCCATGAACGTTCCTCAGGACCATAACCCTTCCAGTCAATAAGATATTGTAGTTGACCGTAACGGTGACGTGAGTCCAGGATCTTGGCCACTTCATACTCAACGCCTCGTTGAGTTTGGACTTTCGGAGTTGGAGGAAGTGAGGAATGAAACCGATTCAAGATCAGCGGTTTCAACAGGGAAACATGGAATGTCCTGGGTATTTTTAAGAAGGGAGGCAACTGGAGTCTGTAAGCAACAGGATTGATGACTTGTTCAATCTTGAAAGGACCGATATAGCGAGGTGCAAACTTCATACTGGGAACTCTTAACCTCAAATTCTTCGTGGATAACCATACCCGATCACCCACCTTGAGAGCAGGAACTGCTCGACGCTTCTTATCCGCAAACTTCTTGTACCTGAACGATGCCTTGAGCAGAGCTGATCGTACGCTCTTCCAGATATTGGCAAACTGATGCAAGGTGATATCCACTGCGGGAACAGAAGTTGCTGGAAGCGGTTGGAACTCAGGGACTTTAGGGTGGAATCCAAAGTTAGTGAAGAATGGTGTTGAAGCAGATGAAGAATGATACTGGTTGTTATGACAGAACTCGGCCCAGGGAAGTAATTGAACCCAGTCATCTTGAGAGGAGGACACATAGATGCGGAGGAAGGCCTCCAAGTCCTGATTCACCCTCTCGGTTTGACCATTGGTCTGAGGATGGTAAGCCGTGGAAAACTTTAGCTTGACTTGGAGGACTTGACATAAACTTCGCCAGAATTTGGCTGTGAATTGAACTCCTCGATCTGAGATAATTTCTTCAGGAAGACCGTGGAGTCGGAAGATCTCTTGTATGAATACTTGAGCCAACTTGGAAGCTGACGGAAGACCGGTGAGAGGAATGAAGTGTGCCATCTTGGTGAACCGGTCAACTACCACCCAGATGGTATTGAACTTGTTGCACATGGGTAAGTCTGTAATGAAATCCATCGACAAGTGGGTCCATGGTCGACGGGGAACGGATAGTGGAACCAGTTGCCCCGCAGGCGACTGGCGGGATACTTTATGTTGGGCACACTTTGGGCAAGATGCAATAAACTCCAAGACGTCCTTTTTCAGAGTTGGCCACCAATAGGACCTAGAGATAAACTCCAGGGTTTTTTGGATACCTGTATGTCCGGCAAAACGGGAAGCATGGGCCCAATGCATGAGCTTCTTCCTTAGCATCGGCTTCACAAAACTTTTCCCTGATGGGGGCGTAGAGTCCATCCCTACCGTGGAGAATGCCAACGGATTTATAATAGGATGCTTGTCTGAAGACTCTGACTCATTTTCTTGCTCCCATGAGCGGGAAAGGGCATCGGCCTTGCGATTCTGAGAGCCCGGACAGAACTGGAGTTTAAAGTCGAACCTGGAAAAGAAAAGTGCCCATCTGGCCTGACGAGGGTTGAGACATTGTGCGCCCTTCAGGTATAAAAGGTTCTTGTGGTCTGTAAGTATGGTGATTGAATGAGAAGCTCCCTCCAACAGATACCTCCACTCTTCTAGAGCGAGCTTGATGGCTAGCAACTCCTGGTCGCCAATGGCATAGTTGCGCTCAGCTGGGGAGAACTTCCGGGAGAAGAAACTGCAAGGGTGTAAATGGCCATCTTTAGCCCTCTGAGATAACACCGCTCCTACTCCAACGGAGGAGGCATCCACCTCTAAGATGAAAGGAGAGTCGATGTCAGGCTGTTTCAGAACAGGCGCAGAGATGAACCTTTGTTTTAAAAGATGAAATGCTTGCATGGCTTCTTCAGACCACTTGGACGGGTTAGCACCCTTCTTAGTGAAAGCAGTAATAGGCGCCACAATGGTGGAAAAGTCTCGTATAAACTTTCGGTAATAGTTGGCGAACCCTAAGAACCTCTGGACCCCTTTGAGGGTTAAGGGTACCGGCCAATTTTGGATTGCTTGTAGTTTCTCAGGATCCATCTCTAGTCCGGAACCGGACACAATGTACCCTAGAAACGGAATGGACTAGACTTCAAAGACGCATTTTTCTAATTTGCAATAGAGATGATTGACACAGAGACGGGACAGAACCTCTTTAACCCAAAAACGATGTTCCTCTAAATCGTTGGCAAAAATGAGGATATCGTCTAGATAGACCACGACATGACGGTATAGAATGTCTCTGAAGATCTCATTGACAAAATGCTGGAAGACAGCTGGAGCATTGCTCAATCCGAAGGGCATGACGAGGTACTCATAATGTCCGTCACGGGTGTTAAAGGCGGTCTTCCACTCGTCACCCTCACGAATCCGGATGAGATTGTATGCACCTCGCAAGTCCAGCTTTGTAAAGATGGTAGCTCCGCTAACTCTGTCAAAGAGCTCAGTAATCAGGGGTAAAGGATAACGGTTCTTGATGGTAATGTCGTTCAAACCTCTGTAGTCGATGCACGGCCGCAGACCACCATCTTTCTTTTTTACAAAAAAGAAGCCTGCGCCGGCTGGAGAAGAAGAAGGTCGAATGAACCCCTTTGCTAGGTTCTCTTTAATATATTCCTCCATAGAATGCGTCTCAGGCAGAGACAACGGATAAGTTCGGCCTCGAGGTGGAACCTTCCCTGGAACGAGATCAATCGGACAGTCCCATTCTCTATGAGGAGGAAGGATATCAGCAGAAGCTTTACTGAACACATCCGTGAAATCTTGATATGGAGGAGGTGGAACATCAGACGACCTGGGGGAGGAAGAACAGACAGGCAATACTTTAAACAAACATGTCTCAGCACAGGAGGAACCCCATGCCAGGATTTGCGTAGTCGTCCAATCAATTGTAGGATTGTGAAGACGGAGCCATGGAAGGCCCAGGACCACAGGATGTGTGGCTCTTGGAATCACTAAAAAAGAAATAAGTTCGGAATGAAGAACTCCCACTCTCAGACGAACTGGTAGAGTCCTTAAAGAAATAACTGCATCAAAAATTTTGCTGCCATCCACGGCAGTTAAAGAAATGGACGAAGGAAGTCTCTCGGTGGGTAGGGACCACCGTTTAACATAGGCTTCGGTAATAAAGTTCCCAGCTGCTCCGGAATCAAGGAGGGCAATGACGTTCCGATAACGTTGAGCAACTTGAAGCGAGACTGGGAGATTACAATCTTGAGGAGATGGAGAGGAGATCATTACTCCTAGCCGGCCCTCTCCTTGGCGAGCTAGGATTTGGAGTTTCCCGGACGTTTGGGACAGGCATTAATGGTGTGAGACGGAGCTGCACAATAGAGACAGAGAAACTCGGAGAGACGTCTTCGGCGCTCAGCAGGAGTTAAACGGGAACGGCCAAGTTGCATGGGCTCATCTTTAGATGGTGACAGTTGACGAGGAGGAGGAGCAGAAGATTTTGGAGCGGATGATCTTCCACGCTCAGTTGCTCTCTCTCTGAAACGTAAATCAACTTTCGTGCAGAGTGAGATTAGCTCATCTAACTTAGAAGGTAAGTCTCTGGTAGCTAACTCATCTTTAATACGCTCAGATAAGCCATGCCAGAATGCAGCATACAGGGCCTCGTCGTTCCATGCCAGTTCGGATGCCAGGATCTGGAACTGTATCAGATATTGTCCTACAGTACGTGACCCCTGGCGTAAACGGAGAATCTCGGATGAAGCTGAGGTTACCCGGCCTGGCTCGTCGAAGATGCGTCTGAATGTTGACACGAAGGCAGTGTAGGAAGATAGCAGGGTGTCGGACCTCTCCCATAACGGTGATGCCCAATCAAGGGCTGAGCCACTGAGAAGAGAAATAATGTAGGCAATTTTTGTACGGTCACTGGGAAAATTGCCAGGTTGTAGCTCAAACTGAATCTCACACTGGTTGAGAAATCCCCTGCAGAATCTTGGAGATCCGTCAAATTTTGCTGGCGTTGGAAGATGAAGACGTGGAGCAGAAATGGGTAAGGTGGGTGGGGTTATAGCTGGAGTCACTGTGGTTGACGCACCAGACGCGCCTGATCCACGGAGAGTTGTCTGAATCCCATCCAGCCGAGTAGAGAGATCCTGGAGACAGCGGATGATGTGGCCCTGTACAGCCTCCTGATGTTCTAGTCGGGCTGCCAGTTCTTGCATCGGCCTGGCCGCTTGATCCTGGTCTCCGGCTGGATTCATTAGGTCAGTGCTTACTGTCACAACTGAGGGCCTGAGCTGACGGGAGGCAGCCTCAGTTGTAGGGGCTGAGATGTACCGGAACCTGGGAGGTTGTATCAGACCCCTGGACATGTAAGTAACATGAATAATAACTGCCCGAAGGCGTGACCACGACAACTTGGATAAAAGTCAATGATGTTTATTATGACAACTCCGCAACACAGCAGCAGTAAAAGAAAACGTAAAAGTCAGCAAAGAATAAATACAGTTCCTGGGTACTACAGGATGGCAGGAGCCACAGGGCACTGGTAGTGTGAGATAGTTCTTATGATCTTCTAGATGGAAAGTCCTTACCAGGCCCGATTGTAGCAATGGAGATAACCCAGGATTGTGCCAGCTGGTGTTCCAGGAAAAGCTGGGTTGCTGAAGATAAAACAGCTGCTGTGGATACTGGCTGGAACCAGACTGTTGTTAGCACGGAGTGGATACTGGCTGGAACCAGTTAAATAATAAATGAACTTGGGAGCGATGAAATATGAACTGAAATGTAGAACTTGAGAGCGGAGAAATAATAATACCGGTGGAGAGTGGTAAAGTGTAGAAAGGACACCGGCCCTTTAAGGGAAGCTGTACTCTGCTGGAAGCTGAGCTGGAAGCAGGTAATGTTGTAGCTGGAAACAGATGAATCCACAATGGATTGGAGAGTCAGGCTACACCGCAGGTGGAATGCTGGTGCGGGTCTCTATGGAGGAAGTCTTGAGACAGGAGCTGGAACCTGGAAGACAATCACAGGAGAGAGACAAACAGGAACTAGGTTTGACAACCAAAGCACTGACGCCTTCCTTGCTCAGGCACAGTGTATTTATACCTGCAGCAAGGAAGGGATTGGCTAGGCAATTATGCAGATTATCAATACTGAGAACAGATTGGTGGAAATGATCAGCTGACAGAATCCAAGATGGCTGCGCCCATGCAGACACTTGGAGGGAAGTTTGGTTTGTAATCCATGTGGTAATGAAAACAGTAATGGCGGCGCCGGCCACCGGAGACAGGAGGCGCCAGGCTGACAGATGCACATCCAACCACGCGGACACAGCGGAGGCCGCGGCTGACGTAATCGCCACTCAGACACTCTGCATGCAGAAGTTCAGGGACGGCGGCGGAGGCCGTGGGAGACGCCATGCCAGGTGTAATATGGCGTTTACTGTGACAGCGTCCCAGAGTGACAGGAGAGGATACAGGAATGTACACATCAGGATAACAGATGGGATCCGGTCCTGGAGCGCTGAGCCAGCCTTAGGAGGCATCTGATGGGTAAGAAATGGCGTCCAGATACCCGGATCGTGACAGCGTGGTGGCTTGGGAGGCATCCCTTGTTAGTATTGAAATAAGAGCATTAGAGTATAGCAGACCAGGAGGTCACGGACCAGGAGGTCCAGAGAGACAGACCAGGAGGTCTAGGTACAGCAGACTAGGAAGTCCGCTATAGATAGTACAAAAAGGAGCACAACCACAGGAGGGTTGGTGCGGTACCCATATAGGCCATCAAGCTCTGGCTGAAGGAATTCGCAGCCGTAATTTTCGATTCCGTTGGTCGTTCCGCACATAAGATTAGTTGCTTATGTGCAGTACGATTGTACCGCATGTAATTATGTGCATTAGTTTGTAACTTGACCCAGTACCGTTTGCGTACGCTAGAGGGGTCATAAACGCTATTTGTACATTCTAACGTGATTTGTGTAAATTTTTTTATTTTAAGGGAGGTTCGCTGGTCACTCAGGAATTCTCTAACAACCGATACTTGCTGGGGATGGGTAACCTACTCCCACACGCCCCAGTAAATAAAGGTTTATAGGGGCCCTAGGTTGGGTACAGCAGCTCTGAGTCAGTGATTGAAGTACTGGCCAACGTGGGCGAAGAGTGGGTGAAAGCACTCGGTCGATTTTTCACCGTCGGCCTACCCCGGACATCTTGGTTTTTGTAAGGGTTCGCTGAAGACCCTGATTTGAAGGTCAGAGGTAGTGAAAGCAACACCTGCAAAGATGGGGGCCAGTTGTTCAGGTAAGGGACGATCAACCCTGGTTCAGGTTGATTTAGTAAACCGGCCAATAGGGTCGGCAAGGTATATCATGTGTGAGAAATACGGTTCACACACAGAGGTTTTGTGCGATGAATGGGAAAGAATGACTGTGCATGACGTGGAAAAGTTCCCACGGGTAGGCAGTTTTAGCCCTGAGGTGTTACAAAATCTAAGGAGAAGGATATGTCTCATTAAATCTGCGAAGAGACGGATCAAACATTATGATTATTTACAATTATGGCAACAGGAAAGTGAAATACAAAGAGGATTGGCTCAAGCGGCTGGATCTAACCCTATCAGGAAACTGATAGCCACCGCTCCCCCACCACCATACATAACAGGAGAGAAATTGGCTACAGAGAATGGCACACTGGTGTATGATAAACATGCACTTAATAAATGTATAGAGGTTAAGAATAATGTAACTAAAATCATTGATGTTAATGCTAACCCATGCAAGCTGTACCCTGTTTTAAACTTTCCCCAGGATTGCGACCAAGAGGATGAGCCCACCACAATATCGGTACTCTCTCTAGCAGCCACCATAGCAGAAACGACAGTGGGCACGGCCCAACCCGCAAGAGTAGTATCAAAGGCCCCTAGTGGAGGGACAGGTGAGGTCGTATCAACTGGTAAGTACGGCACTGTACACTATGCAGAAACCATTACACCACATGTTGTAGAATCTACTCAGAATGATGTTATTGAACTTAATCCCGTTAGGGTAATTGCAGTGCCAAATGGGAAAACTGACACTTCAGGAGTCACTCCTGTCAGAAACATCGCCATGCACTGCCCTTTTTCCCGAACGGAATTAAGATCAATGATGTCTGAATTCCCTGATCCTAGGAAAGATCTAGCTGCAAGCCAGAGATACATTAGAGAGCTAGGTAACTCTGCAGAGCCCACTAACAAAGATTGGCGGACATTGCTGAGGGCATGTTTACCCTCCAATGTCGACTCAGTGAAATTTATCGCTGACTGTAAATTAGACGAAGAGGTACCCCTTACGGATGCGTACAACCAAGATAATGTAAAAAGAATCAATTTACAGTTAGGAGAATATTTCCCAGCTGTTGTCAAATGGAACAAAATTTTCTCCATCAAGCAAAAAGAGGGAGAAGTAGCTGCTGATTATTTCCATCGGGCACTGCAGGAAATGGCTAAGTATACAGGGATAGAAGACATTAAAACAAATGTGAATCATAGAGAAGTAGCAGTATCCGTGTTAATGGATGGTTTAAAGGAAGTATTGAGGACGAGGGTACAGACCACCCAACCATGTTGGCGAGGTTTGTCGGTGGCTACTTTGAGAGAGGCCGCCATTGATCATGATCGGAACATCACCAGACACAGGGAGTCGCAGAGTGATAAGCTGATGGCCGTAAGTATACAGGCCCTTACCACAAGACCAACTCAGCATAAGTCTCAGACCCCTGTGGGTAAGTCAAATGTGGTAGTTTGTTATAATTGTCACAAAGAGGGACATTTTGCACGAGACTGTAGAGTGAAAAATATACAAAAATCATACCAAACCCCTAGACAACGACATGACACACGAAATTGGGATCAAGGACCGCAGAGACGGAGTTATGAGCCACACGCAGGGGAAACAAGAAGGTATCCCCCAAGAAGAGACTGGCAAGTCTCTGATAGTTCCCATTTACCCCCTTCACAGGTAATAGCTGCCAGTGCGATACAGGGAGGGCACCACACACCATAGGGGTGGGGCCATACCTGTAATCTGCAGCCAGTGAAATTAATTGCGAGCCTTGGAAGTGAACCCGAGGTCACAATTGATGTAGCTGGTAAATCACTAAATTTCCTTGTAGATACGGGGGCGGCCAAGTCAGTGATAAATTTGACCGTGGGCATGAGAACCACTGGTAAAACAATTCCAGCCATGGGAGTAACAGGAGTAGTACAGCACTATCCTTTAAGCAAACCAGCAGAGATTACGATAGGGCCCTTGCATACCAAGCATTCCTTTTTGCTAGCTGCATCGGCTCCGACTAATCTCCTAGGGAGAGATTTACTGTGCAAAATGGGATGTGTCATATATTGTACTCCTGAAGGTGTGTTCTTGGACATACCCGAAAACCACGCTCAGGAAGTGCAGGATATGCTAAACTCCCCAACAAGATTAATGTCACACACTGTTGTTGTAAATAGGTGTCCGTCCAAGGTAGAGGAAATGATTTCCCAGATACCGGAATCACTTTGGACCAAGGATGGACAAGACACTGGATTAATGGCAAATGTAGCCCCAGTAGTTGTACAAGTAAAAGATGGTAGGATAGCTCCAAAAATCCCACAATACCCTCTGAAACCAGAGGTGGAGTTAGGAGTTTACCCTGTAATAGAGTGCTTGCTACAACAGGGCATTCTGGTAAGGACGTCCAGCACTGCCAATAGTCCCATCTTCCCTGTTAAAAAGAGTGGGGGGAGGGGTTACAGACTAGTGCAGGATCTAAGAGGGATCAACAAAATAGTTGAGAGTCAATTCCCCGTAGTGCCAAATCCAGCTGTCATCCTTATGCAAATCCCTCCCACTGCCAAATTTTTCACTGTGATTGACCTCTGCTCCGCTTTCTTCTCTGTACCTCTGCACCCTGACAGTCAATACTTATTCGCATTCACATACAGAGGAGTTCAGTACACCTGGACTCGGTTACCACAAGGTTTCATTGACAGTCCAAGTATTTTCTCACAGGCCTTGCATGATTGTTTACAGTCTTTTCAACCTGAGAGCGGATCAATATTAATACAGTACGTAGATGACCTACTGCTGTGTTCAGATTCGCTTGAATCGTCCCTGAGAGATACGAAACAACTCCTGTTTCATCTTTCAGACACCGGACACAAGGTTTCCAAAGATAAGTTACAATTATGCCAGACCAGGGTGAAGTATTTGGGACACTGTCTGACACAAGGACTGAGACACCTCACCGCTGATAGAATTCAAGCAATTCATGACATGACTCTGCCACAAACCCAGCAACAGATTAGAACGTTTTTAGGAATGTGTGGGTGTTGCCGTAACTGGATCCCAGGTTTTTCCATACTGGCCTTGCCTTTGCAGGAGATGGTCTGCTCAAACAAACCTGATCGGATTTCGCACACAGACGAGTCTGAGATGGCATTTGAGAGACTTAAACAGTGCCTAACGCAGGCACCAGCATTAGGTATGCCAGACTATGGGAAACCCTTTGAGCTGTACGGAACAGAGAGTGCTGGGTGTGCGGCAGGTGTCTTAACCCAGAAGCATGGTGATGCCAGCAGGCCGGTAGCCTACTATGCTGCTCAGCTAGACACGGTAGCGCGATCCCTCCCCACATGCTTGCGAAGTGTTGCAGCGATAGCATTGCTAGTAAGTAAAAGCGAAGATGTAGTGCTAGGACACAACCTCACAATTCATACACCACATGCAGTGTCATCCTTACTGAATTCTGCCCAAACCAGACACGTCTCATCAGCACGGTTTACAAGATAGGAATTGGCATTAATGGCTCCGGTAAACATTACTATAAAGAGATGCAGCGCACTAAATCCTGCAACGTATCTCCCAGGTGTGCCTGGGCAGGCACAAAGGGTGGAGGATGAGAGTGATGGTGAAGGAGGATTTAGTAAAGACAATGACACACATGATTGTATGGAATATTTGACCCAAAATTTCACGGCAAGGCCTGACATCAGTGACAACTTACTAGAAGATGTAGATTTTACGTTCTACACTGACGGTAGTTGTCACAGACAGACGGACTCGGGAGACTTGTGTACTGGATACGCAGTCGTAGATAACCAAGGTACCATAGAAGCGGAACCCTTAGGCCCACCACACTCAGCACAAGTTGCTGAGCTGGTTGCCCTAACCAGAGCATGCGAATTGGCTAAAGGCAAGTCAGCCAATATCTACACTGATTCTAGGTACGCCTTCGGAGTAGTCCATGATTTCGGGGCCCTATGGCGCCTTAGAAATTTCATGATGGCAGCTGGCACACCCGTAGCGCATGCAGCCCACATCAAAAGACTTCTAACAGCGATACAGGAACCCAACAGAGTGGCTGTTATCAAGTGTAAAGCTCACACGTATAGCCAAGACCCGGTATCACTTGGTAACAGCCAAGCAGACGAAGCTGCCAAATCAGCAGCCGGCACCCCCATACAGACAGACATCACACAACTGATGGTATCTAATACTGTCAACACACAGAAATTGTGTGAAATGCAACATTTGTGTTCACCATAAGAGAAGGCAGTCTGGAGGTCAAAAGGATATGGCAAGGAGTCCTCAGGACTCTGGACAGATGGACAGGGTAAGCCAGTGGCACCAAGAGCATACCTTCCAAGTCTAGCGGAAGCGGCACATGGGCTGACTCATCTAGGCAAAGAAGGAATGTGTAAGTTGGTAAGAGCTTATTGGTGCGCCCCAGGATTTTCTTCCCATGCGGGTAAATGAGCGATGACATGTCTCACCTGCTTGAGGAAGAATATCGGAAAGACAATACCAACAGAGCCATCCCATATCCCTCCTACAGATGGCCCTTTCCAGGTAATACAAATTGATTTCATACAATTGCCACCGTGTAGAAATTTAAAGTATGTATTGGTTTGTATTGACGTGTTCTCAAATTGGGTTGAAGCATTTCCCGCGGCCACAAATACCGCTGTGTTTACTGCAAAGAAAATTGTGCAGGAATTTGTGTGTAGGTACGGTATCCCTAGAATCATTGAGAGTGATAGGGGTACCCATTTTACAGGTGAAGTTTTTCAAGTAATGTGTAAGTTGATGGGAATTAATAGTAAGCTGCACACTCCGTACCGCCCCCATGCGAGTGCGAAAGTGGAAAGAGTAAACAGCACTATTAAAAACAAATTAAGCAAGGTAATGGCTGAAACAGGATTGCCATGGCCAGAAGCTTTGCCCCTCGTATTATACAGCATCAGAACCACTCCCAGGTCCCCTCTTAATCTGTCTCCTTTTGAAATTCTGTTTGGTCGACAACCCCATGTTATGATTAACCCCCAGGATGATTTGAAGTGTAACAATGAAGTAACCGTAAAGTACTTGGTTAAGATGAGTAAACAATTGAGGAATCAGAATGATAATCTGAAGTTGGTGATTCCTGATCTGCCAGACAGTAATTGTCATGACATTGAACCTGGGGATTATGTAATGATACGGAATTTTCTACGCTCAGGTTGCCTTATTGACAGATGGGAAGGACCATACCAAGTCTTATTAACCAGCACAACAGCATTGATGGTTGCCGAGAGGGAGACTTGGGTCCATTCGTCTCATTGTAAAAAGGTTGCTGACCGAGAGAAGTCCCGTGACAAAGAACAGACGGTAGAGGTTGTATCA
Source organism: Pseudophryne corroboree (assembly GCF_028390025.1). Classification (NCBI taxonomy): domain Eukaryota; kingdom Metazoa; phylum Chordata; class Amphibia; order Anura; family Myobatrachidae; genus Pseudophryne; species Pseudophryne corroboree. The sequence goes on from NC_086447.1 coordinate 602,717,809, forward strand.
CTAGAGTGTCTGTTACGGGAAGGTTGAGACGACACCTGAGCGCTGAGAATAATAAGACCGGAGGCGTTTGTCGAGCCAGATTTCTTTTTCCCTTTTGTTATTTTCTCCAGTTCCCATCTCCCTCTTATTTTCCTCCCCCCTTCTCATTCTTCTCCTTTTCCTCCTATAAGATGGACTTACCCCAAGAGACTGTGATACGGATTTTCCTGTTGACCCTGTTGTTGACCAGAGCAGTCTGTTTCGGAGAGAGTACCATGGAGGTCGAGAAAGGATCTGGAATGGGTTCTGATGACCAGGATGGAGGCGTAGTTTTCCAAGAGCAGCACAATCACCGAGTAAAGGCGAGTATCAGAAAACGATCTGGTAGCATTGACAATAGAAGGAATTGTGAAGGATTGTTAGCTGAAGAGAACTGCATCTGTAGGCATTGTGACAATATAGTTGAGGATGGGTGCATCAAGAAATGTCAGTCCAGTTTTAATATCCACATGGACCGGCATCCATTGAGTGACTATCACTCCTTAGTGGGTAAAGTGTTAAACCAGACAGACTGTTGGGTATGCTCTCAAGTACCTCAAGGTCATAGCAAATCAGGACTAGTACCATTCCCTTTAACTATAGGAGAGGTACTTGAGTTAAGTGGTGGGAGGCCGGTGGACAAGAGGTTTAATATCTCTAGTCCTCCTAGTTTGAAGCTCCACCAATATCATGTGGATAGGTCCTTATTATGCTTTAACATTTCCAATCCCCGAAAGCCGGGAAATTGGGAAGTGTCATGGAGTAATCAAACCATGACATTTTCACATAGAGCCGATAGAATGCCCATAGATCCAAAGCTTATACGCCAGATAGCCGACAGTGGAAAATTTTTCCGGTTTAGATATACTCTAGGAAGTAGGACCATGCGAGTTGGAGAAGTATCACCAGGATACTGTGCACATATCGTACAACCAGATACGTGTACTAGACAGATGGGAGAATTAGGGTTAGGAGATTTCACATGGAAAGTTTGTAACATGGTTATGTCATACTCCGTCCCATATGTTCTCCCCGATGATGCATATTTCATATGCGGGAGGAAGGCGTATAAGTGGCTTGCCCCAAACTCAGAGGGATTGTGTTACATTGGAAAAGTACTGCCTGAAGTAATGACTGTATCCCATATCAAAATGAAAGACATTCACCGCGGTGCCTAACTCCTTTTACTCACACTCATTACGAGCACGTCGTTAAACGGCACCTGATAGAGAGGACAGAGCATCCGGCCTCTGATTTGATCCATGAATCCACCGGGATTCAATTCCTACTCGCGTTAGATATCACTCGTGCCGCCAGAGGAGTGATAAATTATAGGTATATATCTGCGCTAGCAAACTTGTTAGACAATATCACCGAAATGTATGACGACACGTTCAGGTACACTGGGAGAGAGTTACAAGCCTACAAAACAGAGCTGGTTCAGCATAGGATGATTCTCAATTACCTCACGGCAGTGACAGGTGGGTATTGTGTTACCCTAGCAACTCAATATGGTGTAAAGTGCTGCACGTATATTACAAACAGCACTGAGGACCCGGCCGAGGTCATAGACCAAAAGATGGATGACATTTTGCAATTGAAGTGGGAGTTTCGAAGGAGGCATAACCTCACTCTCGCTGCTGTGGGTAATGAGCTGACCGGTTGGGTGTCATGGTTGAACCCACGAAATTGGTTCTCTGGTTTAGGAGAATGGGCCCAAGGCATTATCATGGATGTAGGGAAATTTCTCTTGTGTATTTTGGGAGTCGTCATATTGGTTGGTCTGATATTTAGATGCGTTCGGACTTTAACGAAGTGTAAAGATAATACCAGAGTGATGAGTCTGAGGAGCGAGGACACTGTAATAACAACTACTAATTTAATTTATGACCCAACGATAGAGACAATGTTGTGATGAAAATGTGATTCCACGGTCCGTTTCTTTCACCCGTTTCTCCTTTGTTTTCCTCCAAGGTACAAAGACATCCGCTTGGAAGAAGAATTTGACAATCTCTTTTATACAGACCATTGATGAACTGTGTCACAGACACCCAATACTTTTAGTGACTTTAACTTTCTACTGGAAACCCAATACTTTAGAGACTGTAAATTTATGGACACTGGAACAGCTTTTGTTCGCCACTCACAGCAAAAGCACCGAGAGACATCAGACAACATGTACATCAAGACAAGACATCAACAAGACCTCAATCGGCGACTGTACGTTAAAACTCACATAGTTTATGACTGCATTTATAACGATTGTTTCTTATCTTCATCCCTACAACCCCCAGGTAGTATCTCACATAGTCGACAGGTGATTCTCACATATTAGCATCCACATATTCTCCCCCTTCATGTATCATCAACTAATGTGCACCCCATTTGTTACAACCAAAAGCCGATAAGAGCTCGGTAGAGTTTGACAGCCCATCCACAGACCCGTAATACGGGATAAGAAGGATTCAAATGTATACTTCGCAATACCTCGAAGCTTGATTTAAAACACGTACGGCACGATGATACATGACCCCTCAGACACGGATTCATACACACATGCTTTACTATCTCACTAGGTCACATCTTTCCCACCTTCTCCTCTCCTCCCTTTACCCAATCATAAAAAGGTATTTACATGATGACATATATTTTTCTGTTTGAACTGTTTAGGAAGTGGCAGTTATTGGTGACTGCTAAAGGGTGGACTGTCAAAGTCGAAAATATAGCGACCTATGATGCCTTGTACTAACCCCATGCGCTTGCCCGCTGCACGTGCACATTCTCTCCCGTGCGTGCGCATATTCGCAGTTGCGTGACGGCGCCTCCACGGTCGTGCTCTCAGGCGCGTGGTATGCGCATTTACGGTAGAGTTTGTGTGCGTCTGGCGGGCGACTCGATCGTTACATAGTTAATCCAAATAGTATATTTTATAGGTTATGGTCCCCTTAATAATATCAGTAAGTTTGTTTAGTGTAACTGGTTCATGGACAGAGAGATCCCTCTTTACATGATACGAAGGGTCAGACAGGTTTTGAGTAGTGGTGTTTAGTATGCAACGGAAGAGTATATTATTAGTAACATTCCGGTGTTGGTTAGAAAGAGATTAATCGCTCCTGCGTATAGTTATGTATATAAGAAGTTTATGGACATTTACTGTATTTGCAGTTCATTATCCATGCGGCGGGAAACCGGAGATTCCCTCCCACCTGAGCAGTTTGAAATAGTCACAGCCCACCTGTTCGAACCAACCTATGACCTTTTGTTATAATGTGAAGACAGATTCCTGTGTCCAATGAACAATGAGATTGTAGGGCCCTTTGTAGTGTACTGTATGTTGTGTATATAAGAACAGCCAGGCTGGGCCAGCTCAGTCTTCTCTCCACAAAGGTTTTCATCATTGACTAACTAGAGAGCTGGTTTCCAGGACTGCGCAGCGATCATTCCCCACGTGTGTAAGTTCTCTGTGGCCATTTCATTCTCCTTCTGTGTTAGCCTTTTACTCTCTCTCATTGTATGTTATTGTTTGCTACTATGCCGCCATTGTATATTTACGTATAGTTATCCTGTTTAGGTATTAATGTTAGTTTTGTAGTGTATAAGCTGTACTGTATATTCTTTACATTGAACGTCTCTCTCTCTTAAAGGTTTTGGAACCTAACTAGGTATTGTGTGTTTATTACATTGCTAAGGGTATTCGGAGCGTCTTAATCGCTCACACAGGTTTTATATTACTAAGGTCAATAAGCGTTACATTATTACGGTGTTACAGGACTAAGGTATACAGTGTAAGCATATTCTGTGTTTAAAGTTTATAAAGGTTACTGTCTGTGTGTACGCTCGCTGTGTGTATTCCGTACACCCAGCGCAGCGTGTGTACGTAATTTGCGTACCACGTGCGAGGTCTTCATATGCAAATAGCGTACGGAGTGCGTAGCACGTGCACGTGGTTTAGCGGCCATTACGGCTATACAGTGTTAGGAAATAGCTTGTGTTATACGATAAATAATTAGCTTTATCAGACTTTTGGCTGATTTCTCCCACTCTCCTTTCTCGTGTAGTGGGATCTGGAGTTCAGTTGATAGCTGTTTCAGATAACACCCCTGTTTGGTTTTCTCTGGCTTTGAGTTACCCCCTTGCCAAGTCTTATAATTGCCATTTTCCTGCTTACCCGGCAACATTGGCTGATATTGGGACTCAGTTGGAACATGCATGGAGCATGTCTCCAATATTAATTTGTTCTGGACAGCCACTAAATCTGCATTATTGTGTTTTGTTGTTTTTTAGAATACACGGCCATGAAACATAAATCTTTATCCTTTTGGGCTGATTAACTTAGTCTGGCTTTGTCAGACATCTATGATGCAGTCCATTTACCATGACTCTCCAACCACTAGACAATACTATATGGATGCTAAGAAAAATTCTGATACACTGTGCACTGAGCGAGCCCAGTTTAATTTAGATCATCGGCAAAATAGATACTTCCGCTTCGGCAATAAGTCTGGTAGGCTGTTAGCTCATTTGGTGGGTTATTCAGAGATGGACGCAGATCTTGCTTCCCACAGCAAGATATGCGTCCATCTACTCACATGCTGGGGGCCGCCCAGCACAGGGCAAGTCTGCCCAGTATGTGTGTGGTGTCGCCCTGTGATGCGTTTGCAATTTAATTGCGAACACATCTATAAGAGGTTGACCCCTGCCTGCACTGGAAGGTAGTCCGGCACCTTTTTTCCTGAAGCAGCTGCGTGTGACGTCACACAGCCACCCCGAAAACACTCCCGACATGCCCCTGTTTTGCCTGCCACGCTGCGTTGATGCCTCCCCACCGAATGCTGCCACTGTCAATCACCTTGCTGCCACATCCGCCACATGGTTAAGGGTCACGCACGTGCACTATAGATGCTGCACGTGTGCAGAACCCTGGATGTGGCCGCTGCATGCAAACATGTGTCTGCGTCCAGGTCTGAATAGACCCCTTAGTTTGGTCCCATTCTCATCATCTCCTATTCTCCAATTTATGATGGCATCTTCTAATGTTACTGACCCAACAGACATTTATGAGGCCTTCATCCACTATTATCATTCATTATACAAATCCCCACCCAATGCTCCTGCGCTTGGAATGCAATTCCTCAGAGAAACGCTCCTGCCGACCCTCACTGAGAATTATAGAACTTCTCTGACAACCTCCAAACTGATTTAGAGCACCTTTCCTTGCTTATATCTTTATGAAAAGGAAAGTCTCCGGGAACAGATGGTTTTGGAGCAGAGAATTTCCAAATGTTGGCCCCTCATCTCCTTTATTATTTAACCTCTCTCTTTAATTCTATTCTGGAAGGCAATGAGCCTCCGATAATTTTAATGAGGCCCGCATTATTGTATTGCCTAAACCAGGAAGGCTCCTGCCCTAATACAATTTTACAGACCTATTTCCCTTTTGAATCAAGATTTGAGGTTGTTTACAAAGCTTATTGCACTCCACTTGCTATGGCTGCTGCCCTCACTGTTGCATTCTGCACAGAATGGGTTTGTCCAGGGTCACATCTGCAATATTTGTACATTGTTTGAGCCATTAGCTCAATCTCAATTACAGGGTAATCAATCTGATATTATGGTTAGCTGTGATGCTGATAAGGCTTTTGATCGGGTTTCCTGGTCGTATATTGTATGGGTCCTTCATTGGCAACGGTTTTTATACGCATTTTCCGATTATTGAACCACAAGCCGATGACCTTTTTAAACGATTGACTTAAATACTTCCTCTTTTCTGCTCCAACGGGGAACCAGACAGGGCTGTCATTATTCACACTGCTCTTCAACTTAGCTTTGGATCCCGTTATTAGGCACTTTGTAATGGACTCATGGTGGAAGGGCATCCCGGTGGTACACACAACATCAAAGTATTGCTTTTGCAGATGATTTGTGGTTATATTTTAGTGATCCCCACAGAGTTGTTCCCTTCTTATTAGATGTTCTTTGTGACTTTAATTTGATTTCTGTTTTTCACATTAAACCTGGCAAAAACTGAGACTCTAGCATTTCAGCCAAGTGCAATGTAGGGATGGAGTGATCCCTTTCCCTTCCAGTGGTGTGAAAATCATATCACCTATTTAGGACTGCACATCCCGCCCTCTCAATTATACTCTGCAGTTTTCCGAAATGTATACGCTGTATGCTTGTTGATTTCTAGAAAGGGTACATCTTCCCTTCTCTTACGTAGGTCACGGTCACCTGTTTAAAATAATTTAAGGGTGGTATGGCTAAATGGCAAAACGTCTTTTCGGGGGTAACTTGCAAACTATTGTTAATTCCTGTGCAGGGACGGATCCAGAAAAAAATGACAGGGGGGGCACCATCAGTAGTAGGGCTACAGAGGAGGGGTGGAGTTAGAAGTGGAGTATGCGTGACCAAGTTTGAGTGGGTGCGAGTACAGAATTGATATAGCAAAATCAATTAAAAGAGAATGTCAAATTTATAACACAAAATATGTTACTCTATTAAATCGGGTATCCGGTCTTTAGGTCGACAGCACTTAGGTCGACACTCATTAGGACGACCACTATTGGTCGACATGCATTAGGTTGACATGGTCATTAGGTCGACATGGCAAAGGTCTACACATGAAAAGGTTGACATGAGTTTTTCACATTTATTTTATTTTTTGAACTTTTTCATACTTTATGAGCCATGTGGAAAACGATTGAGAATAGTAACCTGTGCCGAGTGCAGCGATAGCAGAGCGAGGCACCTTGCCCGAAGCATGGCGAGCGTGCACGGTGTACTAATTGGGGTTCCCGGTCACTTTACGAAGAAAACGGCACCAAAAATATCTAAAAAACTCATATTGAACTTTTTCCATGTCGACCCAATGATTGTCGACCTAGTCACTGTCGACCCTTTGATCCACACCCATTAAATGGCATAACAGTACATAAAAGACAATACGTCTGTATGAAATGAGAGTCAATGAAGTTGATCATACCATGTGTAATAACTTAACATATTCTTTTATTTGATTTTGCTAAATTAATACTGTACTCCATCAGCTCACTCACCTAGTATTTTGGTTCCCTACTGGTTAACACCCAATACGGACACTACTTTTATATAGCAGCACAGCTAATCAGCTCACCACCCTCCCCAGCAGCAGCCAGCCTCCGTCCTCGCCCACTCCGGACTACCCTCCCCCAGCAGTATCCAGCCTCCATCCTCACCCACTCTAGACTCTCCTACTCAACAGCAGCCTCCTAACTCCTGGACCTTCTCCCCTTATCTAGCAGCACCGCTACTCACCGACCACTGCATCCTCCTCTGGCTTGCTCTGCGCCTGGACCGTGTTATCGGCGTCCTCGGGGGCAACATCGGCTGGACTGGCTGGGAGTCCCTGCGGCATGTTGTCCCTCGGCGGCACTATATTTGATTTAGTCCGCTGGGCTGGATTGTCAGCGGAGATCACTATGATGGCGTCAGCGTGGTGGCTGCTGGGTTCCTGTGCGCAGCAACACTGCATGTCACGTAGTGCAGGGTGCCAATAGCCCAGCAATCCTAATAATGGAGGTGGAACTGCTGACAGGGGAGGGCTGACAGCGGCTGACTGGCAGCCAGCAGCCATCATCGTGTCAGGTGGACGGGTGTTATTTCTTAATGCTGTTAGCTTTACTCAGGGTTAAATAAAAGTTCCTAAATGACAGGGGGGGCATGTGCCTTGGTGCCCCCCCCACCCCCCCGAATCCGCCACTGTTCCTGTGTACGACTTAACAAGCAACTTGTATCCTCTTTATACACTGGAATTCACTGCAAATTGCTCCCTAGGGCCTATTACACACCAAATTTAAGATGCCTGAAAGGGGTCTCATCTAACTCCAAGTGCTTTTAGTGCTCTCTACCAGATGTGAATTTACTGCACTGTAAGTGGTCCTGTGTTAAAGTGCACAACTTTTGATTAAAGGTACAGAATTACATAATAAGTGATTTAGGTATAACTTTTGCTATGAGTATAGAATGGGCACTGTGGGATATCCGATCTTCCTCTGCTTCTTGCCACTTTAAATTCACTTCAATGCTTTTGTCCCACATAGCGGCTGCAGCAAGGAAGACAATTCTCTCTGAGGAGGTGTTCCTTAATGTTTCTAGATTGTCATTCCTTTACCAAATGGATTGGGTAAAATACTCACTTGACGTAGAAGCTAGAGCGGCTTTTTTTTTTGCCATTTAGCTTCCCTACTTTATCACTGTACTCCCCTCTACAAAAGAATACACATGACAAGTGGTCAAATTGACTTCTTGGTACAATTTAGAAACTTTGTCAAGGAGGGTCACCACCATTTTAGGGCCCTGGAGAAGAAGGTTATTGATTTTGGTGTCATGCTCTTCCCCCAACAAACATTATTATTATCATAGTTCATGCATCACAACAGTGTTTATTCTTTATATATTCTGTACATCCATGTATTTTAGCTGTTTGCACTTTCCCACTCTTACTCTTTTTATATCTGTATTTTGTGTGACTTTTCTAATAAACACATTTTCCAAGGGAAAAAAAAAACAGTTGGCAACCCTATAACCAATTGGACCGCCAGGAATACTCCTGATGAGTTATGGCCAATTTGCCCATGAAGGATGTTCTTTTTTACAGATTTCTGTTTCACTTTTTATTTAGTGCTATATTCATTAACATTTATTTTTTATTTATTTTTTTACCAAAAAATTCTGCAGAATCATCACTACAGATATGCAGGTTATTTTGCTTACCCCTTTGTAAAAATGGAACATGGTCATCATCAACTTGTCTAGCTCGCAAACTGCTTAGAAAATATAAGGTTTCAGTAGAATGATCTTTGAGTAAACCAAGATCATGGAGTCTTCTCTCTAAGCAGAAACAAAATACAATCACATTAATAGTTTTCATTCACTAGGAAGTTGTATGAACATTAACTTTTTGTGTTGTTACAGGTTATACAGTAGCTTACTACAGGGACGTGTGGTGAGCTAAATGGCTCAGGAGGCACTGGCAGGCCCCAGAGACAGATTTACATGCAATATACGAGCCAAAGGGTACATCTGGGCATTATACACAGGTGCAGCCGTATAAACTCCTGGAAATTTGGTGAGTTTTGATCAGAGATGTACGGAAAAGATAGACAGGTGAGGCACTGCCGCACCTGCCATAGACTTTTTACTCCAGAGATTTGGCTATAAAAATCAATAGAATAATGCAAAGACGATATTTCAAACACATTCTTTGTATTTTTCATATACTTTATACAGTCAAAACTCTGGCACAAACGATATTAAGACAGGAAAGGCTCTGCCTCACCCCACCACACGTCACTGGCTTACTAGTGTAATGCTGTGCAGAGCCAGCCCTAGGCATAGGCATTATAGGCAAATGCCAAGGTGCATCTGAAAAGCCTTAGGGGGGGTGGAATTTACTGTGGCTAATTGACTCCCCCCCCCCCTCCAGGGCTATCCAAATAGCCCCCACACCGTCACTGATCCTGGATTTTTCTTTTCACCCTCCAAAAATTCACTGATAAACAGCCCCATTTTCGCGATTGCAGTCGCGTAAACACATAGGTCTGGGAACTTATCTTGGGTCCTATGTGATTTCACGCAAAAATGGGTAATTTTTAGGAGAGGAAAAAAAGGGCTACAATTGAATTGCCCCAAAAATACATAGGAAAAAAATCACGGTAAAAGCCCGTTTTTCCTCCTGAAGAAAATTCAGGGTTAACTGAATCCCCTCCTTCGTGAACATTCATTTTCTATTTTAGCTTGTGTGGAGTTGTCTTTAAAGAGACTTTTCACCTCTATAATGTACAAATCTACTAAAAGAAGAAGCTGAAGAATATTGGATGTGTTGTGGTTACTGTTTCAGCAGTTGTAGTGGCATTCATCTGGGTTTACACATTGAAAATTTTACATTTGTCTCAAAGAAAAATTACTGTTGCAGGAGTTCAGTATGGAAAGTATCTGACATTGAAAATCCAGAACATTAGACACTATTTTCTGCTGGAACAAAGGAAGTTTACTGTACCATGAAGGGTCAAGGTAAATGCTTGCAAAATAAAACATTGCTTTTAAATTAATGTTAAGAAACTTCTGCGGAAAATTAATACAGCTTCACTGCAGTGTTACATTGGTGCTTACGTTATATATAGGTGGGGATCATTAGGTCGACCCTAATTAGGTCGACAGTCAATAGGTTGACCCCATATGGTCGACATGATCAAAAGGTCAACAGGGTCATTAGGTTGACATATAAAAGGTTGACACATGAAAAGGTCAACACAACAATCGTAGTCCACGTGGATAGTTAAGTATGAAAAGGTGTAAAAAATGAAGGAAAAAGTAAAGAATTGCGTCGACCATATGTGTGTCGACCATTGTCATGTTGATCATGTGAACCTGTTGACCAGAAGCACTGTTGACCTTTTACATTTCGACCTCTTGACCATGATGATCATTAGTGTGGTCTGGACAATGGAGGCGTGTCCGGACCATTGCTGGGGAAGGTCACACGCAGCCGCTGCAGCCAAAACCATGGCGGGTAGCCGTTTGCCTTCGCAGCCTAGGTTGCGTAGGCAGAGAGCTACTCAGCATATGGGAATGTAATAGGGTGTGAGAATCAGGAAGTGAGAGATTTTGGTCAAATTCTCCTGTTTTTTTTTTAAAGTGGCAATCATTTACATGGCAAAACCAGGTTGATTTTACCATTTAAATGATTGCCACTATAAAAAAAAAATTAGGATTTTAATACCTACCGGTAAATCCTTTTCTCCTAGTCCGTAGAGGATGCTGGGGACTCCAAAAGGACCATGGGGTATAGACGGGATCCGCAGGAGACATGGGCACACTAAAAGACTTTGACTGGGTGTGAACTGGCTCCTCCCTCTATGCCCCTCCTCCAGACCTCAGTTATAGGAACTGTGCCCAGGGGAGACGGACATTTCGAGGAAAAGGATTTTTGTTAAACGAAGGGTGAGAAACAAACCAGCTCACACCACTAACACACTGTACAACTGGATTAGCAAGAATACCAGATAACAGTATGAACGAAAAAACAGCAACAAGCTGAACATAACCGATACACAACTATTGTGTAACCGAAAACAACAACCAATAATACAACTGCAAGTAACAGTACGCACTGGGATGGGCGCCCAGCATCCTCTACGGACTAGGATAAAAGGATTTACCGGTAGGTATTAAAATCCTATTTTCTCTTACGTCCTAGAGAATGCTGGGGACTCCAAAAGGACCATGGGGTCTATACCAAAGCTCCAGACCGGGCGGGAGAGTGCGGACGACTCTGCAGCACCGATTGAGCAAACATGAGGTCCTCCTCAGCCAGGGTATCAAACTTATAAAACTTAGCAAAAGTGTTTGAACCCGACCATGTAGCTGCTCGGCAAAGTTGAAGTGCCGAGACCCCTCGGGCAGCCGCCCAAGACGAGCCTACCTTCCTGGTAGAATGGGCCATTACTGACTTCGGCAATGGCAACCCAGCCGAAGAGGGAGCATGCTGAATCGTATTACAAATCCAGCGTGCAATAGTCTGCTTGGAAGCAAGATTTCCAATCTTGTTGGACGCATACAGGACAAACAGTGTTTCCGTTTTCCTAACAAGAGCTGTTCTGGCAACATAAATTTTTAAAGCTCTTATGACATCAAGAGACTTTGGGACTGCGACAGCCTCCGTAGCCACAGGTACCACAATAGGTTGATTTATGTGAAACAACGAATCCACCTTCAACAGATATTGTTGACGAGTCCTCAATTCCGCTCTATCCACATGAAAAATCAAATATGGGCTCTTGTGAGACAAAGCCGCCAATTCAGACACTCGTCTGGCAGACGCCAAGGCCAAAAGCATGACCACTTTCCAAGTGAGAAATTTCAACTCAACCTTTCGCAAAGGTTCAAACCAGTGAGACATAAGAAACTGTAACACCACTTCAAGATCCCACTGGGCCACGGGTGCAACAAACGGAGGATGGATATGCAGCACTCCGTTCACGAAAGTTTGAACTTCAGGAAGGGCGGCCAATTCTTTCTGAAAGAAAATAGATAAAGCCGAAATCTGCACTTTGATGGAACCTAATTTCAGGCCTGCATCCACGCCTGCCTGCAAAAAATGGAGGAACCGACCCAAGTGAAACTCCTCCGCAGGAGATGCTTTGGTTTCACACCACGACACATATTTTCTCCAAATACGGTGATAATGTTTTGCCGTGACCTCCTTTCTAGCCTTAAGGAAAGTGGGGATGACTTCCCCGGGAATACCTTTCCGAGCTAGGATTTGGCGTTCAACCTCCACGCCGTTAAACGCAGCCGCGGTAAGTCCGGAAACACGCATGGCCCCTGCAGTAACAGGTCCTCTCTTAGAGGAAGCTGCTGACAATGTTAAATTCCTTTGTCGTATAAACTAGAGATGAGCGCCTGAAATTTTTCGGGTTTTGTGTTTTGGTTTTGGGTTCGGTTCCACGGCCGTGTTTTGGGTTCGAACGCGTTTTGGCAAAACCTCACCGAATTTTTTTTGTCGGATTCGGGTGTGTTTTGGATTCGGGTGTTTTTTTCCAAAAACACTAAAAAAACAGCTTAAATCATAGAATTTGGGGGTCATTTTGATCCCAAAGTATTATTAACCTCAAAAACCATAATTTACACTCATTTTCAGTCTATTCTGAATACCTCACACCTCACAATATTATTTTTAGTCCTAAAATTTGCACCGAGGTCGCTGTGTGAGTAAGATAAGCGACCCTAGTGGCCGACACAAACACCGGGCCCATCTAGGAGTGGCACTGCAGTGTCACGCAGGATGTCCCTTCCAAAAAACCCTCCCCAAACAGCACATGACGCAAAGAAAAAAAGAGGCGCAATGAGGTAGCTGTGTGAGTAAGATTAGCGACCCTAGTGGCCGACACAAACACCGGGCCCATCTAGGAGTGGCACTGCAGTGTCACGCAGGATGTCCCTTCCAAAAAACCCTCCCTAAACAGCACATGACGCAAAGAAAAAAAGAGGCGCAATGAGGTAGCTGTGTGAGTAAGATTAGCGACCCTAGTGGCCGACACAAACACCGGGCCCATCTAGGAGTGGCACTGCAGTGTCACGCAGGATGGCCCTTCCAAAAAACCCTCCCCAAACAGCACATGACGCAAAGAAAAAAAGAGGCGCAATGAGGTAGCTGACTGTGTGAGTAAGATTAGCGACCCTAGTGGCCGACACAAACACCGGGCCCATCTAGGAGTGGCACTGCAGTGTCACGCAGGATGTCCCTTCCAAAAAACCCTCCCCAAACAGCACATGACGCAAAGAAAAAAAGAGGCGCAATGAGGTAGCTGTGTGAGTAAGATTAGCGACCCTAGTGGCCGACACAAACACCGGGCCCATCTAGGAGTGGCACTGCAGTGTCACGCAGGATGGCCCTTCCAAAAAACCCTCCCCAAACAGCACATGACGCAAAGAAAAAAAGAGGCGCAATGAGGTAGCTGTGTGAGTAAGATTAGCGACCCTAGTGGCCGACACAAACACCGGGCACATCTAGGAGTGGCACTGCAGTGTCACGCAGGATGTCCCTTCCAAAAAACCCTCCCCAAACAGCACATGACGCAAAGAAAAAAAGAGGCGCAATGAGGTAGCTGACTGTGTGAGTAAGATTAGCGACCCTAGTGGCCGACACAAACACCGGGCCCATCTAGGAGTGGCACTGCAGTGTCACGCAGGATGTCCCTTCCAAAAAACCCTCCCCAATCAGCACATGACGCAAAGAAAAAAAGAGGCGCAATGAGGTAGCTGTGTGAGTAAGATTAGCGACCCTAGTGGCCGACACAAACACCGGGCCCATCTAGGAGTGGCACTGCAGTGTCACGCAGGATGTCCCTTCCAAAAAACCCTCCCCAAACAGCACATGACGCAAAGAAAAAAAGAGGCTTTTTACTGATATTTGGTGTTTTGGATTTGACATGCTCTGTACTATGACATTGGGCATCGGCCTTGGCAGACGACGTTGCTGGCATTTCATCGTCTCGGCCATGACTAGTGGCAGCAGCTTCAGCACGAGGTGGAAGTGGATCTTGATCTTTCCCTAATTTTGGAACCTCAACATTTTTGTTCTCCATATTTTAATAGGCACAACTAAAAGGCACCTCAGGTAAACAATGGAGATGGATGGATTGGATACTAGTATACAATTATGGACGGGCTGCCGAGTGCCGACACAGAGGTAGCCACAGCCGTGAACTACCGCACTGTACTGTGTCTGCTGCTAATATATAGACTGGTTGATAAAGAGATAGTATACTCGTAACTAGTATGTATGTATAAAGAAAGAAAAAAAAACCACGGTTAGGTGGTATATACAATTATGGACGGGCTGCCGAGTGCCGACACAGAGGTAGCCACAGCCGTGAACTACCGCACTGTACTGTGTCTGCTGCTAATATATAGACTGGTTGATAAAGAGATAGTATACTCGTAACTAGTATGTATGTATAAAGAAAGAAAAAAAAACCACGGTTAGGTGGTATATACAATTATGGACGGGCTGCCGAGTGCCGACACAGAGGTAGCCACAGCCGTGAACTACCGCACTGTACTGTGTCTGCTGCTAATATATAGACTGGTTGATAAAGAGATAGTATACTCGTAACTAGTATGTATGTATAAAGAAAGAAAAAAAAACCACGGTTAGGTGGTATATACAATTATGGACGGGCTGCCGAGTGCCGACACAGAGGTAGCCACAGCCGTGAACTACCGCACTGTACTGTGTCTGCTGCTAATATATAGACTGGTTGATAAAGAGATAGTATACTCGTAACTAGTATGTATGTATAAAGAAAGAAAAAAAAACCACGGTTAGGTCACTGGTATATACAATTATGGACGGGCTGCCGAGTGCCGACACAGAGGTAGCCACAGCCGTGAACTACCGCACTGTACTGTGTCTGCTGCTAATATAGACTGGTTGATAAAGAGATAGTATACTACTAATATTATATACTGGTGGTCAGGTCACTGGTCACTAGTCACACTGGCAGTGGCACTCCTGCAGCAAAAGTGTGCACTGTTTAATTTTAATATAATATTATGTACTCCTGGCTCCTGCTATAACCTATAACTGGCACTGCAGTAGTGCTCCCCAGTCTCCCCCACAATTATAAGCTGTGTGAGCTGAGCAGTCAGACAGATATATAATATATATAGATGATGCAGCACACTGGCCTGAGCCTGAGCAGTGCACACAGATATGGTATGTGACTGAGTCACTGTGTGCTGTGTATCGCTTTTTTCAGGCAGAGAACGGATTATAAATAAAAGTGGTGGTCACTGGTCACTATCAGCAAAACTCTGCACTGTACACTACTGAGTACTCCTAATGCTCCCCAAAATTAGTAAATCAAGTGTCTCTCTAATCTATTCTAATTCTAAACGGAGAGGACGCCAGCCACGTCCTCTCCCTATCAATCTCAATGCACGTGTGAAAATGGCGGCGACGCGCGGCTCCTTATATAGAATCCGAGTCTCGCGATAGAATCCGAGCCTCGCGAGAATCCGACAGCGTCATGATGACGTTCGGGCGCGCTCGGGTTAACCGAGCAAGGCGGGAAGATCCGAGTCGCTCGGACCCGTGAAAAAAAACATGAAGTTCTGGCGGGTTCGGATTCAGAGAAACCGAACCCGCTCATCTCTAGTATAAACAACCCTTAATGAAGTCTAAGAACACAGTACGCTGTTTACTTAAGAAGTCCCGTAAGGGTACGCTAGTTGCGTAACGATCGCTTAGCCGTAGGCGAGACGCTCAAGCGTCACGTTCGCTCACGGCCCAGTGATCACAGGACAGCAAGTTATTGGTGATGACTAGAGTAATGATTCGCTATGGCGTAGCGGACGCTCGAGACCACGAGGAGATCACCAGCGGCGCAGACGCTCACAACGCTATACCTTTATGTCTAAACCTTTTATCAATGAAATACACAGAATACCTTAATGTGAATACAGGGTGTAAGTGCAACCTTGTGTAACCTGACTAACCACAAAGCTGCTTGAGCGTCACCGACGCTCAAGTGAACACTTAAAACTATAGGAAATACACAGATACTGGTTTAGGGTCCAAAGCCTATTATCTGTATTATAACTATTATACTTGCAAAAAGAATCACAGTACAAATGATACACTACAATATAACAGAGACTTCCTAACCGAATAACTATACAAGAAATACAATACAATACTATGCTGATCTAATACAATACAATATTAGTCAATGGGAGATACGAGAGAAAGAGAAGGGAGAGAGAGAGAGAGAGAGAGAGAGAGACGGAGAGAGAGAGAGATTGGCTCACAGTAAGACAATATGATTACGGAGAAAAACTTACGCACAAAGGGTATGATCGCATGCGCCTCTGGACATCCAGCTTCCCGATTATCAGCAATGAGAACCGTTTGATGAGAAGTGCAAGCTGGATGCCACAGGCCCGTCTTTTATGCTACTCACACAATGCAATCTAATGGTCCCTACAACCTCATTGTCCATTGGACGCAGGAATTCGGCTTCGCACTATAACAAAAGGTCATAGGGTGATTCATACAGGTGGGCTGTGACGATTTCAAACAGCTCAGGTGGGTGGGAAACTAGGTTTCCCGCCGCATACCTGAGTATGAGTAAATAATAGAAATGGACATAAACTTCTTATGTCCATAACTATCCGCACGAGCGATTAATACGCTCCAAACCAACACCGGAATATTGCTATTTAAATACTCTTCCGATGGGTACCAAACACTGCTGTATGATTCCTGTTAGACCCTTAGCACAATACAAAGAGGGATTCCTCCGTTCAGGGACATTCCATATTAACCAAACTTTCAGAATCTATCAAAGGGACCATGGTCTACAAACTACATTAATTGTGAAAATATGTAACGATTGGGTCGCACACTACGACTACATACTCTTTACCGTAAATACGCATACCGATGCGAGCGGGTGCACGCATCAGCGGGTATGCGCTATCACGGGAAAGCGCACGCATGCGCAGCGCGGACCAGCGTGAGGTGCAAATATGGCAGCGTGTATAGGGATATTTTTCTGACTTTGACAGTCCACCCTTTGGCAGTCAATAATAACTGCCACCTTCAAAACAAAAAAAGGAGAAAAATATAAGTCAGGGGTTAATTCATTGCATGGTTGGGTAAGGAAGAAGAGAGGAGTAGGTGTGAAGAAGGTATGACCTAGTGAGAAAGCAGAAGCATGTGTGTATGAGTCCATGTTTGGAGGGTCATGTATCATCGTGCCGTACGTGTGGTAAATCAAGCTTCGAGGTATTGCGAAGTATACATTTGAATTCCTTCTTATCCCGTGGTACAGGTCTGTGGATGGGCTGTCAAACTTTACCGAGCTCTTTTCGGCTTTTGAACAAAATGGGGAGCACATTTTAGTTGATGATACATGAATGGGGGAATATGTGATTGCTGATATCTGTGTCTGTATTCCCTATACTATGTGTGTTATTACCTGAGGGTTGTAGAGATGAGGATGAAGAACACTTATGGAAAATGCAATGATATTCTATGTCAGGTAAATGTACATCTGTCGTTGAAGTTTTGTTCGGTATCTGTTGAGAGTCGTCTTCTTTGCGCTGTATTGCTCCTTGGGCATGAGCAAATAGCTTTGTCAGTGCCATCAGATTTACAAAAATGTTGGGCTAGCGTGAGTTTAAAAATACTAGGGAAACTGGGGATCCATGGCAAAGTTCATCAAATGTCCATTTCTCAAGTGGTCAAAACTTCATCTTTGGTGCTTGTCTGTTGTCTGTATAGCGTCTCGTCAACTTCCTCGTCCAAGGGGGTCTTTGTATCTTGGAAAAAAGCAGAAAAACAGGTGAAAGAAACGGACCGTATAATCACATTTTTCATCACATCCTGGTTTCTATCATTGGGTCATAAATCAAATCCAGGTTAATTACAGTTTCCTCACTCCTCAAACTCATCACTCTTGTACTTTGTTTGCACCTCATTAAAGCCTGCCCGCATCTAAATATCAATCCAATAAATATAACAACACCTAAGATACATAGTAGAAACTTTCCAACATCCATTATGACTCCTTGAGCCCAGTCTCCCAAACCGGAGAACCAATTTCGCGGGTTCAACCATGACACCCAACTAGTCAGCTCATTACCTACAGCAGCAAGGGTGAGATTGTGTTTTCGGCGAAATTCCCACTTTAATTGGAGAATATCGTCCATCTTTTGGTCTATGACCTCTACCGGATCCTCGGTGCTATTTGTGATATACGTGCAACACTTTATACCGTACTGTGTTGCCAATGTAACACAATATCCGCCTGTTACTGCTGTAAGATAATTAAGAACCATCCTATGCTGAACTAGTTCTGTTTTGTAGGCTTGAAGTTCTCTTCCAGTGTATCTAAACGTGTCATCATACATTTCAGTGATATTATCTAACAAATTTGCAAGCGCAGAGATGTATCTATAATTCATCACTCCTCGAGCGGTACGAGTGAAATCTAACGCCACCAGAACCTGAATCCCGGTGGATTCATGGATTAGATCAGAGGCCGGATGCTCTAACCTTTCTGACAGGTGTCTTTTAACTCGGTGCTCGTAATGAGTGTGAGTATAAGGAGTTTGGGCACCACGGTGTATGTCTTTCATTTTGTCATGTGTTACAGTCATCACTTCAGGCAATACTTTTCCAATATAACACAATCCTTCAGAGTTTGGGGCAAGCCACTTGTACGCCTTTCTCCCGCATATGAAATATGCATCATCGGGGAGAACATATGGGACGGAGAAGGACATGACCATATTACAAACCTTCCAGGTGAAATCTCCTGACCCTAATTCTTCCATCTGCTTAATGCACGTATCAGACTGTACGATATGTGCACAGTATCCTGGTGATACTTCTCCAACTCTAGTAATTCTATTTCCTAGGGTGTATCTATACCGGAAAGATTTTCCTCTACTGGCTATGTGGCGTACAAGCTCTGTATCTGTAGGCATTCTATCTGCTCTATGCGAGAAGGTCATGGTTAAGTTGCTCCATGACACTTCCCAATTTCCCGGCTTTCGGGGATTGGAGATGTTGAAACATAAGAGGGACCTATCCACATGGTATTGGTGGAGCTTCAAACTAGGAGGGCTGGAGATATTAAACCTCCTGTCCACCGGTCTCCCACCACTTAGCTCAAGTACCTCCCCTAACGTTAAAGGAAATGGTACTAGCCCTGATTTGCTATGACCCTGAGGTACTTGAGAGCATACCCAACAATCTGTTTGGTTTAATACGTTACCCACTAAGGAGTGATAGTCACTCAATGGATGCCGGTCCATATGGATATTAAAACTGGATTGGCATTTCTTTATGCACCCATCCTCAATCAAATTGTCACAGAGCCTACAGATACAGTTTTCTTCAGCTAACAATCCATCACAATTTCTTCTATCGGATCGTTTTCTGATACTCGCCTTTGCTTGTTGGTTTGGTTGATCTTGGAAAACTACGCCTCCATCATCATAATCGGAACCCATTCCAGAACCTCTCTCGACCTCTATGGTACTCTCGCCGGAACAGACTGCTCTGGTCAACATCATGGTTAACATCAAAATCCGGATCACAGTCTCTTGGGGCAAGTCCATCTTCGAGGAGGAAATAGAGAAGAATGAGAAGGGGGAAAAAGAAATTTTAAGGGAGAGGGGATGGGAAGTGGAGAAAAACAATAAAAGGGGGAAGGGAGTCAACAACTGCTTTCGGTCTTCAAGGCTCAGGTGCCGCCTCAGTCCCCCTGGAACAGACACTCCAGTGATACAACCTCTACCGTCTGTTCCTTATCATGGGACCTCTCTGGATCAGCAACCTTTTTGCAGTGGGATGAATGGACCCAAGTCTCTCTCTCAGCAACCTTCAATGCTGTGGTGCTAGTCAATAAGACCTGGTATGGTCCTTCCCATCTATCAATAAGACAACCTGAGCGTAGAAAATTTCGTATCATTACATAATCCCCAGGTTCAATGTCATGACAATTACTATCTGGTAAATCAGGAATCACCAACTTCAGATTATCATTTTGATTCCTCAACTGCTTACTCATGTTAATCAAGTATTTTACAGTTACTTCATTGTTACATTTCAAATCATCCTGAGGGTTAATCATGACATGCGGTTGTCGACCAAACAGAATTTCAAAAGGGGACAGGTTAAGAGGGGACCTGGGAGTGGTTCTGATGCTATACAAAACAATGGGTAAAGCTTCTGGCCACGTCAATCCTGTCTCTGCCATTACTTTACTCAATTTATTTTTAATAGTGCTGTTCACTCTTTCGACCTTCGCACTCGCCTGTGGACGGTACGGAGTGTGCAGCTTGCTATCAATACCCATTAATTTACACATTCCTTGAAAGACATCACCGGAAAAATGGGTACCCCTATCACTTTCAATGATTCTAGGGATACCATATCTACATACAAATTCCTGCACAATTTTCTTAGCTGTAAACATAGCGGTATTTGTAGCTGCTGGAAATGCTTCGACCCAATTCGAGAAAACATCTATACAAACAAGTACATATTTCAAATTTCGACATGGGGGTAATTGAATGAAGTCAATTTGTATTACCTGGAAAGGGCCGCCGGCAGGTGGGATATGGGATGGTTCTGTAGGTATTGCTTTTCCAATATTCTTTCTCAGACAGGTAAGGCATGACATTGCTCTTTTACCCGCATGAGAGGAGAATCCTGGGGCGCACCAGTATGCTCTTACCAATTTGCACATTCCCTCCTTGCCTAGATGAGTCAACCCATGAGCTGCTTCAGCCAGACATGGAAGATATGCTCTGGGGGCCACTGGTTTACCATGTCCATCCGTCCAGAGCCCTGAGGACTCCTGGCCATATCCCTTTGCCTTCCAGACTGCTCTTTCCTGTGTGGAACACAAATTCTGCATCTCACACAACTTCTGTGTGTTGATGGTATTAAATACCATCAGTTGTGTGGTGTCTGTCTGTATGGGGGTAGCAGCTGCAAGCTTAGCTGCTTCGTCTGCTCGGCTGTTACCAAGTGACACTGGGTCTTGACTATATGTATGTGCTTTACATTTGATAACAGCCACTCTGTCGGGTTCCTGTATCGCTGTTAGAAGCCTTTTTATATAAGCTGCATGCGCTATCGGTGTACCAGCTGCCGTCATGAAATTTCTGAGGCGCCATAGGGCTCCGAAATCATGTACTACCCCGAAGGCGTATCTAGAATCGGTGTAGATATTGGCTGACTTACCCTTAGCCAATTCACATGCTCTGGTTAGGGCGACCAGTTCAGCAACCTGGGCTGAGTGAGGTGGACCTAGCGGTTCCGCTTCTATGGTGTCTTGGTCATCTACGACTGCGTATCCAGTACACAAGTCTCCCGAGTCTGACTGTCTATGACAACTACCGTCAGTGTAGAACGTGAGTTCTGCATCTTCCAGTGGATTGTCACTGATGTCAGGCCTTGCGGTAAAATTTTGGGTCAAATATTCCATACAATCATGTGTGTCTTCCTTTGTATTAAATTCTCCTTCCCCACCACTCTCACCTTCCACCCTTTGTGTCTGACCAGGCACACCTGGGAGAAATGTTGCAGGATTTAATGCGCTGCATCTCCTTATGGTGATGTTTACTGGGGCCATTAATGCCAATTCCCATCCTGTAAACCTTGCTGATGAGACGTGTCTGGTTTGGGCAGAATTCAATAAGGCAGATACTGCATGTGGTGTATGGATTGTGAGGTTGTGGCCTAGCACGACATCTTCGCTTTTTGTCACTAGCAATGCTATCGCCGCAACGCTACGCAAGCATGTGGGGAGGGATCGCGCTACCGTGTCTAGCTGAGCGCTGTAATATGCAACTGGCCTGCTGGCATCACCGTGTTTTTGGGTTAGTACACCTGCTGCGCAACCAGCACTTTCTGTTCCGTATAGTTCAAAGGGTTTCCCATAGTCTGGCATACCTAGTGCTGGTGCCTGCGTTAGGCACTGTTTGAGTCTCTCAAATGCTGTTTCGGATTCGTCTGTATGCGAGATCCTATCAGGTTTGTTTGAGGAGACCATTTCCTGCAAAGGTAACGCCAATATGGAAAACCCTGGGATCCAATTACGGCAATACCCACACATTCCTAAAAACGTCCTGATCTGTTGCTGGGTTTGTGGCAGTGTCATGTCTCTAATGGCTTGGATTCTATCAGCGGTCAGGTGTCTCAGTCCTTGTGTTAGACAGTGTCCCAAATATTTTACCTTAGGTTGGCATAATTGCAACTTGTCTTTGGAAACCTTATGTCCTGTGTCTGAAAGATGAAACAGGAGCTGTTTCGTATCCTTCAGGGAAGTTTCCAGCGAATCTGAACACAGTAGTAAATCATCTACATACTGTATCAATACTGATCCACCCTTTGGTTGGAAAGACTGTAAACAATCATGCAAAGCCTGAGAAAATATACTTGGACTGTCTATGAAACCTTGGGGTAACCGAGTCCACGTGTATTGGACTCCTCTGTATGTGAATGCAAACAAATATTGGCTGTCAGGGTGCAGAGGTACCGAAAAGAATGCGGAGCAGAGGTCAATAACAGTGAAAAATTTGGCAGTGGGAGGAATTTGCATTAGGATGACAGCTGGATTTGGCACTACGGGGAACTGACTCTCAACTATTTTGTTAATCCCCCTTAGATCCTGCACTAGCCTGTAACCCCTCCCCCCACTCTTTTTAACAGGGAAGATGGGACTATTTGCTGTGCTGGACGTTCTCACTAGAATGCCCTGTTGTAGCAAGCGCTCTATTACTGGGAAAACTCCTAACTCCACCTCTGGCTTCAGAGGATACTGTGGGATTTTTGGAGCTATCCTACCATCTTTTACTTGTACAACTACTGGAGCTACGTTTGCCATTAATCCAGTGTCCTGTCCATCTTTTGTCCAAAGTGACTCTGGTGTCTGAGATGTCATCTCTTCTATTTGGGATGGATTCCTATTTGTCATAATGGGATGTGACATTAATTTTGATGGGGAGTCTAACATGTCTCGTACTTCCTGAGCGTGATTCTCAGGAATGTCCAAGAATACACCTTCAGGAGTACAATAAATGACGCAACCCATTTTACATAGTAAGTCTCTTCCCAGGAGATTGGTTGGTGCCGATGCAGCTAGCAAAAATGAATGCTTGGTATGCAAAGGCCCTATTGTAATCTCGGCTGGTTTGCTAACAGGGTAGTGCTGGACTACTCCTGTTACTCCCATGGCTGGAACTGTCCTACCAGTGGTTCTCATGCCCACTGTCGAATTTATCACTGACTTGGCCGCCCCTGTGTCTACAAGAAAGTTTAAGGTTTTACCAGCTACATTGATTGCAATCTCTGGTTCACTTCCAAGACTGGCAATCAATTTCACTGGCTGCAGATTACAGGTATGGCCACACCCCTATTGGGTATGCTGACCTCCCTGAATCCCGTTGGCAGCAACTACTTGTGGGGGAGTTAGCTGGGAACTACCAGAGGCATGCCAATCTCTGTTCGGGGGGTATCTTTTTGTTTCCCCTGTATGTGGCTCAAAACTCCGCCTCTGTGGACCCTGATCCCAATGTCGTGTGTCGTGTCGTTGTCTAGGGGGTTGAAAAGATCTTTGTACACTCTTTGTTCTACAGTCTCGTGCATAGTGTCCCTGTTTGTTACAAGAAAAACATGTTATTACACTTGACTTACCCACAGGATTCGGTGGTACATACACAGGCTGCCTTGTGGTCAGCGCCTATATACTTACTGCCATCAACTTATCACTTTGCGACTCCCTGTGTCTAGTGATGTTTCTGTCGTGATCAATAGCAGCCTCTCTCAATGTGGACACCGACAGACCTCGCCAACATGGTTGCGTGGTCTGAACCCTAGTCTTTAATGTTTCCTTTAAACCATCCATCAGTACAGATACTGCTACTTCTTGGTGGTTTGGGTTGGTCCTAATGTCTTCTATTCCAGTGTACTTTGCCATTTCTAATAGTGCCTGATGAAAATATTCTGTTGCCGTTTCGGACTCTTTTTGTCTAATGGAGAATATTTTGTTCCATTTAACAACGGCTGGGAAATACTCCTTTAGCTGTAAATTTATCCTTTTTACGTTATCTTTGTTGTACACATCTGAAAGTGGTACATCTTTATCTAGTCCACAATCAGCTAAGAATTGAACTGAGTCGACATTTGAAGGTAAACAAGCTCTTAGCAGTATCTTGCCAATCCTTGTTGTTGGGTTCTACAGTGTTACCTAGATCCCTGATGTATTTTTGGCTAGCAACTAAGTCTTTCCTGGGGTCAGGAAATTCAGACACTATTGTTCTTAATTCCATTCGGGAAAATGGAGTGTACATGGCAATGTTCCTTATGGGAGTGGCTCCTGATACATCTGTTTTCCCATTGGGAACTGCTATTACTCTAACAGGGTTAACTCTAACAACCTCATTCTGTGTAGATTCTACAACTTGTGGTGAAATTGTTTCAGTATAATGCATGGTGCCGTACTTACCCGTTGACACGACCTCACCTATCCCTCCGCTAGGGGCCTTCGCTAATCTCGTGGGTGTTGCTGTGCCTACTGTGGTCTCTGCTATGGTGGCCGCTAGAGAGAGAGCTGAAATTGTTGCTGGATCGTCTTCTTGATCACACTCCTGAGGAAAGTTCAAAACAGGGTACAACTTGCACGGGTTAATACTTGCATGAGTTACTTGGTTAACATCATTAACATTTACAGGGTTACTAAGTGTTTGTGTTTTACAACCCAGTGCGTTTCTCTCCGTAACCAACTTCTCTCCTGCTATGTATGGTGGTGGTGGGGCTGTGGCTATCAGTTTCCTGACTGCCCCAGATCCCGCCGCCAGAGCCAAACCTCTCTGTATCTCACCTTCCTGTTGCCACAACTGTAAATAATCATGATGCTGAATTCGTCTCTTTGTTGATTTTATGAGACATATCCTCCTCCTTAAATTTTGTAACACTTCTGGACTGAAGCTACCTATTCTTGGGAATTTCTCCCTGTCTTGTACAGTCATTCTCTCCCATTCATCACATAAAACCTCTGTGTGACTTCCGTATTTTTCACACATGATGTATCTTGCCGACCCGACTGGTCGGTTCTCTGAATCAACCCGAACCGAGGTTGATCGCCCCCTACCTGAACAATTGGCCCCCATAATCTGCAGGTGTTGCTTATTCCTCCTTGGATCTTTATATCAAGGTTTTCAGCGAACCCTTACAAACAAACCAAGATGTCCTGGGCAGGCTGGCGGTGGCGGTTTACCAAGTACCCCACTCACTTCTCGCCCACGTTGGCCAGTACTGCAATCACTGTATCCAGAGCTGTTGTACCCAACTCAGGGCCCCTGTGAACCTTTATTTACTGGAACATATGAGGGTTACCCGCAGGACACTTACTCTTTCCAGTAAAGGTGAGGTTGTTAGATAGTTCCTGAGTGACCAGCGAACTTCCCTTTAAAAATAAAAAATTACACAAATCACGTCAGAATGTACAAATAGCGTTTGTGACCACTTTACTCTAATGGTATTAGGTCAGATTACTAACTACTGCACACAATTACGTGCGGTACAATCGTTCAGTACATAAGCACTACCTGTTATGTACTGAGAGATCAATGGAATCGAAAATTGCGGCTGCGAATTCCTTCAGCCAGAGCTTCCAATGGCCTATATGGGTTTTAGCACCAACCCCCGGGGTTGTGCTTCTTGTACCTTTATAGCGGACCTTCTTGTACCTTATGACCTCCTGGTCTTGTTACCTTGTGACCTCCTGGCCTTGTTACCTTGTGACCTCCTGGTCTTGTTACCTTGTGACCCGCTATACTCTAATGCTCATATTTTATTTAACCAAGGATGCCTCCTTAGCCACCGTATATGTCACTTACACGTATGTCCTACCCGATTTCTTTTTGGTTCAACCTCTAAGTTATATAAACTTATGTAATAAAAACACACTCACTCAACACATGTACACTTTCGTTTCTATATCTATTTCTGCGCAGAAATTTTCTTTAGCCCAGCTGTGTTACCAATTAGGAGCAGGATCTGTTAAACTAAATTTCAAATTTTTCAAAAATAGATTTGCGTTATTTACCGCGTCGCGTTATCTACCGCTTTGCGCTAATTATCGCTTATCGTGACTTGAGCTACGTGGGCGTAACCGGACGCTACGTTGCGTAATGAACGCTGCGTGCGTCGGCCTTTGGATTGCGTACGCTAGTCTTTGTTAGAGACACGTGTACGCAAAACAAAGATCCACCGTAACACAATATACTTTTATCAATGTAAATGATCCCTGATCATCTACCGCGTACCCCACTGGCTTTGCCTTATCTCCCAGGCAAACCTGTGTGTTTGTCTACACTTTTAACTATTACCTCTATTATGAAATAACAGCAAATCTTTTTTTTTTGCACTTTCTATCAACTATAAAAATTGGCAAACAGGAATAGTGATATACGAAATTTAGAAAGAAATGCAGATATATATGTATGCGTGCGTGTATACGCAAGACAGTTTTAAAAGACACAAGCGTTTTGTTCTTACCTCCGGTTCCCGGATTCCTTCAGCACTCTTTATCTAAGTGAAGCAGACGCTTATCCCGTCAGCACTGCGAGACAACCTCCCACCCTTTGCTGGGGGATAATGTCTGCTGATCTACCTAGTGCAGATATGAGAGGGCAGGACGAGTCCCCCAATTGACAATGTTAAATTCCTTTGTCGTATAAACAACCCTTAATGAAGTCTAAGAACACAGTACGCTGTTTACTTAAGAAGTCCCGTAAGGGTACGCTAGTTGCGTAACGATCGCTTAGCCGTAGGCGAGACGCTCAAGCGTCACGTTCGCTCACGGCCCAGTGATCACAGGACAGCAAGTTATTGGTGATGACTAGAGTAATGATTCGCTATGGCGTAGCGGACGCTCGAGACCACGAGGAGATCACCAGCGGCGCAGACGCTCACAACGCTATACCTTTATGTCTAAACCTTTTATCAATGAAATACACAGAATACCTTAATGTGAATACAGGGTGTAAGTGCAACCTTGTGTAACCTGACTAACCACAAAGCTGCTTGAGCGTCACCGACGCTCAAGTGAACACTTAAAACTATAGGAAATACACAGATACTGGTTTAGGGTCCAAAGCCTATTATCTGTATTATAACTATTATACTTGCAAAAAGAATCACAGTACAAATGATACACTACAATATAACAGAGACTTCCTAACCGAATAACTATACAAGAAATACAATACAATACTATGCTGATCTAATACAATACAATATTAGTCAATGGGAGATACGAGAGAAAGAGAAGGGAGAGAGAGAGAGAGAGAGAGAGAGAGAGACGGAGAGAGAGAGAGATTGGCTCACAGTAAGACAATATGATTACGGAGAAAAACTTACGCACAAAGGGTATGATCGCATGCGCCTCTGGACATCCAGCTTCCCGATTATCAGCAATGAGAACCGTTTGATGAGAAGTGCAAGCTGGATGCCACAGGCCCGTCTTTTATGCTACTCACACAATGCAATCTAATGGTCCCTACAACCTCATTGTCCATTGGACGCAGGAATTCGGCTTCGCACTATAACAAAAGGTCATAGGGTGATTCATACAGGTGGGCTGTGACGATTTCAAACAGCTCAGGTGGGTGGGAAACTAGGTTTCCCGCCGCATACCTGAGTATGAGTAAATAATAGAAATGGACATAAACTTCTTATGTCCATAACTATCCGCACGAGCGATTAATACGCTCCAAACCAACACCGGAATATTGCTATTTAAATACTCTTCCGATGGGTACCAAACACTGCTGTATGATTCCTGTTAGACCCTTAGCACAATACAAAGAGGGATTCCTCCGTTCAGGGACATTCCATATTAACCAAACTTTCAGAATCTATCAAAGGGACCATGGTCAACAAACTACATTAATTGTGAAAATATGTAACGATTGGGTCGCACGCTACGACTACATACTCTTTACCGTAAATACGCATACCGATGCGAGCGGGTGCACGCATCAGCGGGTATGCGCTATCACGGGAAAGCGCACGCATGCGCAGCGCGGACCAGCGTGAGGTGCAAATATGGCAGCGTGTATAGGGATATTTTTCTGACTTTGACACTGCCAAGGATCTTCTACGAGTAATTCCTGAAGATCCGGATACCAGGCCCTCCGTGGCCAATCTGGAACGACAAGTATTGCCTGAACCCTTGTTCATCTTATAATCCTCAACACTCTTGGAATGAGAGGAAGTGGAGGGAACACATACACCAACTGAAACACCCACGGAGTTACCAGGGCGTCCACTGCACTGGCTTGGGGGTCCCTCGACCTGGAACAATACCTCGGAAGCTTCTTGTTGAGGCGAGACGCCATCATGTCTATTTGAGAAATTCCCCAACGCCTTGTCACTTCTGCAAATACCTCTTGATGAAGGGCCCACTCTCCTTGTTGGAGATCGTGTCTGCTGAGGAAATCTGTTTCCCAGTTGTCCACGCCCGGAAGGAAGACTGCTGACAGAGCGCTCATGTGCTGTTCCGCCCAGCGGAGAACTCTTGTGGCCTCCGCCATTGCCGCCCTGCTCCTTGTTCTGCCCTGGCGGATTACGTACGCCACCGCTGTTATGTTGTCCGACTGGATCAGGACAGGTTCTTTGCTTGCAGGAGGCCGTTGTAAATGGCTCTTAACTCGAGAACATTTATGTGGAGACAAGATTCCTGGTTTGACCATTTCCCCTGGAAACTTCTTCCTTGTGTGACTGCACCCCAGCCTCGGAGACTTGCAACTGTGGTCAGTAGGACCCAATCCTAGATTCCGAATCGGCGTCCCTCTAGAAGGTGAAATTCTGGTCCTGGAAGATAGACTTATTTTCCGGTGCATGTGCAGGTGAGACCTGGACCATTTGTTCAGCAGATCCCACTGAAACACCCGGGCATGAAACCTGCCAAATGGAATGGCTTCGTAAGCCGCAACCATCTTCCCTAGCACTCGAGTGCATTGATGAATCGACACTCTTGACGGTTTCAGAATCTCCTTGACCATGGTCTGGATTTCCAGAACTTTTTCCACCGGAAGAAACACCCTCCGCAGTTCTGTGTCTAGAATCATGCCCAAGAAGGGCAGCCGATTTGTCGGAATCAAGTGAGACTTTGGCAAATTTAGAATCCAACCATGATGTTGCAGAACAGTCAGGGAGAGTTCCACATTTCTTAGCAACTGCTCTTTTGATCTCGCCTTTATCAGGAGATCGTCCAAGTACGGGATAATTGTGACCCCCTGCTTACGAAGGAGTACCATAATTTCCGCCATCACCTTGGTGAAGATCCTCGGGGCCGTGGAAAGCCCAAACAGCAACGTCTGAAATTGGTAATGACAATCCTGTACCGCAAATCTTAGGAAGGCCTGATGAGGAGGATATATTGGGACGTGTAAGTAGGCATCCTTTATGTCGACTGACGCCATAAAATCCCCCCCTTCTAGGCTGGAGTTCACAGCTCGAAGAGATTCCATCTTGAACTTGAAAGTTTTCAAGTACGGATTGAGGGATTTTAGGTTCAGAATTGGTCTGACCGAGCCGTCCGGCTTCGACGCGACGAAGAGGCTTCCCCCCGTTGGGACGGGGGAACCGGGACAATGACCCTCTGTTGACACAGCTTTTGTATCGCAGCATTTACCACTTCTCTTTCTGGAAGAGAAACTGGCAAGGCCGACTTGAAAAAGCGGCAGGGGGGGGGGGGGGGGGGGGCGCATCTCCTGAAACTCCAGTTTGTACCCTTGGGACACTATGTCTAAGACCCAAGGATCCAGGGCAGATTGAAACCAGACCTGACTGAAGATTCGGAGATGGCCCCCCACCGTCACGGACTCCCGCAAGGGAGCCTCAGCGTCATGCGGTGGACTTGGTAGAGGCTGGGGAGGACTTTTGGTCCTGGGCGCCAGACACAGCAGGCGACCTTTTTCCCCTTCCTCTACCCTTTGAAGCGAGGAAGGACGAGCCCTTTCCTTTCTTGTATTTATTAGGCCGAAAGGACTGCATCTGATAAGGGGGCGCCTTTTTCTGCTGTGTGGGAACATAAGGAAGAAAAGATGACTTACCCGCAGTAGCGGTAGACACCAGGTCAGCAAGGCCGTCACCAAACAAGACACTACCTTTAAAAGGGAGAGCTTCCATAGCTTTCTTGGAGTCGGCATCAGCATTCCATTGATGAATCCATAGCGTGCTCCTGGCCGAGACCGCCATGGCATTGGCCCTTGATCCCAAGAGGCCAATATCCCTCGCCGCATCCTTTAGGTAATCTGCAGCGTCCTTGATATAACCAAGAGTCAAAAGAATGTTATCCTTATCAAGGGTATCCATATCAGAAGCTAAATTATCAGCCCACTTAGCAATAGCACTACTCACCCACGCTGACGCTACAGCAGGCCTGAGTAGTACACCAGTACTATCGAAAATGGCCTTCAATGTCGTCTCCTGCTTGCGATCTGCCGGATCCATGAGGGCAGCCGTGTCAGGAGACGGAAGCGCCACCTTTTTGGACAGTCAGGACAGAGCCTTGTCCACATTTGGGGACGACTCCCATTTCTCCCTGTCATCAGAGGGGAAAGGATATGCCATAAAAATTCTCTTGGAAATCTGCCACCTTTTGTCAGGCGACTCCCAAGCCTTTTCACAAAGAGCGTTCAGTTCATGAGAGGGGGGAAAAGTCTCCTCAGGCTTTTTTCCGTTATATAAACAAACCCTCTTATCTGGAACAGGAGGCTCTTCAGAAATATGTAAAACATCTTTAATAGCCACAATCATGTACTGAATACGCTTAACCACTTTCGGATGTAAACTGGCCTCATTGAAGTCGACACTGGAATCAGAGTCTGTGTCGGTATCTGTATCTGCCATCTGGGTAAATGAACGTTTTTGTAACCCTGAGGGGGTCTGTACCTGAGACAAAGCGTCCTCCATGGATTTCCTCCATGTTTGTGTCTGAGAATCAGATTTATCTAGCCTCTTAGACAATAATGCCACATTTGCATTCAACGTACTCAACATATTTACCCAATCAGCAGTCGGCTGTGCAGACAGAGTCATTCCCAAATCTTTCTCCGCGCCCCCAGTAACCTCCTCCGGGGAGGAACACTCAGCCTCAGACATGTCGACACGCAGTACCGACACACCCACACTCACTCCGGCCAAAAGGGGACAGACCCACAGGGAAGCCTGTAGAGAGAACACAGAGGGAGTATGCCAGCTCACACCCCAGCACCCATATACTACTAAATAAATAATATATGATGGCAGCGCTGTAAAATATTCACATATATAGCACCAAATTGTCTGTCCCCCCCCCCCCCCCGTTTTGCTCCCTTGTACTTGAAAGGAGAGTGGAGGTCCGGGCCAGCATCTCTGCAGCGGCTGTGATGAGATAAAATGGCGCTGGTAAGCTGTGCAGCTAAGCCCCGCCCCTTCCCGGCACGCTGCAGTCCCGCTTAAATTTGAATTTTTTTATACTGGCGGGGGTATCGTACACGGTGCCCGGGCACCGAATATGCCTCTTTTGGCAGTTAAAAGTCCCTCAGTAACTTGCTGCCCAGGGCGCTCCCCCCCCCAGCGCCCTGCACCCTGTGAGTGCCGTTGGTGTGTGGGAGCATGGAGCGCAGCGCGACCGCTGCGCTGTACCTCCATTACTGAAGTCTTCTGCCGTCACTGAAGTCTTCTGTTCTTCTAATACTCACCCGGCTTCTTACTTCTGGCTTCTGTGAGGGGGGTGACGGCGCGGCTCCGGGAACAAGCAGCTAGGCGCACCAAGTGATCGAACCCTCTGGAGCTAATGGTGTCCAGTAGCCTAAGAAGCAGAGCCCTTAACTCAGAAGAAGTAGGTCTGACTTCTCTCCCCTCAGTCCCACGATGCAAGGAGCATGTAGCCAGCAGGTCTCCCTGAAAATAAAAAAGCCTAACAAAGTCTTTCCAGAGAAACTCAGTAGAGCTCCCCTAGTGTGTGTCCAGTCACTCCTGGGCACAGAATCTAACTGAGGTCTGGAGGAGGGGCATAGAGGGAGGAGCCAGTTCACACCCAGTCAAAGTCTTTTAGTGTGCCCATGTCTCCTGCGGATCCCGTCTATACCCCATGGACCTTTTGGAGTCCCCAGCATCCTCTAGGACGTAAGAGAAAGAGGAGAATTTGACCAAAATCTCTCACTTTCTGATTCTCACACCCTATTACATTTCCCCCCAAGATGTTTTTTGTCCAAAGTAGGCAACATCCAGCTAATGGATCATTATCTCAAACTTATAGATAAAATGTTTTATATTTCATAGGGCCCGAATATAAAGAAAATAAGAATTGTCCTATGACAGTAAGTATAATTGGAGTGGAACCCTAATAGACCTCAAATAGATTGTTGGTCCTTTTCCTGCGTAGATGCAGCAAAGCTGTGTGCTGGTCTCCAGCTCCAAAGTAAGATTACTTTGGAGATGGAGACCATTACACAGGTGTGGTATGTTTTTAGCTGCATCCAGTTGTTAGGCCTGCCATTCTGTCCTGTAACTTTGGAAATAATGTTCCACACACCATGCACATTCGTGCGGCATACCGTCTGTCACTCAACGGGTACTGTAACACATAATATACAAAAGATACACATAAAAGGGACTTCTGGTGGCCAGACCTACCTGACTGGCAGCATCTTAAGTGAGCTCTCCGTCCTGTCGGTAAAATAGCCCCTTACCATCGGCTGTACCAGGACCCCAGCTTTAACATTGGCAGAATCTAGAGATATTGCTGGGCAAAGAGGCTCTGCTTTCCGGCTCACCCCTGCACAACGCACACCACCGAAGTCCGCACACGCTGTGTGCAGTGGACGGCGGCATCCATTTTGGATCCCGGCCGTGCCTGAGCTCCAGCAGCGGGAGGACGCGCTGTTCAAGCGGGTATTGCTCTGGTCGCTACCCGCTTCATGGATAAGCAGGATCAGAGTTCTGAGGACTTCCTGCCTTCCTCCCCCGCTATAAACAGGTTCCTATCTTCTGAGCAGACAGACACACTACACACTGTCTTTGCATATTGGCAGCATACAACTTGCTGCTGTTGGAGTGAGTGTCCCTGCACATTTTTTGCTCCTCTCTCCCTAAGTGAGGCACAGCTATCCACTTCAGCCTCAAACCCTGCAGCAACCACGATACCTAAGTACTTAAGTAATATCATTCTCTGGTACTTCTTACCTATTTTGTGTCATACTACTACTATACTATAGTCTCTCTGCCATGGGCAATCAACCATGGAGTGTTACGTGGCAAAGACGCCCAGGACCACTAAAGGTTCCTAGAATAAATATAAAGCCGGAAACAAAGATAAAGACGTCTACTCAGATCACTCACTTTGCCCTGCCTCACCCAGAGGGTGAGAATCCATGGACGTACTGGCTGAAGCTGATAAATTCAGCCCTTTATCTGTTCAGAAAGCCAAGGAAATCTCGGCCATTATTTTGCCTCTTTTGGATACAAAGCTAGCCCTGTTAATGGAGGCCATTCATTCAGCTACAACTCAAACAGTGCAACACACTAAACGTCTCGTAGAAGCGGAAGACCACATCTCCACATTAGAGGACGACCAGCATGAGGCTAAATCACAGTTGCAGTCACAAGACGCCACTCTTGTCGCTCTAAATGATAAAATCGAAGATTTGGAAAACCGCAAACGGCTAAATAATCTGTGCTTCATTAGCCTTCTGGAAACGGTTCAACCCAAAGATCTTCTGGCTCTGGTTTCCCAATGGCTCCCTGACACTCTGGGGCTGTCTTCAACACCCACTTCCTACATGGTGGAAAGGGTGCACTGACCCTGAGAAACAGTCTTCTCCACACCGCCCCAGACCGGTAATCTTTAAACTCCTAAATTACCTGGACAAGGTGAAAATTATGGAGGCCTACTGCAAAACCAACAATCTCTGCTATGAGGGGTCCAAGTTACTCCTCTTCCAAGACTTTTCATTTCAAGTTTCTTCATGGCAACGGGAGTTTTCCCTGGTCTGCAAGGAACTTTTCTCTAAGGACATCCGATTTTCACTTCTCTACTCCACAAGGAGGTGGGATCTTCTACGTGGGAAAACCGCATTATTTCAAACAAGAAAGGTTCATTTTAGCGTGCATTTACGCTCCCACAGGGCCAAACACCGTATTTTTTTCAGACCTTTTTGTTAACCTACAGGGTTAGATGGAAGGCTCCTTGATTGTGGGGGGTGATTTGAATGTAGTCCTTGACCCCTCCCTAGAACCGCTCCACCCACCTTATCACTGCTGATGCATTCCTTACAAATAATGGATCCTCGGCGGTTCTTATATCCTTACTTTAGGGAATACTCTTTTTCTCATCCCAATAAAATATTCTCACGTTAAGACTATTGGTTGCTATCAGGTTCATTAATTCATAGAGTGGAGGATTCGACCATAGCCAACATTCTTTTGTCTGACCATGCCCCCATCACCCTCACACTTATCTTGACGACATCTCGCCTGTATTCCTGTAATTGGCGTTTACCAGACTACCTAGCTTCCTCTGAAGACTTTAAACTTAATTTAACGCAGTCCTTTTATAATTACGCCCCAGACAATAGTGCCCATTCTGATTACATCAATCTTTTTTGGCAGGCCGCCAAACCAGAAGAAACAGTTTCAGGAGAGGCTATCCCATGCAACCCAAAAAGTGACCTCATCATACTCTCAACTGCTAGCTGACCCTCCCAAATCTAATAGGCCACTATACAAAGATGCCAAATCGATCTATGGCGCCCTTTGTTCCGAGCAGGCTAAATTATTTTTGTGCTTTCAATCTAATAAATACTTTAGAGATGGAGTAATTGCCCTGGGAAATTACTAGCAAACTTAGTGAAAGCTTCATCAGCTTCTAAACATATCCCATCTATTCAAACTAGTCGGGGTACATTAACACTGGCTCAGGATAAAATTAGTGATATCTTTCTCAAATTTTTGAAAATCTATATACAGCGCCTCCTGACCAACCCGCTAAGGGTCTTGACTTTCTGACTCAGTCAGGCCTTCCTACTCTTTCTGCTGACGATAAGGAGGTTCTCAGTTCCCCCATCACTGATATGGAGCTAGAAGAGGTCATTAAATCCTTACCCAATGGGAAAACTCCAGGTCCAGATGGCCTGTCAGCCACGTACTACAAACTCCTCTCCCCACAAATAAGACCACATCTCTCCAAATTTTACAATTCCGTTCTTACAGGTCACTCGGCCCCACCTGATTTTAACACTGCTAGGGTAATTGTCCTGCCAAAACCAAATGAGGACACCACATTGGTTTCCTCTTATAGACCAATATCTCTATTGAATCAGGACTTCAAGATTTTTACTAAAATTCTGGCTTCCCATCTTTAATTGGTTTTACCTAAATTGTTGCACCCAGCTCAAATGGGTTTTCTGTGTAACAGACATTTCGTTCATAACGTCCGCTCAGGGGTGTATTTAGGGGTCCGAGCGCCCCTGGCAAAGTAAAGGACTGGTGTCACCCCCCCATATTTGAAATAGGGAAGGCACGCGTGACAAAAAAAGGGACACCACAATAGTGTGCCTTACATTACACAGCACAGTAATGTACAGTACAATATTCACGTTATGCTACACAGTAGTACCAGGGGCATCTCTAGAGAGGAGGGGACCCGTGTGCAGACTCCATGTTTGGGCCCCCTCCTCTCTCGTAGCAGTCACCACTGCTGCTAGTGCTTTGAGTGCCAGAGTCTACAGCGCATGCGCAGGACTCAGAAAAATGGCCACTGCACACTTTTTCCGAAGTCCTACGCATGCGCTGTAGACTCTGGCACTGTGCCAGAGTTTCTAGTGCTCAGTTCAATAGCAGCGGCGGTGACGGCTACAAGAGAGGAGGGGGCCCACACACAGTCAGCGATGGACTCTGGAAAGGTAAGTATAGGAGAAATGGGTGCAGTGTGTGTGTACACACTGCACCCATTATACTGTAGATACGCCACTGAGTACTACCCCTTATACACATTATGCCACACAGTAGTGCCCATATATATGAGAAGGCGTGCAGGATCCTGGGAAAATGGGCATGGCCTCACAATTTTTTTTATTATATCAAACTATAAATATACAGTACTGTATAATCACACCCCCTACACACACACAATTAGCAGCCTTACACACAATACCCACAGTAGTTCTCCATACACATAATATCCCAAGTACACTGTAGTGTCAGATGCTCATACAGTAATATCCCCCAGTATAGTGCCAGTTACACATAATGACCCCAGTAGTGCAGTGCCAGATACACATACTGTAATGAATCCAAGTATAGTGCCAAATACACATACTGTATGCCCCCACAGTGCCAGATACACATACAGTATGCTCCCACAGTACCAGACACTTGTATGCTCCCACAGTACCAGATATACATATGCCCCCAAAGTGCCAGATACACATATGCCCCCAAAGTGCCAGATACACATATGCCACCACAGTGCCAGACACGCATACAGTATTCCCCCATGTTGATTTTACTATTAAAGGCAGCACTTTTAGGTACTGTAGAGTCACTTTTAGAGGTGGCAGCTACTGTATCCCCCCACCCCCATGTAGCTCCTCAACAGCAGGGATGCCCATTAATGATCAAAGAATGCAGCAACAGCCACTGTAATTGGCGCCGGGGTCCAGCACCACACCACAATACAGACAAGAAACTCTATATACTGTACACTACACCTCCCAGCAGCTGCTGCTGCATGCTGTGATCGTTACTGGGCATCCATGCTGGTGAGGAACTACACGGGGGTGGGGGTATAGCTGCTGCCTCTAAAAGTGAATCTACAGTACCTACTGCCCATGGGTGGCACCTCTGGATGGCGCTCCTCCTCGATTGGCGCCCCTGGCAAGTGCCATCCTGGCCAATAGGAAGATACACCCCTGAGTCCGCTCATTATTGGTGGCCATGATCAAAACACATAACTCTCTGGAGGAGGGAAATTTAGTTGCGATGCCGATAAGGCTTTTGATAGAGTCTCCTGGGCCCATCTAAGCAGGATTCTTCAGTACCAAGAATTTGGTCCTGAATTTTTGCATGTATTTCAAACCCTGTATCAACAGCCACTAGCTTACGTAACAATTAATGCCCATAATACTTGTTACTTTGCTTTACATCATGGCACAAGACAAGGATGCACCCTATCCCCGCTACTGTTCATTGAGGTGTTATACCCCCTCTTTAGGCATTTTCTAAAAGAAGATAGATGGCATGGAATCAAGTTAGCCCATTTGGAACTTAAGTTTTCAACATTTGCTGTCATACACTGCTTTATTTTAATAACCCGCACACGGCACTGCCACATTTACTCTCCATTTTGAACTCATTTGAATTAGTGTCTGGTTTTAAAGTTAACCATTCGTAGACTGAATCCTTGGCTTTCTTTTCTTCTGCCAAATCTGGCTGGGGCACCTTGTTTCCATTCCATTGGGCAACTGGTGATTGTATAATTTATCTAGGGATTAAAATCCCTAATCATCCTTCAAAACTATTTACCTCAAATTATTCTCCACTAAATGGGCTCATCTCCCTTTGACATATACTGGCCCTTGTCATTTATACAAAATGATTAGTTTTCCACGTTTCTTATATATATTGAAAATGTTCCCGATAATCCCACCCAAAAGTGCATTTATAAAACTCAAT
The DNA here is from genome assembly GCF_028390025.1 of Pseudophryne corroboree. Lineage (NCBI taxonomy): Eukaryota > Metazoa > Chordata > Amphibia > Anura > Myobatrachidae > Pseudophryne > Pseudophryne corroboree. Next base: position 602,755,622 of record NC_086447.1, read on the forward strand.
ACAACATTGACCAAATTTATTTGGGCAGATAAATGGCCGAGGGTTTCCCTATTTAAACTGCAACAACCAAGGACTCTGGGAGGATTAAACCTACCATGCCTGTGCACTTATGCTTTGGCCGCAAACTATAGAGTAGCTTTAGATTGGATTAATGGTCGTGATGTTTATGCTAACCAACACTTAGAACAAACCTTTGCACCAAACTGGGAGCTAGTTTCTCTCTTGCACACTACACCACACTCCTTGCCTAATACTGTGAATGATAATGTCTTATTATCATCTGCCTGTATGGCGTGGAGGGTGGTGCATTCTAAACTGAAAATGTCACGGAATACCTCTCTATTTTTACCCTTATGGGGTAATCCTAACTTCGCCCCACACAAAACTTCTCAGATATTTCACACATGGTATAAAGGGGGCCTTAAGTATGTCTATCACTTTTTACGCAAGGATGACTTAGTCCTACTCACACAATGAAGGATAATAGAAAGATTCCCATCCTTGGTGATCCCCCTATTCCCGTTTTTGCAAGCGAATAGGTATGTACAAAGGGTTGTGTCCTCTTTGACAGCGACGGATAGGGTTAATGTCTTAGATAGAGCAATCTGACATGATTCGGGAGGCCATTTCTCCAGCGCTTTCATACACACCCATTCACGACACTTGCTTAATCTAGATTCTGGTAATACAGGTTTGTTGCGATGGAAACTGGGGTTTCCTGACCTCACACTGAAATCTTTCTAGATGCTACTATGCACCTGGATAAATTATTGGTCTCGATCTCATATACCGAGATGCACCAGAAAATCTTACACAGGGCCTACTATACGCCTAAATTTAAATTTCTCACTAGACACGCCGATACTTTTGACTGTTTTAAATGAGGTTCACCCGAGGCAGACATTGTTCACTGCTTGTGGTCTTGCCCGAAGTTGCAAGTCTTGTGGCAGGAGCTCCAAACATATATTATAAATGACTTAAAAATTCCGTTCACTATTGATAAAAGCTGGGCATTTTGGGCCATTTACCCTAAATCTCCTTCCAATACATTATCTAAAGGGAACAAGTATCTTACTTATCAAACTGGCTGCAGCCGCAAAAAAAACGATACTTTCACAATGGGTTTCCTCTGAATCTGTTCCCATTTCACTGCTACACAGCAGACTCTCATATTTGTTCTATTTAGATTGGACCAATACCACATAGAAACATAGAAACATAGAATTTGTCGGCAGATAAGAACCACTTGGCCCATCTAGTCTGCCCCTTTTTTTTTTTTTTATATTATTTTTTATCTCTAACCTTATTTGATCCTTATTTCTTTGTAAGGATATCCTTATGTCTATCCCATGCATGTTTAAATTGCTCTACTGTCTTAGCCTCTACCACCTCTGATGGGAGGCTATTCCACTTGTCCACTACCCTTTCTGTGAAATAATTTTTCCGCAAATTTCCCCTGAACCTCCCCCCCTCCAGTCTCAGTGCATGTCCTCGTGTCCTTTTGCTTCTCTTCATTTGGAGAATGTTTCCCTCCTGGACTTTGTTGAAACCCTTGATATATTTGAAAGTTTCTATCATGTCCCCCCTTTCCCTTCTCTGCTCCAAACTATACATATTGAGATTTCTTAGTCTTTCTGGGTATGTTTTGTGATGTAGGCCATGCACCATTTTAGTTGCCCTCCTTTGTACAGTTTCTAATGTATTAATATCCTTTTGAAGATATGGCCTCCAGAACTGAATACAGTATTCTAGATGAGGCCGTACCAATGACCTATACAGTGGCATTATTACTTCTTTCTTTCTGCTGCTGATTCCTCTCCCAATGCAGCCAAGCATCTGACTAGCTTTCCTCATTGCCTTGTTGCATTGCTTACCTGCCTTTAAGTCATCCACAATTCAGAAAAAAAAGTTGATTGGGCCATATTTTGATACGTGGCTTCCATATGTTCATATTTATCCCCGTTAGCTAGGGAGGCCTTACGGAAATGCTTCCAATCTACAACTTGGAAGTGTTAGACTCTGGTGTTCCGATATGAAATATCCCGGGCGAGATATGGAACTTTATTTACCTACTGTATGTTGTGATTATTACATATTGTAATCCATATTTGTCATTTACTGTTTACCACCTTGAATGCATTTTCATCTTCTGTATGGTTACTGTTATTTATACTGCCGATGTGATCTAATGCAGATTCACTCTGTTTCTTGTAACATGTATCTGTACCGTATGTGTGTATTGCTTAACATATTGTTATCACTTGTCAATAAAAATACTAAAAAAAAAAAGATACACATACAAGTTTCAGTTACCTTTTTTAAACACCCTGTACAAACAAATAATAGGGATGATAAATGCAGGGTAAAAACAGTCTGCTTTTGCTTGTAGCCTACATATGCAGAACATGCCTCTCTTACATTTACATCTTTCTGCACATGGTTTTACCAAGGTTCAAAGTTACTTTTTGTTTTGCACCCAACTCTGAATCATCCCCAGTATTATAATTTGGAGATGAATTAGTCAGATATCAGATATCATCCCACAAAGTCCCAAATTCTATGATGCTTGTCAGATCATCATTATTTAGCACAAAATGATAGTACATGATCAATAGCCATTAGAAATGTTGTAGATCAATAGTTCCCCATTATGCAGTGCAGGGAGAATTTCAGCAACACTGTCACAGATAATTAGAAATACAGTACATCAGACTTCCTCATACTTCAACAGAATATCACCAGCTCAGAAGAGTGTGACCAAGTTTTAAGAGGTTTGATAGCCTCACCTGGCTCACTCCCATGATTTACACAATCAGCTGATCACTGAGTGTTCACCAATGGCTGTGTCTATAACAAAAGTTCCTGGTAACCATGGCATTACAAACAATGCACTCCCCAAAGAGGATGTACAGCACATAGTACTGTACCTGATGATTATTTCAGTGCCGCAGTGTCCTGAATTATATAGCCCCTCCCGCAGGTTCTAACACAGTCACAATCCGTGGGATGTTTCAATTACTATATTTCAACCAGCTGGTGTTCCTGGAAAAAGTGACGTACTCTACTATGTTGTTTCTCATGGTGGTTAGAAGACTTTAAGAAGGAATCAAGCAGAGGTTGAAAAGGCCAGTTAAGATCACCACCCACCACCAGGATTAACACCTTCACTGAGGAAACTTGCTGCAAAATTTGGTCTACAAATGAGGGCTGGTTTTGATTTGGGGCATAAATGTTGACAAAAGTAAAAGCCTGATTAAAAATAATACATGGAACGAAGGAGAAGAGAAAAGTATCTGATTCTGGTGCACTAACTAAGAAAGTGGATTTTAAAACCTACCTTTCATTTCATAATCTAAGAAAGAAGACAAATTTTCTTATATGTATATACTGTGTATCCTCTTAAAATGTGTCTTATATGCTATTTATTCAATATATTGCCGCCAATACATACAAGTTTATAATAATATATATTTCTCCAACAATGTTGTTTTTATTCAGGATTATTAGATCGAGGTAAACTCCTGTGGAGATTCCAAGCATGTTCATAAAGATGTCTTTCCTCAGCTCGCATTTAGACTGCTTTCCTGAAAACTGTGGTGATCTCAGTGAAGAGCAAGGAGAGCGGTTCATCACGACATTCGAGTGATGGACGAGAGGTACCAGGTCCGCTGGGATAGACTATTTCTGGTACCTCAAGAGAAGTGTTCTAGGTGCAAAACACACGCACAAGTCTTTTTTTTCCCAGAATAACTGCATTTGTGTACCATTTCATATATACTGTACAACTGATCCGAATGTAAGTTTGCTTTGAAAACAATAAACATTATAATTTACAAACTATTAAATATTCTTTTTATGAAATATTAACTTTTTTAAGCTTGAGAGAGCAAAAAAACCTGACCTAATTGAGCAAAATAAGTTATATTTTTGAATTCACCAGGCTCTAAATATAAAAGAAAACCTTAACCTCAAAAATTATGCAGACCAATGTAATAGTTTAAATATATGTAATGGTAAGGACTTACCATTGATAATGGTATTTCTCCTAAGGCCACAGGATAACATTGGGATATGATGAAGCAACTGAGGATTTGCACCAATCGGTCAAAGCTTTTTCGGCCTCCCAGCATGCAACGGGCCCGTCCATATATCCCCGCCTCCTGGCTCAGACAAATCAGTTGTTTTTCCAAAGCTTAAGGCAGGAGCATCATAGATAGCCCTAATCAGGCGAGAAGAACACACATGCACACCCTTCCGTACAAGAAGGAAGAGATTAGGGAGTAAAAGGATCCTCAAATCAGGTGTGTCAGGGTGGACTTAGGAGAAATGCCATTATCAACGGTAAGTTTTTACCATAACGTATATTTCTCCGGCATGGTCCACAGGTGATCCACAGGATACCATTGGGATTTCCCAAACCAATTTAGTGGTGGGGATGCTTCTGACTGGACAGGAGAATCCTTCGCCCGAATTCAGCGTCCTGAGAGGCAAATGTATCCACGGCATAATGTCTAATGAATGTGTTAATGGAAAACCATGTGGCTGCCTTACATATCTGTTTTGCTGAAGCACCACGTTGTGCTGCCCATGATGGACCTACCTTACGAGTACGAGACATTAGCCGGAACAGGGCAATCAGTGTGTTTCTGAATTAGTCATCCGAAGGAACCTTGCCAGTGTCTGCTTATGAGCAGGCCATCCTCTCAAGTGAAATCCGTAGAGAATGAAGAGAGAATCTGTCTTTCTGATGGCACTGGTACAATCTACGTAGATCCTTAAGGCACAGACCACGTCCAGCGATGCATCTCCCACAGAAAGGCCTGGTTCCTGGAAAGCCGGGACTACAATTTCTTCGTTAAGGTTAAGACACCACCTTGAGAAGATACCCAGATTTAGTTATGAGAATCCCTCTATCTGGATAAAAGATCAGAAATGGAGGACAACATAACAATGCCCCTAAATCTGATACTCTTCTAGCTGACGACATGGACAGTAGAAAGAGAACTTTAGCTGTCAACCATGTAAGATCCGCTTTAGTAAGTGATTCAAATGGGGCAACTTAGGACTAGACTTAAGTCCCAAGGCACTCTAGGAGGAAAAAAAGGAGGTGGAATGCGCAGCATTCCCTGGAAAAAAGTATGCACATCCTGTAAGTTGGCAATTTTCTTTTGGAACCATACAGTCAATGCTGACACTTGCACTCTCAAGGAAGCCACCTTCAAACCTTTATCCATTCCTGCCTGAAGGAATGCTAAGATCCTGGAAACTCTAAAAGACCTAGGGTCCATTTTCCATTCACTGCACCAATAAATATAGGTTTGCCATATTCGGTGATAAATTCGAGCTGAAGAAAGTGTCCTTGCTCTGAGCATTGTTTGAATTACCTGTTGTGAAAATCCTCTTGACTTCAGGATAGAGGTCTCAAGAGTCACGCCGTCAAAGACAGTCGATCCAGATGTCAGTAGATCTGGACATTGAGGGAGCAGGAATGCAGCATCCATCGACATTCTCTGCAGATCTGTGTACCAATGTCTTCTGGGCAAAGCCGGAGCTATTAGTATCACGGGACCCTTTCCTTGCTTTATTTTTCCCACCACCATGGGTAATAAGGTGATTGGAGGAAACACAAAGACCAGATGAAAGTCCCATCTCACCGACAGGGCATCTACATAGATCGCTCTCTGATCCTTTGTTCTTGACCTGTATGCGAAAACTTTGTTGTTCTGACGGGACGCCATAAGATCTATCTCTGGCAACCCCCACTTGTCGACTAGAGTCTGGAAGACCTCCGGGTGTAGAGCCCATTCACTTGCCTGAATGGCATGTTGACTGAGAAAATCCGCTTCCCAGTTTAGGACTCCCAAAACGAACACTGTGGACAAGGATGGATGATGAAGTTCTGCCCACTTTAATGTGTGACTTACCTCCTTCATAGCTTTTTGGCTGCGAGTTCCTCCCTGCTGGTTGAGGTACGCTACTGCCGTCGCATTGTCCGAGCGGATCTGAACTGGTTTTCCCTGAACGATGTCCTTTGCCTGAATCAGTGCCATGTATATGGCCCGAAGTTCCAATATATTTATTAGCAGTCAACCTTCTTCCTTGGTCCATTGCCCCTGGAAACAAAACCTTCCTGACACTGCTCCCCAGCCCTGGAGATTGGCATGTGTTGTCAGAATTTCCCAATCTGATATCCAAAAAGGGTCTCCCTTTGTCCAGATGAGATGTCTGTAGCCACCAGGCTAACGAACTCCATACTTCCACCGTAAGGACCATAGTCTGCGTTTTTATTATCTGATGAAATCCATTCCATTTTGCAAGGATCAGATACTGTAGAGGCCTCAAGAGGAACTGAGCATACTCCACCATGTCGAATGTTGACACCATCAATCCCATCACACGCATTGCTGCGTGAATGGATACCCTTTGACTGTGTAGCAGCTCCTGAATCCTTGACTGAACTTGTTCAGAGGTAAAAATACTCTTTGGAGGCTTGAATCCAGTAGAGCTCCCAAGTGAGTCATCCGCTGTGACGGAACCAGAGACAATTTTGCCCAATTTATGAGCCACCCGTGCTTCTGCAGGCACGTTATTGTCTGTTGCAGATGACACAGGAGCAATTCCTGAGACTATGCCAGGATTAAAAGATAGTCGAGGTATAGAAAAATTCTTATCCCCTACTGGCGGAGATAAGCTGCCATTACCACCATAATCTTTGTAAATACTCTGCGGGCTGTGGTTAACCCAAAAGGTAGGGCCTGGAACTGAAAATGCTGTTGGGGGATAGTGAACCTGAGATAGCACAGTGCTATAGGAACATGGAGGTAAGCATCCTGGATATCCAGGTATACCATATAATCCCCTGGCTCCATGGCCAAAATGATGGAACGTAAAGTCTCCATATGAAACCGAGATACCCAAATGTACTTGTTCAGCACTTTGAGACTAAGTATATATATATATATATATATATTTATTTATTTTTTTCCCACCCATTTACCTCACCCATACTATGTCCAGGTTTACATAAACCCTCCCCATCACCCCTTGTCTACCTAATTCTTGCTTCTGTACCTTCCTTCCACAGCTATCCCTCCCCCCTAGTCTCCTACATCTCCTACTCTCTCCCCTCCTCTGTTTCCCATCCACCCCTCTCCCTCCCTTCCTTCTCTCTTCCTGTCACCCCACTTTCAGTCACTTCTGCCTCACCATGGTCCAACTACCCCACCACTCAGCCCAGTTCCCTCCCTCCATTCTCTGTCACCTCACCTCATCTACATCACACTGCATTCCCTCCCTGTCCTCCTCCTGCAGTTTCCCCTCTTAGCTCAGAAGCCCGCACTAACACTATGCCCGCTTTATCCCGTCCATCTAAATCAATATCACCTCAACGCTACAGCAACCATGATAATCTCATTTGCATCTCTCCCTCAAACTCACACCCCAAATCCTGTGCTCTATGGAATGCCAGATCTGTTTATAACAAACTGGTCCCCACCCATGACCTTTTCATCTCCAACTCCCTGCATCTCCTGGCCATTACAGAAACCTGGATTACCCCCACTGACACAGTTTCTCCTGCTGCTCCCTCTGCTGGGGGACTCACATTCTCACATACACCCCGACCTGGGGGTCGCCTAGGTGGTGGTGTTGGGATCCTTTTACTTTCTAGCTACTCCTACTAACTCATCCCCCCAGAACCATCTCTTACATTCTCTACATTTGAGGTCCATGCTATACGACTCTTTCAAACTGTCCATCTACGAGTAGCTGTCATTTACTGCCCCCTTGGCATGCCCTCCAAATTCCTGGACAGCTTTGCTTTTTGGCTTCCTCACTTCTGATATTCACTCCATTATCTTAGGATCCCAATTGATATCCCTACAAAATCCTCTGCCTCTAAACTCCTTAACCTTACATCTTCACTTGGTCTCTCCCAGTGGACCTCCTCCCCCTCCCATGTGAATGGGAGCTCACTGGATGTGGTCTTCACTCACCGCTGTGATATTTCTGATTTCTCCAACTCTCCATTTCCCCTCTCAGACCACCACCTGCTCTCCTTTAACTTATCTCTCTCTGCTACTCCATCTCTACCTCCTAAGGCTACCATCACTAAGCACAACATTGAGGCTATCGACACCACTTCCCTATCCTCTCTACTCAACTCACTTCTCTCTCCTATACTGTCTCTCTCATGCCCTGAACAAGCCACATCCCTATACAATGCTTCCCTTACTTCTGCTCTTGACTCTGTCGCTCCACCAACCACTATTCACCCTCGCAGATCAACACACCTCAACCCTGGCACATGAAATGCACCAGATATTTGCAAAATGCTCACATACTGCTGAGCAACACTGGAGGAAATCACGCTCTAAGGCAGACTTCCTCCATTTCAAGCTTATGCTCTCATCTTTCAGTGCTGCCCTTTCCCTCGCTAATCAGTCATACTTCAAGAACCTCATATCCTCCCAGTCTTCCAACCGCCGGTGCCTCTTTGCCTCTCTCAACTCCCTCCTCTTCCCATCCCCACCTTGTCTCCCCTCCTCACTCTCTGCTCTTGACTTTCCCACTTACTTCACATCCAAAATTGACTCCATGACATCATATCCCACCAAAAAATCAGCAACCAGCCACCTCCTATCCCTTACCACCCCTCTCCTTCCCTCTTACCAGCTCTGACATCTTTCTCCCATGTATCTGGTGAGGAAGTCATAGCCCTCATTCCTTCCTCACCCTCCTCCACCTCCCCACTTGACCCTATCCCCTCCCACCTCCTCTGCTACCTCTCTCTCTCTGCCTGCTCCAATCTTCCCCACCTTCTTGTTAGGCACTGTCCCCTCTTCCTTCATGCATGCACTCATTTCCCCTATTCTTAAAAAACCTACCTTGGCACTGCGGATAACATGTGGCGCCATATAAAGGATAATAATAATAATAATAATGTCTTCCGGCCTAAATTTCTCAGATTTATATACTGGGAGTGAGGCTTGCCCATTAATCTTCACAGATTTGCTCCAGGTTATACACATTGGTTGAATGACACTTGTGGACTATAATCTGTAATCCAGAATCTCAATTGGACTCAGATCTGGAATTTGACTTGGCCATTATAGAACATTCACTTTTTCATACCTCCCAATATTGGGAGATTGTAAAGAGGGACTCCCTGTCGTGGCGAAGCCACACCCATCCAAAAGGAGGCATTTCTTATAGAAAAAGTGGTGTGGCTTCATGAGAGTGCAGTGAACGCGAGCCATGCCCCCGTTTTCCTTCAATGTGCGGGCATGCCCAGCACTCTTTGAGCTGCTGGCATGCCACCAGTCCCTCTGTCTCCCATGAATAGACGCCATGTGCTTGTGCACAGCGTCTATTCACTGCTGACGGGAGATCCCAACTGCCCCCCACCGCGGGACACTGCGGCCCATGGGTGGAACAGCAGGACAGTTAAAATAAAACTGAACTGAACTTTCACGGGACAGTTGGAAGGTATGCTTTTTTGTTATTCAACCATGCAAATGCTGTTTTGGGTATCTGGTCTCTAGGTCGACAGTAACTAGGTCGACACTATCTAGGTTGACCACTATTGGTCAATAGTAACTAGGTCGACAGGGTTTCTAGGTAGACAGGGTCTCTAGGTCGACATGTTCTAGGTCGACAGGTCAAAAGGTCGACATGAGTTTTTCACAATTTATTTCTTTTTTTTAACCTTTTCATACTTACCGATTCACGTGGACTACGATTGGAATGGTAATCTGTGCCAAGCGAAGCGGTAGTGGAGCGAGGCACCTTGCCCGAAGCTCGCGAGCCATGCAAGGGACACGGTGCACTAACTGGAATTCCCGGTCACTCTACGAAGATAACGACACCAAAAAAACATAAAAAACTCATGTCGACCTTTTGACCTGTCGACCTAGACCCTTTCGACCTAGTTACTGTCTACCAATAGTGCTCGACCTAGACACTGTCGACCTAGTTACTATCTACCTTCCATACCACACCCGCTGCTTTGGTCTTTGGCTCATTTAAAAACATCTGCAAACCACTGTATATACACTGTATTATTACAAATTCATCCAGAAGCCTTAAATAGAAGCATGGCACATTTTTTGTCCTTTCTTAAAATTTGCAATATAAAAATGCAGAATGCATGATATGGTCAATAATGCTGCATATATTCATGCAGGAGAAAATTATTTTTAAGAAATAAAGGTGACAATATAAAAAGAGATTAGAATTTAACAATACAAAAGCATCATAGGAGACGTAATCTCTGAAAGTGGCATTGTGCCTCAGAAAAAAATAAAACGGCTTGAAATGTGACACTGATGTGTCATGTCATATGAACATTAAACTATAGTTTGTTGACACAATCAATGTTTTCGTGTCAAAACCATCTAGTTTCAAAAATGAGGCATACCATGATAAGTTACAGCAGTGGCTGTACTTTACTCTAACCGTATTCTGCATATCCAACGCTTATCAAGTATTTTATATATACGTTTATGAACACTTATTTGTATAGCACCCGCTATCCCATTGTCCTTTACAAGTAGATATATTTTACACAACACTTATGCACAAACATATGCACGCAACATATTTCAGAGAGCTTATTAAAATGTAAAAATTTATTTTGTGAGCCACACATTAATTTTTACTAACAAGAACAGAGTAATAACTGACTGACCAGGGGCGTTTCTACAGAGGAGGGGGCCCGTGTGCACCTCCCGGTGGGCCCCCTCCTCTGCACGGCGCTGTAGACTCCGGCATTGTGCCAGAGTCTACTGCATATGCGCAGGTCTCCGGAAACATGGTGCCGGCCATGATACGGAGACCAATTTGGCTACCGCGCATGTGCGGCGGCCATTTTGGCTGCGTTTTCCGGCGCGATCACAGCTCCCAGCGCTGGACTCCGTAAAGGTAAGTATTAAAATGGGTGTGGTGTGGGCCCCCCCTGGACCCAGGGACCCGTGTGCACCGCACCCATTGCACCCATTATAGAAATGCCAATTTCACTGACCAATAAATACGTAAGAAATCTGATTTATTATCATTGCAAAATTTATCAAGCTGCTTAATTTGATGGGGACAGGAAATCTGAAGTCTTGCCAAATATTATCATGGGAACTGAGATTCGAACTGGGCCACTTAATGACATCTGTTTTCTTCATTTGATCTACTCCAGTGTTTCTGCTGCAGTGTGCTCTGGATCACTCTACGTCACAGTTGCCTACCTTAATGAATTTCTCTCTGGTAGATGCCTGGAGAGGAGAAGAAGGTGGGAGGTGACAGGGAGGGACTAATCATGTCATTATGTGATTAGTATAAAATCTCAACATTAGGCCCCGTCCCCTCCACCGGGACCGCAGTTTCACTGTATTTATCTCCGCATTCTGCCCACTTCACTAGGAAGTTAGCAAAATGTGGGAGGGGTGCCCACTCTTCTGATGTTGCGGGGGACTAACCAAAAAACTGTGTGTCTCCCCCAGGATCTGGGAGAACTACCTCCACAAAAAAATTTTTTGCAGAGAACCAAAGAATTTTCTTCAAGATTTGATTGTAATGTAGTGCACAATTTAACCTCTCATGAATTATGACAAGATTGATATTACTTTCCACGAAAATCATACGTTTATATATCTATACTAATAGCTCGTCAAAATGATGAACACCAAATCCGGATTATAGGGTGGGGAGTCGCTATTCACACAGGAGCTGCTGGGTTTCTGGAAATCCTGCTGTTGGGAGCCGTGGATCTATTAGTGAGCAGGTGTGTGTGTGTGTGTGTGTGTGTGTGTGTGTGTGTGTGTGTGTGTGTGTGTGTGTGTGTGTGTGTGTGCCGTCGGTACACCATAGAGGTGAGGCGCAGCATTAGCTTTTTATTATACAGAATAGATGGTGTATATCTGTAATGGGCAGGCTATAAAGATCAGAGCCGACCCTAACCAATATGATGCCCTACGCAAGATTCTGGCTGGTGCCCCTAGCACCGCCGCTAATTCCGCCTCTGACCCTGCACATTTTTCCCGACACCGTTACCCCTCACCCACAGCAGTCCTCATTTTGGTGCTCCTACCCCCTATATTTTAAATAGGAACAGTGCGTACATTTGGCGCACAGCCCCAAAAGGGGCGTGTCCTTGCTGGGAAGGGGCATGGCCACACAATAGTACCCTAATTCACGTTACATCACACAGTAGTACCACTTTACCTTATATAAGTTACTCCTTACAGTAGTGCTCCTTATTCACATTACATCACACTGAAGGCTCCTTAATTACATTACGCCACACCATATTGCTCTATATTCACAACATTAGACCACACAGTAGTGCCCTTTCTATACATAACACCACACAGTAGAGAACCTTGTACACATAATGCCGCACATTAGTAATGCCTTTATACACATAATACGACACAGTAATGTCCTTTACACATATGACACACATTATTAATGTCCTTAAAAACATAATATGCCTTACACATTATAGCAGCCTTTATTAATGCCATTACACACATAATGACACACATAATGCCCCTTACACATATGCTGCACATTATTAATGCCCTTATACACATAATGACACATTGTGCCCCTTACACAATTTGCTTTCAAATTCGGTATGTTGACCTATCATCCGGATACCTTATAACATCAAGAGTGCCATGCAATTGTAGCCATAGATACAATATATAATCTATGTGAAGTACATAACATTGAAATGGTGTGGTCCCAAGTAGTGATGAGCGGGTTCGGTTCCTCGGAAACCGAACCCCCCCGAACTTCACCCATTTTACACGGGTCCGAGGCATACTCGGATTCTCCCGTATGGCTCGGTTAACCCGAGCACGCCAGAATGTCATCATCATGCTGTCGGATTCTCGCGAGATTCGGATTCTATATAAGCAGCCGCGCGTCGCCGCCATTTTCACTCGTGCATTGGAAATGTTAGGGAGAGGACGTGGCTGGCGTCCTCTCCGTTTATTAATGTTGATGCAAATATTTGTGCTTATTGCTTAATTGTGGGGACTGGGGAGCAGCTGTATTATATAGGAGGAGTACAGTGCAGAGTTTTGCTGACAGTGACCACCAGTATACGTTGTCTGCCTGAAAAACACTCCATATCTGTGCTCAGTGTGCTGCATATATCTGTGCTCACACTGCTTAATTGTGGGGACTGGGGAGCAGCTGTATTATATAGGAGGAGTACAGTGCAGAGTTTTGCTGACAGTGACCACCAGTATACGTTGTCTGCCTGAAAAACACTCCATATCTGTGCTCAGTGTGCTGCATATATCTGTGCTCACACTGCTTTATTGTGGGGACTGGGGACCACCAGTATATTATATAGGAGGAGTATAGTGCAGAGTTTTGCTGACAGTGACCACCAGTATACGTTGTCTGCCTGAAAAACACTCCATATCTGTGCTCAGTGTGCTGCATATATCTGTGCTCACACTGCTTTATTGTGGGGACTGGGGACCGCCAGTATATTATATAGGAGGAGTACACAGTGCAGAGTTTTGCTGACAGTGACCACCAGTATACGTTGTCTGCCTGAAAAACACTCCATATCTGTGCTCAGTGTGCTGCATATATCTGTGCTCACACTGCTTTATTGTGGGGACTGGGGACCACCAGTATATTATATAGGAGGAGTACAGTGCAGAGTTTTGCTGACCAGTGACCACCACTATACGTTATCTGCCTGAAAAACACTCCATATCTGTGCCCAGTGTGCTGCATATATCTGTGCTCACACTGCTTTATTGTGGGGACTGGGGACCAGCAGTATTATATAGGAGGAGTACAGTGCAGAGTTTTGCTGACAGTGACCACCAGTATACGTTGTCTGCCTGAAAAACACTCCATATCTGTGCTCAGTGTGCTGCATATATCTGTGCTCACACTGCTTTATTGTGGGGACTGGGGACCACCAGTATAATATATAGGAGGAGTACAGTGCAGAGTTTTGCTGACAGTGACCACCAGTATACGTTGTCTGCCTGAAAAACACTCCATATCTGTGCTCTGTGTGCTGCATATATCTGTGCTCACACTGCTTAATTGTGGGGACTGGGGACCAGCAGTATTATATAGGAGGAGTACAGTGCAGAGTTTTGCTGACAGTGACCACCAGTATACGTTGCCTGCCTGAAAAACACTCCATATCTGTGCTCAGTGTGCTGCATATATCTGTGCTCACACTGCTTTATTGTGGGGACTGGGGACCACCAGTATATTATATAGGAGGAGTACAGTGCAGAGTTTTGCTGACCAGTGACCACCAGTATACGTTGTCTGCCTGAAAAACACTCCATATCTGTGCTCAGTGTGCTGCATGTATCTGTGCTCACACTGCTTTATTGTGGGGACTGGGGGCCACCAGTATATTATATAGGAGGAGTACAGTGCAGAGTTTTGCTGACAGTGACCACCGGTATACGTTGTCTGCCTGAAAAACACTCCATATCTGTGCTCAGTGTGCTGCATATATCTGTGCTCACACTGCTTAATTGTGGGGGCTGGGGACCAGCAGTATTATATAGGAGGAGTACAGTGCAGAGTTTTGCTGACAGTGACCACCAGTATACGTTGTCTGCCTGAAAAACACTCCATATCTGTGCTCAGTGTGCTGCATATATCTGTGCTCACACTGCTTTATTGTGGGGACTGGGGACCGCCAGTATATTATATAGGAGGAGTACACAGTGCAGAGTTTTGCTGACAGTGACCACCAGTATACGTTGTCTGCCTGAAAAACACTCCATATCTGTGCTCAGTGTGCTGCATATATCTGTGCTCACACTGCTTTATTGTGGGGACTGGGGACCACCAGTATATTATATAGGAGGAGTACAGTGCAGAGTTTTGCTGACCAGTGACCACCACTATACGTTATCTGCCTGAAAAACACTCCATATCTGTGCTCAGTGTGCTGCATATATCTGTGCTCACACTGCTTTATTGTGGGGACTGGGGACCAGCAGTATTATATAGGAGGAGTACAGTGCAGAGTTTTGCTGACAGTGACCACCAGTATATATAGCAGTACGGTACGGAAGGCCACTGTTCTACCTACCTCTGTGACGTCAAGTATACTATCCATCTAGATTCTATACCTGTGGTGCATTTTAGTTTTGCAGTTTGCTGACAGTGACCACCAGTATATATAGCAGTACGGTACGGAAGGCCACTGCTCTACCTACCTCTGTGTCGTCAAGTATACTATCCATCTAGATTCTATACCTGTGGTGCATTTTAGTTTTGCAGTTTGCTGACAGTGACCACCAGTATATATAGCAGTACGGTACGGAAGGCCACTGCTCTACCTACCTCGGTGTCGTCAAGTATACTATCCATCTAGATTCTATACCTGTGGTGCATTTTAGTTTTGCAGTTTGCTGACAGTGACCACCAGTATATATAGCAGTACGGTACGGAAGGCCACTGCTCTACCTACCTCTGTGTCGTCAAGTATACTATCCATCCATACCTGTGGTGCATTTCAGTTGTGCGCAGTATATATAGTAGTAGGCCATTGCTATTGATACTGGCATATAATTCCACACATTAAAAAATGGAGAACAAAAATGTGGAGGTTAAAATAGGGAAAGATCAAGATCCACTTCCACCTCGTGCTGAAGCTGCTGCCACTAGTCATGGCCGAGACGATGAAATGCCATCAACGTCGTCTGCCAAGGCCGATGTCCAATGTCATAGTAGAGAGCATGTAAAATCCAAAAAACAAAAGTTCAGTAAAATGACCCAAAAATCAAAATTGAAAGCGTCTGATGAGAAGCGTAAACTTGCCAATATGCCATTTACGACACGGAGTGGCAAGGAACGGCTGAGGCCCTGGCCTATGTTCATGGCTAGTGGTTCAGATTCACACGAGGATGAAAGCACTCATCCTCTCGCTAGAAAAATGAAAAGACTTAAGCTGGCAAAAGCACAGCAAAGAACTGTGCGTTCTTCTAAATCACAAATCCCCAAGGAGAGTCCAATTGTGTCGGTTGCGATGCCTGACCTTCCCAACACTGGACGGGAAGAGCTTGCGCCTTCCACCATTTGCACGCCCCCTGCAAGTGCTGGAAGGAGCACCCGCAGTCCAGTTCCTGATAGTCAAATTGAAGATGTCACTGTTGAAGTACACCAGGATGAGGATATGGGTGTTGCTGGCGCTGGGGAGGAAATTGACAAGGAGGATTCTGATGGTGAGGTGGTTTGTTTAAGTCAGGCACCCAGGGAGACACCTGTTGTCCGTGGGACGAATATGGCCATTGACATGCCTGGTCAAAATACAAAAAAAATCACCTCTTCGGTGTGGAATTATTTCAACACAATGCGGACAACAGGTGTCAAGCCGTGTGTTGCCTTTGTCAAGCTGTAATAAGTAGGGGTAAGGACGTTAACCCCCTAGGAACATCCTCCCTTATACGTCACCTGGTCCGTATTCATCAGAAGTTAGTGACAAGTTCAAAAACTTTGGATGACACCGGAAGCAGTCCACTGACCACTAAATCCCTTCCTCTTGTAACCAAGCTCCTGCAAACCACACCACCAACTCCCTCAGTGTCAATTTCCACCTTACACAGGAAAGCCAATAGTCCTGCAGGCCATGTCACTGGCAAGTCTGACGAGTCCTCTCCTGCCTGGGATTCCTCCGATGCATCCTTGAGTGTAACGCCTACTGCTGCTGGCGCTGCTGTTGCTGCTGCTGGGAGTCGATCGTCATCCCAGAGGGGAAGTCGGAAGACCACTTGTACTACTTCCAGTAAGCAATTGACTGTCCAACAGTCCTTTGCGAGGAAGATGAAATATCACAGCAGTCATCCTGCTGCAAAGCGGATAACTCAGGTCTCGTCAGCCTGGGTGGTGAGAAATGTGGTTCCGGTATCCACCGTTAATTCACAGGCAACTAGAGACTTGTTTGAGGTACTGTGTCCCGGTACCAAATACCATCTAGGTTCCATTTCTCTAGGCAGGCGATACCGAAAATGTACACAGACGTCAGAAAAAGAGTCACCAGTGTCCTAAAAAATGCAGTTGTACCCAATGTCCACTTAACCACGGACATGTGGACAAGTGGGGCAGGGCAGACTCAGGACTATATGACTGTGACAGCCCACTGGGTAGATGTATTGCCTCCCGCAGCAAGAACAGCAGCAGCGGCACCAGTAGCAGCATCTCGCAAACGCCAACTCGTTCCTAGGCAGGCTACGCTTTGTATCACCGCTTTCCATAAGAGGCACACAGCTGACAACCTCTTACGGAAACTGAGGAACATCATCTCAGAATGGCTTACCCCAATTGGACTCTCCTGGGGATTTGTGACATCGGACAACGCCACCAATATTGTACGTGCATTACATCTGGGCAAATTCCAGCACGTCCCATGTTTTGCACATACATTGAATTTGGTGGTGCAGAATTATTTAAAAAACGACAGGGGCATGCAAGAGATGCTGTCGGTGGCCCGAAGAATTGCGGGTCACTTTCAGCATTCAGCCACCGCGTGCCGAAGACTGGAGCACCAGCAAACAATGTTGAGAAGATGATGTTCATCAAAATGAATTATAATCAATTCCTCCGTGGAGACATTCACCAGCAATTGCCTCCAGAAAGCACACAGGGATCTGAGATGGTGTATTCCAGTGGGGACGAATTAATGATCTGTGAGGAGGGGGATGTACACAGTGAAAGGGGTGAGGAATCGGACGATGAGGAGGAGGTGGACATCTTGCCTCTGTAGAGCCAGTTTGTGCAAGGAGAGATTGATTGCTTCTTTTTTGGTGGGGGCCCAAACCAACCAGTCATTTCAGTCACAGTCGTGTGGCAGACCCTGTTGCTGAAATGATGGGTTCGTTAAAGTGTGCATGTCCTGTTTATACAACATAAGGGTGGGTGGGAGGGCCCAAGGACAATTCCATCTTGCACCTCTTTTTTCTTTCATTTTTCTTTGCATCATGTGCTGTTTGGGGACAATTTTTTTGAAGTGCCATCCTGCCTGACACTGCAGTGCCACTCCTAGATGGGCCAGGTGTTTGTGTCGGCCACTTGTGTCGCTTAGCTTAGCCATCCAGCGACCTCGGTGCAAATTTTAGGACTAAAAATAATATTGTGAGGTGTGAGGTGTTCAGAATAGACTGAAAATGAGTGGAAATTATGGTTATTGAGGTTGGTTATTGAGGTTAATAATACTATGGGATCAAAATGACCCCCAAATTCTATGATTTAAGCTGTTTTTGAGGGTTTTTTGTAAAAAAAACACCCGAATCCAAAACACACCCGAATCCGACAAAAAAATTTCAGGGAGGTTTTGCCAAAACGCGTCCGAATCCAAAACACGGCCGCGGAACCGAATCCAAAACCAAAACACAAAACCCGAAAAATTTCCGGTGCACATCACTAGTCCCAAGCAGTGTAGCGTAAGCTTGCACACAATTAAGATGCAATGTATATTAAATGTAGTTATGGGCCCTACACACTGGCAGATAACAGTGAACGTCGGGTCGCCTGCCGGCCATATCAGCCTTCGGCACCTCTGCAGCACATCGCCGTGTGTGTAGGACCCTTTACACTTCTGAAAATTCTACCAAATTGTAGAACCAAACTGTATTAGGTTTTAGATGAAAGATAGAAGCAAAATCACTGAGTATGTCAGCTAACCACAGCAGCTGTTCTAATGAAACCTGTACTCAAAAAACATATAGTGCAAAAAGAAAAGCATCAGTTCTACTGGAAGCTGTGCAAATTAATGATATATCTCTGGATGTAGAATCACTACAATATTATGTTTTCCAAAGAAATAATACATACATGTTAAACCCATGAAAACAAGACTATTTGATTAATAAGGGTACCTGCAATTCATACTGAACTGGTGGCTACATTGTACCCATTCCAGCTACTGCCATGTCCCTGATAGCATTGTGATTGCCACCAGTTTGTTTTTTTAACCATGAGTATATATTCACAGCTGCATGTTTACGTTGGAAAGATAATTTGCCATGCAGTATATATTGCTATAGCTAAGATGATTGCTACATATCAAATAAAAACTGTCCAAAACAGAAGGATAATTATCCTCATTGTGCAGTAGGATGTACAATGCAAGTATACTCATGCGCATATCTTTAGTGGGTGAAGGGGGTACCATTTTTATAGGGCCCAAAGACTTAGGGGGCCCACCTGGAGGGCCTGGATCCCCTGAACACAGGTCATAAAGTTGTCCTTCAAACTAAGCAACTGAGTTAGTTCCATTTCCTGGCCTGAAAAGGGTGACTCAATGGCGGTCACATAGGTGGTATTCTCTGTCACTCCCTTTCAGTAAAGCACCACATTGATATGATCCATCTCCCAGTGAACTAATTGGTGAAGTTCTCCTTGATTACAGCATTTGTGAAGTTAACTGGGGCTAGGAATTGAGCTCTGAGATTAGCACTTTCCCAGAAAGGGACAGTGTGCCAAAATTAAGATCTCCACTCAGAGTGGAATTGCCTACATTAGGAAGTATTTCCCTCAGGTAGGAGCTGCCCCCTCCTTCCCTGTCTTTAAACTCAAAGGAAACTGCCTTTGGGCTCTGCAGATGTGGGGCTGCCATGAAAGATTCAAAAGCAGCCAATAAGGATGGAGCACTTGAATCATCGCCATTGACAAATAAGGTGAGATAACATAAGGGTCAATAGAATATATTATTTTACCAGACTTCTATGTAGGATAAGGCTGGCTAGTGTGGTGACATGCCATCTTCAGTGAGTAGTGTGAAGTGGAAGTTAGAATGGTGCAGTAAGGATGGTGTGTGTAATGGATGTTATGCTGATAAGATAGGTGTGCATAGTGGCTGTTATAATGTACTGGAGGTACTGTCATTTGGCATAATATGAACAGGAAGCACTGTAGCATGGCATAATCTGAATCTACAATGTTGAATAATATGAACTAGGGCACTATTATGGGTCATAAAATTAACTAGCACACTACTTTTCAATGTGTTCAATTGTAAAGCGCAACGGAATTTGCTGAGCTATATAAGAAACTGTTAATAAATAAATAAATAAATACATCTAGGGCATTATTGTGGCTTATAAATGAACTACTATGAACTAGGTGTTACCATAGGGTTACTTATTTCATTTCTACATAAGCATACATGTTGTAATACAGGGTCAGATAAGACATCAATTGAAAGACTTACTTCTACCTGCCATTGGCATTAGATGTATAGTGGGTTTCTAAGAAGTATTAACTTATATGGTGTTAGCAGGAGACAGTGAGCCACATTCCAAGAATGAGCATTAGTGAAGCAAAGTATTATGGGTCAATTCTAGACAAAAGAGCTTTGAAACCGATGGTAGCTTCAGACATCTGTGTCTTGGTTATGTATGTAAAGGCCCGTATTAGTCAGATTGCTTAGATTATCACTCCGTGAGTACCCCCCTTTAGAGCTTGCTGCGCATGTGTTACAGATAAGTCCATGCTATGTTGTACTAGCCAGTGACTGGTACATCTGAATATGGGTTAATAACCGGCAGCAGAGCCCAGCTTTTGGTATATAATGCAAGATCCAAAGAAAAGCCCTTCATCTTCTAGCAGCACCTAAAGAACTGCAGTAAATGGCGTCTGCATGTATATGGACTGATTCGAGCATCGACAGATGATGGGGCTTCTCGGATATGAACTACATCTTATGTTAAGAAGATGAATAACCAGTGTTGTCTGATAACTTAGACGAAAGTTGAGTATTACTCTGGTTTGTTTGTTACTTTTGTAAGTTGTGTAAGTTTAATTTTTACCCACTCATTTGGTCACCTGAAGTACTATTTCATTTTGATATGAAAACGACAGCCACACAGTACACCAGGGCACTAACATAACAGGAGCATAAAAATTACTTGGTCACTACTATGGGGCAGAAAGAGGTGTCTCTCAAGAAGCATTGGATTGGAGTGTTATTCCAGATATAAGGATCTTTGTTTGAAGACTAATAATAACACTACAGTGCATCCGGAAAGTATTCACAGCGCTTCACTTTTTCCACATTTTGTTATGTTACAGCCTTATTTCAAAATGGAATAAATTAATTTTTTCCCCTCAACATTCTACACACAATAGCCCATAATGACAATTTGAAAAAAGTTTTTTTGAGATTTTTGCAAACTTATTTAAAAAAAAAAAAACTAAGAAATCACATGTACATACGTATTCACAGCCTTTGCCATGAAGCTCAAAATTGAGCTCAGGTGCATCCTGTTTCCACTGATCATCCTTGAGATGTTCCTACAACTCAATTGGAGTCCACATGTGGTAAATTCAGTTGATTGGACATGATTTGGAAAGGCACACACCTGTCTATAAAAGGTCCCACACTTGACAGTGCACGTCTGAGCACAAGCCAAGCATGAAGTCAAAGGACAAATCTGGGGAAGGGTACAGAAAAATATCTGCTGCTTTGAAGGTCCCAATGAGCACAGTGGCCTCCATCATCCGTAAATGGAAGAAGTTCGGAACCACCAAGACTCTTACTAGAGCTGGCCGGACGTCTAAACTGAGCGATCAGGGGAGAAGGAACCTAGTCAGGGAGGTGACCAAGTACCTGATGGTCACTCTGTCAGGGCTACAGAATTCTTCTGTGTAGAGAGAAGAACCATCCAGAAGGAGAACCATCTCTGCAGCAATCAACTATTCAGGCCTGTATGGTAGAGTGGCCAGACGGAAGCTACTCCTTAGTAAAAAGCACATGGAAGCCCGCCTGGAGTTTGCCAAAATGCACCTGAAGGACTCTCAGACCATGAGAAACAAAATTCTCTGGTCTGATGAGCAAAGAATGGATTCTTTGGTGTAAATGTCATACTTCATGTTTACAGGAAACCAGGCTCCGCTCATCACCAGGCCAATACCATCCCAAAAGTGAAGCATGGTGGTGGCAGCATCATGCTGTGGGGATGTTTTTCAGCGGCAAGGACTGGGAGACTATTCAGGATAGAGGGAAAGATGAATGCAGCAATGTACAGAGACACCCTGGATGAAAACCTGCTCCAGTGCGCTCTTGACCTCAGACTGGGGTGACAGTTCATCTTTCAGCAGGACAATGACCCTAAGCACACAGCCAAGATATCAAAGGAGTGGCTTCAGGACAACTCTGTGAATGTCCTTAAGTGGTCCAGCCAGAGCCCAGACTTGGATCTGATTGAAGATCTCTGGAGAGATCTGAAAATGGCTGTGCGCCAAACGTTTCCCATCCAACCTGATGGAGCTTGAGAGGTGCAAAGAGAAATAGGCTAACTGTCCAAAGATAGGTGTGCCAAGCTTGTGGCATCATATTCAAAAAGACCTGAGGCTGTAATTGCTGCCAGAGGTGCATCAATAAAGTATTGAGCAAAGGCTGTAAATACTTATGTACATGAGATTTATTTTTTTATTTTTAATAAATTAGCAAAAACACTTTTTTCACATTGTCATTATGGAGTATTGTGTTTAGAATTTTGGAGGAATACATGAATTTATTCCATTTTAGAATAAGGCTGTAACATAACAAAATGTGGAAAAAGTGAAGCGCTGTGAATACTTTCTGGATGCACTGTATATCATGGAGCAATTCAATTATGCAGGATGATGGCCTGCCACATGAGAGGAATAGTTATTACTAACTTGGGGGTAGCTAACAGCCTATCAGTAAGTGTATCATAAAGCCCAGATTGGAATTTATTCCATGGGCCACACTGAAGAGTGAAGAAATTACTATGTTATCATCCTCTTTGTATGCAAAGGAATTGTGCCAACCTCCTATATCATGGGTCTTCAACCTGCAGCCCTCCAGCTGCTGTGGAACTACCCATCTAAGCATGCCATTCCTCAGTTTTAGTATGACTTAACAGGAAAACTGTGTCAGGGCATGCTGGGATGTGAATTTCCACAGAAGCTGGAGGGCTGCAGATTGAAGATCCATGTCCTATATGATAGCTACCTGAATCTAGTGTATAGATTTACAGTCAGGAGTAGATGTACCTGTATGACTAGGCATTATGGAGGAGAAGCGGTATCAGCCTGCATTATGTGTGCTATACCAATTCTCTCCAATGTAATAAAGCAGTTTTTAACGGCAAATGCCAGGGGTGCTGTGCACCCCTGTCATTATTGGCACTGCTATCTACAAGATAGCACACCAATATGGCAGGCAATGTATGAATGGTCATTGGCACTGACTGTTCTGACAACTGCAGCTATCGATTCGACAGCTGCAGCTGTCATTGCCTGGCGCACAGCTCTGTGCCTAGCTGTCAGCTCTGACAGGTAGGGACTGTGCGCATACAAAACAATAAAGTTTTTTTTCTTCAATAACCCCAGTTGCTGCTGGCTGTGAAAAAATATGACCAGCGTATGCGCACAGAGGTAGAAAAGCTGGCAATAGAGATGATAGTGGGAGAGCATTAATCACTAGGCAGGTGATTTAATGCTCTCCCACAGCAGCTAGAACTGGTAAAATACTGTACATTCCACCGATATATGATAGACAAGACTTGAGGTGAGTTATCAGATTTATTAATACATTTTTTTGATAGAAATTCGCTCACACAATAAAACACAGGACACAGGTACACTATAAGTAACTTGAGTTCTAATAAGGAATGAGGCAAAGAATAAACTGTTATACAGTAAGTATGAAATGATCTTCATTACCTACTTTACCTAGAAATTGTTAAGATTGTCTAATGTACAGTATGTTAGTGAATTTGTAAAATTAATTGGCAACTTTGCCTATAAAATGTAGGACAATTGAAATGTCTACTTTGTGTGGGAGCCACCTGGTCTACCAGAACCACCCTACAAAGCTAACATGAAACGGAATCTGCTAGAAATGTCAGAGCGCCATTCATGATCCAGTCAGTAAATGGAGCTTGCAAAGAGCATTTTCCAAGTTGCCTAAAACCTTCAGTAATTCGGTGCAATATATATATATATATATTTTTTTAGAAAATCAGGTTGTGGAAAGAGAAGAAAAGAGGCCAGAATATGATCCACTCTCCAGTGAGAGTCTATGAAGAAGATGACATCAGTTATGATGTCTACATTGTTAAACTTTTGCCAGGCAATGTGCTAACATTCTCAGCCAGTCAACGTGAAATGTCAATATTGTCAGAATGTCGAAATTAGTGTTAGGCTGCGGGCGATGGGAGCGTAGGGTAAGTCTATGGGGAGATGTTAGGATTTTGCATTAAAGGGCGGGTTAGGTATAGGGATTAGGCTTAGGGGAGGAATACTCACCCAAACGCTGGAGGATTGGATCTGTTCCGGAAGTGATGGTCACATGACCACTGGTACACAGAAGATGCCGCTGAAGCCACTGCAGCTGTCGGGAGCATGTAGTCACTGCTGGGCCTCCATGGATGATATGTTGACATTTCATCACTGTCTATATGATGAATGTCAACATGGTCAATGTCGACATGATGACTGTCAACATTATGACTGTCGATATATCATACCCAACCAGAATACATGCAAAAGATGCCCCATTGAAACTACAGAACACCTCCCGATTACTGAACATTTACACCAAATATAGATTAATAAATGAACCCTATATTGTATTTTTTTTTCAATTATGGGAAATTGTCCAAATACACTATTTTAGATTGCTGCATTCACTCATATCTTTTTTTTTTTTTTTTTAAAGGAGATCTGAGAAACCAGGGAGTCACTTACAGAATGTTACTTATGTGCCACTAAATTGAAAGACCTTTTTAGGGCATTCACAAAGTTCCTAACAAGCTCAATGAACACTTCACTTTAACATTTTCTAGTACAAAACACTTACCAATAGATTGTAGCCTGTTATACCATCGATTGGTGTTTTGAAAGTAGTTTGGAAAAGTAGCATTTGCAGCTCCAATTAAATCAAGTAAAATAAGTAAATCCTAAAAGAAATAACAAAAGTCAATGTTAAAACAGAATGTTCATTTTATTGTTAATATTAGCATACACAGCAATATCAAGATGAGTCAATATTACATAAAAAAAACACTGTACCTAGAACATTATAATCAAATAAAGACTTTCATTTTCTGTAGCGTAATGCCGGAAATCAATGACATTAATTTATCTTAATTTGTTTAATTGATTTAACTATAGACTTAACATTACCTTGTTTAAATCACTCATTTTCTTTACATATTTTTTCCACAAAATTGCTATACTTTCTCATCTATACAGTGGATAACACAATGCCAGCATTCTCCTAGTAATCTGCATAAAATGTAATTGAAATTAACTTCAATTAATTCCTTTAAAGAACGAACAAAAATAGCTCTGATACTAAATTGTCTTCTTGGAAAAAAGTCTTGGATAATGTCCATATATTGATATTGGTAATACTCACAGTTACATCACTTCCAAAGGGCAAGATGTACTAAGCCATGGAGAGTAATAAAGTGGAAACAAAGCACCAGCCAGTAAGCTACTAACTGTCATGTTACAGGCCCTGTTTGAAAAATGACAGGAGCTGGTTGTCTGGTACTTTACCTCTCTCCACTCTACAAGGCTTAGTATATCTGAACCTTTCTGGTACCCAGTTCTATTCACTCACTTGCAAAATTCTTATTTCTGGAAACATAAAAAAAAGTAATCTTTCCAGTAGAAGATGAATAAAAGAAGTAGAACTCTCCATGCTTCTAAATAAAATACATCCTAGTGTCTGCTTGTATTGTGGCTTTGAGGGTACACTCATTCAGCAACACAATGGGGAAATAAAGGCTGTCCAAAGGCATCTAGGTGGCTCTGCCAAGTTTAGCACTACACAAAAGTACAAATACAATAAATAAATAAATAAATAAATAAATGAGAAAAAAAGGAGTTGAGCGGGTACATTTTTAAAAAGACCAGTTTTAGCAAGGCCACGTAAAAAATCTGTGTGTATATCTTGGGAAGTTTAAAAGTGCTATAAGAACAGGGGATACACGTCATGCCAACAAACAGAGGGGGGAATTCAGTAGTTTTCTGGGCGGACCATTAGCAATGGGTGCCCGATGAAGCAATTCAATTCATTCTGCATGTCTGCATGAGCGCCGCAACCAGTACTTCAAACAGGTTTAGCAACTCTCTGCACCTAAACACAGTACTTTTGTGCACGACAAGAAAGATAATTAATGGGCACCCAAAAATATTAAATTGCTCTTTCAGGCAGCCATTATTTATTGCCATCCTAAAAAACAATTAAATCACCTTCAGAATGCTATTGTACCACTCTTTTCTCTTTATTTCCCATATCACACAGAACCCTATGATTGATGCAAGTCTAAAACTGCACATAATCTCAACCATAAAGAATGCTTGTGGTAACATAGGGGCAGATGTATTAACCTGGAGATGGCATAAGGAAGTGATAAACCAGTGATAAATGGAAGGTGATACATGCACCAGCCAATCAGCTCCTAACTGCTAATTTACATATTGGAGCTGATTGGCTGGTGAGTGTATCACCTTGCATTTATCACTGGTTTATCACTTCCTTATGTCTTATCCGGGTTAATACATCTGCCCCATAATGCTTTGGGAAAGCTTCTTTGTTTCAGTGACTGGGAAATTAGTGAAAATACTGTATAGGGTAAAATGAATTGTGCAAGATACAAATCAGTTGTGTTAATCTAATAAATACATTCCCTGGATTGGGCCAGTCAAATCCTAGACCTCAATGCATCTAACCTGATGGAACTCAGACAAGACTGCTAAGTAGAATGGGCGGTATTGACAGTGGCCCTCATTCCGAGTCGTTCGCTCGGTATTTCTCTATCGTCCTAGTGGATGCTGGGGTTCCTGAAAGGACCATGGGGGGATAGCGGCTCCGCAGGAGACAGGGCACAAAAAGTAAAGCTTTAGGATCAGGTGGTGTGCACTGGCTCCTCCCCCTATGACCCTCCTCCAAGCCAGTTAGATTTTGTGCCCGGCCGAGAAGGGTGCAATCTAGGTGGCTCTCCTAAAGAGCTGCTTAGGAAAGTTTAGCTTAGGTTTTTTATTTTACAGTGAGTCCTGCTGGCAACAGGATCACTGCAACGAGGGACTTAGGGGAGAAGAAGTGAACTCACCTGCGTGCAGGATGGATTGGCTTCTTGGCTACTGGACATCAGCTCCAGAGGGACGATCACAGGTACAGCCTGGATGGTCACCGGAGCCTTGCCGCCGGCCCCCTTGCAGATGCTGAAGTAAGAAGAGGTCCAGAATCGGCGGCAGAAGACTCCTCAGTCTTCTAAAGGTAGCGCACAGCACTGCAGCTGTGCGCCATTTTCCTCTCAGCACACTTCACACGGCAGTCACTGAGGGTGCAGGGCGCTGGGAGGGGGGCGCCCTGGGAGGCAAATGAATACCTATTTTGGCTAAAAATACCTCACATATAGCCTCCGGAGGCTATATGGAGATATTTAACCCCTGCCAGAATCCGTTAAGAGCGGGAGACGAGGCCGCCCGAAAAAGGGGCGGGGCCTATCTCCTCAGCACACAGCGCCATTTTCCCTCACAGAAAGGCTGGAGGGAAGGCTCCCAGGCTCTCCCCTGCACTGCACTACAGAAACAGGGTTAAAACAGAGAGGGGGGGCACTAATTTGGCGATATCCTTATATATATATTAAGATGCTATAAGGGAAAACACTTATATAAGGTTGTCCCTATATAATTATAGCGTTTTTGGTGTGTGCTGGCAAACTCTCCCTCTGTCTCTCCAAAGGGCTAGTGGGTCCTGTCCTCTATCAGAGCATTCCCTGTGTGTGTGCTGTGTGTCGGTACGTGTGTGTCGACAGGTAGGAGGACGATGTTGGTGAGGAGGCGGAGCAATTGCCTGTAATGGTGATGTCACTCTCTAGGGAGTCGACACCGGAATGGATGGCTTATTTAGGAAATTACGTGATAATGTCAACACGCTGCAAGGTCGGTTGACGACATGAGACGGCCGACAAACAATTAGTACGGTCCAGACGTCTCAAAAACACCGTCAAGGGTTTTTAAAACGCCCGTTTACTTTAGTCGGTCGACACAGACACAGACAGGGACACTGAATCCAGTGTCGACGGTGAATAAACAAACGTATTCCTTATTAGGGCCACACGTTAAAGGCAATGAAGGAGGTGTTACGTATTTCTGATACTACAAGTACCACAAAAGAGGGTATTATGTGGGATGTGAAAAAACTACCATAGTTTTTCCTGAATCAGATAAATTAAATAAAGTGTGTGATGATGCGTGGGTTCCCCCCGATAGAAAATTATGGGCGGTATACCCTTTCCCGCCAGAAGTTAGGGCGCGTTGGGAAACACCCCTTAAGGTGGATAAGGCGCTCACACGCTTATCAAAACAAGTGGCGGTACCGTCTATAGATAGGGCCGTCCTCAAGGACCAGCTGACAAGGCTGGAAAATATAATAAAAAGTATATACACACATACTGGTGTTATACTGCGGCCAGCGATCGCCTCAGCCTGGATGTGCAGAGCTAGGGTGGCTTGGTCGGATTCCCTGACTAAAAATATTGATACCCTTGACAGGGACAGTATTTTATTGACTATAGAGCATTTCTATATATGCGAGATGCACAGAGGGATATTTGCACTCTGGCATCATGAATAAACGCGATGTCCATAACTGCCAGAAGATGTTATGGACACGACAGTGGTCAGGTGATGCAGATTCCAAACGGCACAGTATGGCCGTATAAAGGAAGAGGACTTGTTTGGGGTCGGTCCATCGGACCTGGTGGTCACGGCAACTGCTGGAAAATCCACCGTTTTTTACCCTAAGTCACATCTCTGCAGAAAAAGACACCGTCTTTTCAGCCTCAGTCCTCTCGTCCCTATAAGATCATATCTGCCCAGGGATAGAGGAAAGGGAAGAAGACTGCAACAGGCAGCCTATTCCCAGGAACAGAAGCGTTCCACCGCGTCTGACAAGTTCTCAGCATGGCGCTGAGACCGTACAGGACCCCTGGATCCTACATGTAGTATCCCGGGGGTACAGATGGGAATGTCGAGACGTTTCCCCTTCGCAGGCTCCTGAAGTCTGCTTTACCAAGTCTCCCTCCGACAAGGAGGTAGTATGGGAAAAAATTCACAAGCTGTGTTCCCAGCAGGTGACAATTAAATTACCCCTCCTACTACAGAAAAGGGGTATTATTCCACACTATATTGTGGTACTGAAGCCAGAAGGCTAGGTGAGACTTATTCTAAAAAATTTTTTTTGAACACTTACAAAGGTTCAAATTAAGATGAAGTCACTCAGAGCAGTGATAACGAACCAGGAAGAAGGGGACTATATAGTGTCCCGGGACATCAGGGATGCTTACCTCTATGTCCCAAATTTGCCCTTCTCACTAAGGGTACCTCAGGTTCGTGGTGCAGAACTGTCACTATCAGTTTCAGACGCTGCCGTTTGGATTGTCCACGGCACCCCGGGGTCTTTACCAAGGTAATGGCCGAATTGATGATTCTTCTTCGAAGAAAAGGCGTCTTAATTATCCCTTACTTGGACGATCTCCTGATAGGGGCATAGTCCAGGGAACAGTTGGAGGTCGGAGTAGCACTATCTCGGATACTGCTACAATCAGCACGGGTGGATTCTAAATATTCCAAAATCGCAGCTGATCCCGACGACACGTCTGCTGTGCCTAGGGATGATTCTGGACACAGTCCAGAAAAAGGTGTTTCTCCCGGAAGAGAAAGCCAGGGAGTTATCCGAGCAAGTCAGGAACCTCCTAAAAACAGTGCATCATTGCACAAGGGTCCTGGTAAAAATGGTGGCTTCCTACGAAGCAATTCCATTCGGCAGATTTCACGTAAGAACTTTTCAGTGGGATCTGCTGGACAAATGGTCCGGATCGCATCTTCAGATGCATCAGCGGATAACCCAATATCCAAGGACAAGGGTGTCTCTCCTGTGGTGGTTATAGAGTGCTCATCTTCTAGAGGGCCGCAGATTCGGCATTCAGGATTGGATGCTGGTAACCACGGAGCCCAGCCTGAGAGGCTGGGGAGCAGTCACACAAGGGAAAAATTTCCAGGGAGTGTGATCAAGTATGGAGACTTTTCTCCACATAAATATACTGGAGCTAAGGGTAAATTTATAATGCTCTAAGCTTAGCAAGACCTCTGCTTCAAGGTCAGCCGGTATTGATCCAGTGGGAAAAACATCACGGCAGTCGCCCACGTAAACAGACAGGGCGACACAAGAAGCAGGAGGGCAATGGCAGAAACTGCAAGGACTTTTCGCTGGGCGGAAAATCATGTGATAACACTGTCAGCAGTTTTTCATCCCGGGAATGGAAACTGGGAAGCAGACTTCCTCAGCACGACCTCCACCCGGGAGAGTGGAAACTTCATTGAGAAGTTTTTTCCACATGATTGTAAACCGTTGGGAAATACCAAAGGTGGACATGATGGCGTCCCGTCTGAACAAAAAACGGGACAGGTATTGCGCCAGGTCAAGGGACCCTCAGGCAATAGATGTGGACGTTCTGGTAACAACGTGGGTGTACCAGTCGGTGTATGTGTTCCCTCCTCTGCTTCTCATACCTAAGGTGCTGAGAATTATAAGACGTAGAGGAGTAAGAACTATACTCATGGCTCCGGATTGGCCAAGAAGGACTTGGTACCCGGAACTTCAAGAGATGCTTACAGAGGTCTTATGGCCTCTGCCGCTAAGAAGGGACTTGCTTCAGCAAGTACCATGTCTGTTCCAAGACTTACCGCAGCTGCGTTTGTCGGCATGGCGATGGAAAGCCGGATCCTAAGGGAAAAAAGGCATTCCGGAAGAGGTCATTCCTACCCTGGTCAAAGCCAGAAAGGAGGTGACCGCACAACATTATCACCACGTGTGGCGAAAATTTGTTGCGTGGTGTGAGGCCAGGAAGGCCCCACAAAGAAATTTCAACTCGGTCGTTCCTGCATTTCCTGCAAACAGGAGTGTCTATGGGCCTCAAATTGGGGTCCATTAAGGTTCAAATTCGGCCCTGTAAATTTTCTTCCAGAAAGAATTGGCTTCAGTTCCTGAAGTCCAGAAGTTTGTCAAGGGAGTATTGCATATACAAACCCCTTTTTTGTGCCTCCAGTGGCACTGTGGGATCTCAACGTAGTTCTGGGATTTCTCAAATCACATTGGTTTAAAACCAGTCAAATATGTGGATTTGCAGCATCTCACATAAAAAGTGACCATGCTCTTGGCCCTGGCCTGGACCAGGCGAGTGTCAAATTGGTGGTTTTTTCTCAAAAAAGCCCATATCTGTTTGTCCATTCGGACAGGGCAGAGCTGCGGACTCGTCCCCAGTTCTCTCCCTAAGGTGGTGTCAGTGTTTCACCTGAACCAGCTTATTGTGGTGCCTTGCACCTACTAGGGACTTGGAGGACTCCAGGTTGCTAGAAGTTGTCAGGGCCCTGAAAATATATTCCAGGACAGCTGGAGTCAGAAAATCTGACTCGCTGTTTATACTGTATGCACCCAACAAGTTGGGTGCGCCTGCTTCTAAGCAGTCGATTGCTCGTTGGATTTGTAACACAATTCAACTTGCACATTCTGAGGCAGGCCTGCCACAGTCTAAATCGGTTAAGGCCCATTCCACAAGGAAGGTGGGCTCATCTTGGGCGGCTGCCCGAGAGGTCTCGGCATTACAACTCTGCCGAGCAGCTACGTGGTCAGGGGAGAACACGTTTGTAAAATTCTACAAATTTGATATCCTGGCAAAAGAGGACCTGGAGTTCTCTCATTCGGCGCTGCAGAGTCATCCGCACTCTCCCGCCCGTTTGGGAGCTTTGGTATAATCCCCATGGTCCTTTCAGGAACCCCAGCATCCACTAGGACGATAGAGAAAATAAGAATTTACTTACCGATAATTCTATTTCTCGGAGTCCGTAGTGGATGCTGGGCGCCCATCCCAAGTGCGGATTATCTGCAATACTTGTACATAGTTACAAAAATCGGGTTATTATTGTTGTGAGCCATCTTTTCAGAGGCTCCGCTGTTATCATACTGTTAACTGGGTTTAGATCACAAGTTGTACGGTGTGATTGGTGTGGCTGGTATGAGTCTTACCCGGGATTCAAAATTCCTCCCTTATTGTGTACGCTCGTCCGGGCACAGTACCTAACTGGCTTGGAGGAGGGTCATAGGGGGAGGAGCCAGTGCACACCACCTGATCCTAAAGCTTTACTTTTTGTGCCCTGTCTCCTGCGGAGCCGCTATCCCCCCATGGTCCTTTCAGGAACCCCAGCATCCACTACGGACTCCGAGAAATAGAATTATCGGTAAGTAAATTCTTATTTTTTCATCGCATCGCAGTGAAATTCCGCTTAGTGCGCATGCGCAATATTCGCACTGCGACTGCGCCAAGTATCTTTGCTATGAAGAAAGTATTTTTACTCACGGCTTTTTCATCGCTCCGGCGATCGTAATGTGATTGACAGGAAATGGGTGTTACTGGGCGGAAACACGGCGTTTTATGGGCGTGTGGCTGAAAACGCTACCGTTTCCGGAAAAAACGCAGGAGTGGCCGGAGAAACGGGGGAGTGGTTGGGCGAACGCTGGGTGTGTTTGTGACGTCAAACCAGGAACGACAAGCACTGAACTGATCGCACAGGCAGAGTAAGTGTGGAGCTACTCTAAAACTGCTAAGTAGTTTGTGATCGCAATATTGCGAATACATCGGTCGCAATTTTAAGATGCTAAGATACACTCCCAGTAGGCGGCGGCTTAGCGTGTGTAACTCTGCTAAATTCGCCTTGCGACCGATCAACTCGGAATGAGGGCCAGTGTGCAGATGTGCAAAGCTCATATAGAGTAACAGCTGCATTAAAACAAGTGGTGAAATATTATTATTAAATCAATTAGTCTCTTTTTTACTGCTGCCTTAATTTGCTGTTACTTAAATATAATGATAGCTAACAAAACTAAGTATAGAAAATAAAAAAAACACCAAAGCGAAAAGGGTCATTTTACATGATTTCAAATAACTAGAAAAATAATACCTAATCATGGTCAAATTTCCATGTACAGTAAGTAGGAAAAAACAAAACCTGTGTGAAGCTGTCGGGAATTGGGATGGGTGAGAACCAATCAGAAGGTGAAATCACAGAGTTTATTGCATATCATGACTGGTGCACCCACTCAAACCATCCACAACCACCTACTGTACCTAATGCTTAAATGGAAATGCTGCTTTAAAAGAATCTTGCAACATCATATACTGTAATAGATGCACACAGTAATAACTGCAACAGAACTAATGAGGTGCATGACTATATAATCAGACGCAAAATAGCTGCATTGAAATTATTATATTCCTCATATAGGGAACTATTCATAAAGCAGTGAAACAGTGGAGAAACAGACCAGTGGAGAAGTTGCCAATGGCAACCAATCAGCACCTCCCTTACATTTGTTAAAATGTACTTTATAAAGGTATCTTTCAAAGCTGATTGGCTGCCATGGGAAACTTCTCCACGCGTCCTTTTCTCCACTCTTTTCACTGCTTCGAGAGCAGACCCCATATTCACATAATATTTTTTACATTTTGTACTCCTATATCCCTCCCACAGGGTGGTATTCATGTGACCGGCGGTCTGCTGACCGACAGTCACATGACCTCCTCCACCATCCCGCCGGCTCAGTATCCCGATGGTCGGCATGCCGACCAACAGGGACTATTTCCACTTGTGGGTGTCCACGACACCCATAGAGTGGGAATAGAACCCGTGGCCACCGCAGGTCGCCACTGAGCCCGCAGCGTGGCGAGCGCATCGAGCCCGCAAGGGGCTTGCTGCACTCGCACCTCCCCGCCGGGATCCCGGTGTCGGTATGTTGCCGGGATCCCGGCGTCGGTAAGCTGACCGGCGGTCAGGAGACCGCCGGTCAGCCATACTACACCCCTCCCACATACCTCTTTATTTTGACTGTGAAAAAAACAAAGAGTGGAAATTAAGGTCCAAAAAAATATTCTGATCTACAACAGAACGCAATCATTTTGTTTATAAGAAAATCATGCAACCACTTTGAGTACATGTAGCAAATATAAGAATTATCGTGTACAGTTTAGATACTGTATGCCAATTACTGCTGTGAGCCAGAGGTCCACGGACTAAATGCATACTTGTATAATCTCTATGGCAACAGTGTGGTTTGAAAATGTAGGTCATGTTAGAGTATGAAACAGTCAAAGAAAATGCACACATGTTACTGAATGTGTTATTTTACAGTTACTTAATGCTGGAAATTCACACTTTAGACTAACACTTAATGCTTCAGTGACTAGAAAACTGCTGGCAGGCATAAAGCTTACATTAAATAGTGTCAAACAACATACTTTTATTTGATCCTATAATTTAATGCTATAGATAATGTAATATAAGGTTTCTTTATCTCCTGAATAAGAATACTTTTGGGGGAATTCAATTGAGGGTGAATAGATTTGCCTGGGTGAATTAGCGCAACAACAGTTGCACTCTATGGCAACATGATCTCTCCCAAAAGTGTCCGCTGCCCCATAAAGGCACCAAGCACTTTTGAGTGAATAGGGGTGCGAATCGGCGAGGCAAAGGGGGCGGCAATGGCAGCCCAACTCGCATCCTTCGCCACGGCCGATGCGAGTTGAATTCCCCGGCTTATTGGGTTTTCCACTTTATAAAACAATTTTACTAAATCCCCTCCTTTGAAATAATAGTACATTGGTAGCTGTCCTTCCGGACAGCCAATGCTACCAATTTTTTTACAGAAGCCTGCACTTCCATCAAAATGTAGATGCTAGAATCAAGTGGCCTAAAGGGACTATGATGACAGGGGGAGGGGCCACGTCACCAGGGGGAGGAGCTATGCCAGCGGGATAGTTCTTCTACTATCCACACCACCAACTACTACCTTTAGTAACCCAGTGGCGACCGAAGCCTGAAGCTTGGCGAGCGAAGCGAGCCCGCGAGGGCATGGCTCCTCCCCCTGGTGACGTGGCTCTTCTCTCTGGTGACGTCAGAGGTCCCTTACCCAACTTGGATTTAGAACTAACCATGCCTAGAATGCCCGGGTTTTGGAAGGGCTTCTGTTTTAAAGGTACCTAGTGTGTTAACTCTGGCAGATTGCTGCTGAACCCTCTATACCTGGGAAATCTTAAGAGAAGTCCTTGAAGTGCCTACATTTTTTACTTTATATTCAGCATTACTTTGTTATTGATGTGCATTGTGCACCCAGGCTTGATATGTTTGGTGTGCCGTTCTTTTTTATATTTATTATCTATATCACTATCTATCATCTCCAAGTTATATAGTAGTTATAATTAGAGATGTGCGTCGGAACATTTTTGCTGCATTGGTATTTGGATTTGGCTCTGATTCGTCATCCAGATTTGGATTTACTAAACCTCTGTGACTGGTTTTGGATTTGGATTTGGATATGCATTTTTTTGAAAAATGAACAAAAAAAGCAAAATTCACATAAATTGGGCTTTTTTTGTTCCTAGAAAATTATTAATCTCAATAACACCTCACAGCTCACAATAATGTTTTCACTACTATTAGCCAAAGGCTACAGCGAGCTGGCTGGTTTCTAAGCAACAAAGCAGTGGCACAAACACACGGCAGTTTATAGCACATTGCCACAGCGTACTGCAGGGCAGAAACTAGGATTTTCGGCACCCGGGGTAAAGCAATAATTTGTTGCCCCCCCTCAACACACACACAAAATCAAATAATTTTACACTACGTTATATCACACATTAGAGTCCCTTTTCACTATATGCCACACAGTAGTAATGCCCTTTGACTCAAGTTCATAACATGGGACCATGGGAGAAAGATGGGGGGAGAGAGATAGGAGAGAGAGAGGGGTGTGGTAGAGACGGGGGGGGGGGGGAGCAAGCACAGTCTTGGAATGGAAATAAAGGTAAACAACCAATTACCACACTGCGTCACTGATGAAGATGCAGGCTGCCACCAGTCACAACATACAGCACCTCACTCACGCCAACAGTAGCAGGCAGAATCCAGGAGCAGATCCCCCCACACAGCAACCCACAGCCCCTACAGGCTCATGTTTTTTGTTTATCAATCGATTCATTCAGACTGTGGCACACTTTACAGTCAATCTAAAATCCTGATTGTCATGCCAGACGAGGTCTCATTGCCCCCTCAAATCATCCCACCCCACCTAGTTGTGGCCCTGTGTACTGGGGTACAATGCAAGGAGCAGTACAAACAATAGATGTATATATTTTATTTGTATTTTTTAAACTGGCAGCTCGGTCCAAAACTGTGTGGAGTCTCAAGGCTTGAACAAAGGGAACTAGGGTAAAGCACATCAAACAGTACAAACAATATATATATATATATATATATATATATATATATATATATATTTATTTGAACTTGCAGCTCTGTTCAAACTACATGGATCACTGGGCTTATAGATGCACGTGAACAAAGCACACCAATGCCACCAACCAGTACAAACAATACATATTTATTTTTTATTTTTCTATTTTTAAACTTGCAGCTCCGTAGAAACTGCATGGATCACAGGGCTTGTAGATGCACGTGAACAATGCACACAAAGGTACAGCACACCAAACAGTATAATTTACAGGAGAGTACAGCGCAACATACAGTAGCATGCAGCATGCTCCCTATACACAGTCACTTTGTACAGCACAGCCACTTGTGAGTTCAGATTCTCAGCAAAGCTAATTCAGCAGAGTATAGAATAGCAATCAGCAGCGTGCATTAGTGTTAAATACCGGCAAGTCCCGGCCGCGGCGCCTTATACAGAATCCAAACCTGTGAGTAATCGACAACGGGAGGATAGAAGTTGTCCTTGACATGGGAGTCTGGCGGGGACTCGGATCCACAATGTTCGGAGCAGTCTGGATTCCAAGGAATCTGTTCACACGCAGTCCTTGAACATCGGCCAAATGCAGTAAGGATCGTTTTATGCGATCCTTACTGAATTAGTCTCAGAGTTTGCTGTATTGGAAAGACCCTCATTTCTAAGTGAATTGTATCTGTTGAGAGACAATACCATCCCTTCACTAGTTGCATCC
Source organism: Pseudophryne corroboree (assembly GCF_028390025.1). Lineage (NCBI taxonomy): Eukaryota > Metazoa > Chordata > Amphibia > Anura > Myobatrachidae > Pseudophryne > Pseudophryne corroboree. Next base: position 602,792,671 of record NC_086447.1, read on the forward strand.
TCTTTGCATGCAACTGTGAACAACTGACTCTGATATCATCCAGGTTTACACCTTTCATTTGTGTCCCAATTCCCCAATTACATAATGTGGCACAGCAGACTTCTACCTGAGCTACAACATTAATTGCCAGTGATTTACGCACCTTGGCTAGGTAAAGCTAAAAAGTTAGTATTGATTATTGCTAATTGCATTTTTTATCACTCTCCTCATCACCACATAATATGATTCCAATATATTTGATGCCAGTATTTGTGATTCTAATTAATATGTTCATCTGTGATTTTAATATTCTGCTATTCTCATATGATTCCAATTAAGTGTCTTTTGCATATTCAATGCTTCTTTGAGGTGTGAACTGTAGCCAACTGTCTTCTCTTTTTTCATCTTTTGCAAACCAAATTCTTCTTTTTTGTGATTAATCCAAATTTAGTGCCATTTAATCATCAGCTACAATCCAGAGATCATTGCAGCTCAATAAAAGACATCCTATTTCTAATTGCTGACTCACGTTTTCATATCAATCTATCCTACTTCTCTGAACATGGTACTGCAGGACAAGGTACGGGGAGCAACATTTCAGTGGAAAGGTCCCTCACATAGCCACCCAACACCTGTGATACCTCTCTCAACCACTTAAACATACAGTACCTGCCAATCCAGGGGTGTAACACATTCAATGTGGCTCCATCAATCACAACATCAAAGTGTTCCTGCGAGTCTCGACCCTGTCACTCTCAATATATTAGCCACCTAGCTAGTCACTGGCCAGCTGGTCCAGCATTTGTCCCCCTGACCCAAACCCAAGACAGTCCATTTAAGCCTCCTCCCCAACCACTAACCTTTAATTACTCATAACCAAGTGATGCACCTGTGTGTGTGCTGTGTGTGTAGACTAATTGGAATCTTAACCCTGTAGCCTGCCAGAGAAGGCATTAGTCTCTTTCACAAGAGACCAGGACAAACTACCTTTTTGTCACATACCCCCCCACCACCACCCTTCACCAACCCAGGTGAGACGGACAATGCGGGGAGCGCACACTTACAGTAGAAAGTGTCTGCATTTTTACTTATGTCTCCTGGTCTCCTGATGTATGTTCCCCACCTAGTGGAAACATATTTCCAAATTCATGCTTCACTCTAGCTCTGGGTATATGGTAGGGCTGTTGTTTAACTATTTACTACAGGGAATGAGACTGTATCGTGCTCTTTATGAGTAGTACACCAAGGAGTAGGGAAAAAAATCGCTCCTGTTTCGAGTCACCATTTTTTCCACCTCTTGCCTCAGGGGCAGCATCCAAAAGGAATTCATTTGGAGATATTTGCTGACATAATGGGTATGTCCCATAAACAGTACCCTTTTACTGCCATACATATTCCTGGCCAATTAAATCACAGTAACTGACGTACCTGCTGTATGGTATCAATAGTTGACCAATATTTTTCCCTTGAACAATCACTGCACAAAATTTCTCTTAACAAAAAAACATGGTTCACCTTCTACCGACCTGGCAGCTCTCACTACATTATTAACTGTAACAACTGCTTTAAATGCATATTTTAGGGTAACATCATTAAATTGATCCCTCACACATTCTTATAATGAAACAAGTCTTGTAATTGGGGACCAGTTCTCAGTACCATCTGGTGGCACCAAAGTTTCCAAAACAGTATTCGCAACAGTGTTCCTGGCCCAGGCTTGTCTTCTTGGCCAAGACTTGAGATGCGTAACAGTTGTGGACCTATATCCAGAATCCATACAGTAAATTACAGTTCTGTTGGCTCTTTTCCAAATCTAGAGAGAGTTGTAGCGGTTCCTTTAAGGTTGGATGCTGCTGTATCAGTTGCCGCCATGTCCGGCTGGATCCAATCAGCAATAATTTCCAGGATTAACCGAATGTCTTGACCCAGAATAAGAAGGTATTGTAATTTTAGGTCTACAGCAGTAACTACCGTACATGTTGCCCTTTTACTGTAAGGCAGGGGTGGGGAACCTTTGGCCCTCCAGCTTTTGAACTACACATCCCATCATGCCTTGCAACAGTATTAGCAAGGCCAAATGCCAAAACTGTAGCAGGGCATGCTGGTTCAACAACAACTGAAGGACCAAAGGTTCCACACCCCTGCTGTAAGGGGTAAACAAACTTGCTCATATTCCTTGGTAGTTCCATGAATGCATAGCACTTTCACCTTAGGGAACCTTGCTGACATTTCTTTTGGAACAACATAACTAGAGACTAATGTCAGCTCACTCACACAGTCCACCAAGACTAACACAGCCTGTTGGTTTATTTGAACAGTCACCCAAAACTGTAAAGGCCTCCTTGTAGAAGGGAACATAGTGCAGCAACTAGGAAAGGAGGAACCTAGCCGAGCAACTGTACAGTCCATGGGTTCCTCACTGTTGGCAGAGTCACTCTTTTTCCAGGCATCAGCTTTGGATTCCCCTCAGGAGCCCTTGACATGTGTTGCAGTGCCAAATATCAGTCTATCATCATGGCAAGTCCCTCATCATAAGACACTTGCAGCACCCACCACTGTAAGCTTTGGTCAAACCCATGGATACACTGATCAATGTCTAGATTCTCCATCATACTGTATGGTCAGGTGTATTCATTTCTGGATGAAACCAGCTCTTTAGCACTTTAGAGAGTTCTGCCAGCTATGAACAAATTGCTTTACCCCTAAATAAAATGCCATTCATGAAAGCACAGGGCTTTCTCTGGTCCCGTCACTCCTATCTGGGCCAGTATTGCAAATTTAACCTGCTGATAATTAGACATCTCAAATACGGTGCCAGCTTTTCTGCCCAGACTTCTGGTAGTCATTTAAGCCTTGTAACAGTTCTCTCAAAAGCTAAGAGATTTGCCTCCACATCATCTGAGGAGCTAATTTTCTGAGACCTCATGTCCCTGCCTTGCTTGAACCAGCTCCACACCCAGCGTTTCAGGGCATTCTTTTCAAGTTGCTCTACAGTGAACCATGTTCACTGCATAGCACCTTGAAAATAAATGCCCTGCGTGGCGTTGCTGTTCAACTAGTGCTCAACTATACACACACACATATAGTACTGTGCAAAAGTTATAGGCAAGTGTGGAAGTATTGGCATGGCCCCCACAGAGCCATGATCTCAACATAATTTAGTCAGTCTAGGATTACATGAAGAGAAAAGGATTTGAACAAGCCAACATCCACAGAAGATCTGTGGTTTGTTCTGCAAGATGATTGGAACAACCTCCTTGCTGAGTTCCTTCAAAAACTGCATGCAAGTGTACCTAGAAGAATTTAGGATATTGATTTGATTTAGATTTCTCTTCTGTTCATTCACTTTGCATTTTGTTAATTGATAAAAATAAAACTATTAACACTATTTTGAAAGCAATCTCACTTTGCAGCATTTTTCTCTTACGTCCAAGAGGATGCTGGGGACTCCGTAAGGACCATGGGGATAGATGGGCTCCGCAGGAGACATGGGCACTTTAAGAAAGACTTTAGGATTTGGGTGTGCACTGGCTCCTCCCTCTATGCTCCTCCTCCAGACCTCAGTTGATTACTGTGCCCAGAGGAGACTGGGTGCTTTTCAGAAGCTCTCCTGAGTTTCTGACAGAAAGTATTTTGTTAGGTTTTTTATTTTCAGGGAGCCTGCTGGCAACAGACTCCCTGCATCGTGGGACTGAGGGGAGAGAAGCAGACCTACTTCTGTGAGTTGAAAGGCTCTGCTTCTTAGGCTACTGGACACCATTAGCTCCAGAGGGATCGGTACGCAGGTCTCATCCTCGCCGTCCGTCCCTGAGCCGCGCCGCCGTCGTCCTCACAGAGCCTGAAGGTAGAAGCCACGTGAGTATGAGAAGTTAGAAGACATCAGAAGCGGCAGAAGACTTCACTGTTCTTCACTGAGGTAACGCACAGCACTGCAGCTGTGCGCCATTGCTCCCATTCACCTCACATACTGTGTCACTGTAAGGGTGCAGGGCGCGGAGGGGGCGCCCTGGGCAGCAAATAAACCTCTCCTGGCAAAAGATGGGTATATACAGCCGGCCACTGTATATACCTACGAGCCCCCGCCAAAGTTTTGTGTTTTAGAGCGGGACAGAAGCCCGCTGCCGAGGGGGCGGGGCTTCTCCCTCAGCACTCACCAGCGCCATTTTTTTCTCCACAGCACCGCTGAGGGGAAGCTCCCCGGACTCTCCCCTGCTTAGATCACAGTGACAAGAGGGTTTTAAAGTAAAGGGGGGGGGGCACATAATTGGCGAATTGAGTATAAAAGCGCTATCTGGGTTAACATAAATATTGTGTTTTTGTCCTGGGTTATTATAGCGCTGGGTGTGTGCTGGCATACTCTCTCTCTGTCTCTCCTAAGGGCCTTGTGGGGGAACTGTCCTCAGATAAGAGGGTTCCCTGAGTGTGTGGTGTGTCGGTACGTGTGTGTCGACATGTCTGAGGTAGAAGGCTTTTCGAGGGAGGAGGAGCAAATGAATGTGGTGTCGCTGTTGACGGCGCCGACACCTGACTGGATGGATATGTGGAATGTTTAAGTGCCAATGTAAATTTATTGCACAAAAGATTGGATAACGCTGAAGCTAGGGAACAGTCAGGGAGTCAACCCAGGCCTGTACCTATGTCGCAGGGACCTTCGGGGTCCCAAAAGCGCCCACTATCCCAAATAATTGATGTGGATACCGACACGGATTCTGACTCCAGTGTCGAATATGATGATGCAATATTACAGCCAAAGGTGGCTTAATGTATTCGATATATGATTATTGCAATCAAAGAGGTTTTGCATATCACAGAGGAAACTGTATAAGGGAAAGGAAACTGAGAAATTTTCTCCCCTCACATGAGCTGAACGAGTTATGTGAAAAAGCTTGGGAATCTCCAGACAAGAAACTGCAGATTCCCAAAAGGATTCTTATGGCGTATCCTTTCCCGCCAACGGACAGGATACGATGGGAATCATCCCCTAGGGTGGACAACGCTTTGACACGCTTATCCAAAAAGGTAGCGCTGCCTTACCAAGATACGGCTACCCTCAGGGATCCTGCTGATCGCAAGCAGGAGGTTACCCTGAAGTCCATTATACACATTCAGGTACCTTACTCAGACCGGCTATTGCGTCGGAATGGTTGTGTAGTGCTGTAGCAGCATGGACAGACACCTTATCAGCGGAAATTGATACCCTGGATAAGGATACCATCCTATTGACCCTAGGACATATAAAAGATGCTGTCTTATATATGAGAGATGCACAAAGAGACATTGGTCTATTGGGTTCGAGAATCAACGCTATGTCGATCTCGGCTAGAAGAGTCCTTGGGACCCGACAATGTACAGGTGATGCTGACTCAAAAAGGCATATGGAGGTTTTACCTTAGAAGGGTGAGGAATTGTTTGGGGAAGGTCTCTCGGATCTGGTCTCCACTGCTACGGCAGGCAAATCAAATTTTTTTACCTTATATTCCCTCACAACCTAAAAAAGCACCGCATTATCAAATGCAGTCCTTTCGATCAAATAGAAACAAGAAAGGTCGTGGATCGTCCTTTTTTGCCAGAGGTAAGGGCAGAGGGAAAAAGCTGCACAACTCAGCGAGTTCCCAGGAACAGACGTCCTCCCCGGCCTCTGCAAAATCCACCGCATGACGCTGGGGCTCCACTAAGGGAATCCGCCCCAGTGGGGGCACGTCTTCGAATTTTCAGCCACATCTGGGCCCACTCACAGGTGGATCCCTGGGCAAAAGAAATTGTTTCCCTAGATTACAAACTGGAATTCGAAGAGGTGCCTCCTCGCCTGTTTTTCAAATCGGCTCTGCCAACATCTCCTCAAGAACGGAAGATAGTGTTAAATGCAATCGACAAATTGTATCTTCAACAGATGGTGGTCAATGTTCCCCCGCTTCAACAGGGCAAGGGATATTACTCAACCCTGTTTGTGGTCCCGAAACCGGACGGTTCGGTCAGACCCATTTTAAATTTAAAATCCCGGAACCTATACTTGAAAAGGTTCAAATTCAAGATGGAATCGCTCAGGGCAGTCATCACCAGCCTGGAAGGGGGAAATTTTATGGTGTCTCTGGACATAAAGGATGCATACCTTCATTTTCCCATATATCCACCTCATCAGGCGTACCTGAGATTTGCGGTACAGGTTTGTCATTACCAATTTCAGACGTTGCCGTTTGGGCATTCCACGGCCCCGAGAATTTTCACCAAGGTAATGGCGGAAATGATGGTGCTCTTGCGCAAGCAAGGTGTCACAATTATCCCGTACTTGGACGATCTCCTCATAAAAGCGAGATCAAGAGAACAATTACTGAACAGCGTGTCACTTTCACTGAAGGTGTTACAGCAACACGGCTGGATTCTCAATATCCCGAAGTCGCAGCTGGTTCCTACGACTCGTCTACCCTTCTTGGGCATGATTCTGGATACGGACCAGAAAAGGGTGTATCTGCCGATAGAAAAGGCTCAAGAACTCGTGACTTTGGTCAGGAACCTATTGAAACCAAAACAGGTGTCAGTGCATCACTGCACGCGAGTCCTGGGAAAGATGGTGGCATCTTACGTGGCCATTCCATTCGGCAGGTTCCATGCACGGACCTTCCAATGGGACCTACTGGACAAATGGTCCGGGTCGCATCTACAAATGCATCGGTTGATCACCCTGTCCCCCAGGGCCAGGGTGTCTCTCCTGTGGAGGCTGCAGAGTGCTCACCTTCTAGAGGGCCGCAGATTCGGCATTCAGGACTGGGTCCTGGTGACCACGGACGCGAGCCTCCAAGGTTGGGGTGCAGTCACACAAGGAAGGATCTTCCAGGGTCTTTGGTCAAGTCAGGAGACTTGTCTTCACATCAACGTCCTGGAGCTAAGGGCCATATTCAACGCCCTTCGTCAAGCGGAGACTTTGCTTCGCGACTTACCAGTTCTGATGCAGTCAGACATCACCGCAGTAGCTCATGTAAACCGCCAGGGCGGCACAAAGAGCAGAGTGGTAATGGCGGAAGCCACAAAGATTCTACACTGGGCGGAAAACCTTGTAAGCGCCCTATCGGCAGTGTTCATTCCGGGAGTGGACAACTGGGAAGCAGACTTCCTCAGCAGGCACGACCTGCATCCGGGAGAGTGGGGACTTCATCAGGAAATCTTCACACAGATTGCAAGCCAGTGGGGCCTGCCCCAGATAGACATGATGACGTCCCGCCTAAACAAAAAACTGCAAAGGTATTTCGCCAGCTCAAGAGACACTCAGGCGGTAGCGGTGGACGCACTAGGGACACCGTGGGTGTTCCACTCAGTATATGTTTTTCCTCCTCTTCCTCTCATCCCAAAGGTGTTGAGAATAATAAGAAAAGGAGGAGTTCGGACAATTCTCATTGTTCCAGATTGGCCACGAAGGGCCTGGTACCTGGAATTGCAGGAGATGCTCACAGAAGATCCGGGGCCTCTTCCTCTAAGACAGGACTGTTGCAACAGGGGCACTGGCTGTTCCAAGACTTACCGCGGCTGCGTTTGATGGCATGGCGGTTAAATGCCGGATCCTAGCAGAAAAGGGCATTCCGGATGAGGTCATTCCTACTCTGATAAAGGCTAGGAAGGATGTGACAGCTAAACATTATCACTGTATATGGCGTAAATATGTTACTTGGTGTGAGGCCAGGAATGCTCCTACGGAAGAATTCCATCTGGGCCGTTTCCTTCACTTTCTACAAACGAGTGAATTTGGGCCTAAAATTAGGCTCCATTAAGGTTCAGATTTCGGCATTATCCATTTTCTTTCAAAAAGAATTGGCTTCACTTCTAGAAATACAAACTTTTGTAAAGGGAGTGCTTCATATTCAGCCTCCTTTTGTACCTCCAGTGGCGCCTTGGGACCTTAACGTGGTTTTGAGTTTCCTTAAGTCGCACTGGTTTGAACCACTTCAGACAGTAGAGTTAAAATATCTCACTTGGAAGGTGGTCATGTTGTTGGCCTTAGCTTCGGCTAGGCGAGTGTCAGAATTGGTGGCTTTGTCTCACAAAAGCCCCTATCTAGTTTTCCATATGGATAGGGCGGAATTGCGGACCTGTCCTCAATTCTTGCCTAAGGTGGTGTCATCCTTTCATATGAGCCAACCTATTGTGGTGCCGGTTGCTACACGAGACTTGGAGGATTCCGAGTATCTGGATGTAGTCAGGGCTTTGAAAATTTACGTGGCCAGGATGGCCATAGTCAGGAAAACTGAAGCGCTGTTTATCCTGTATGCAGCCAACAAGGTTGGTGCTCCTGCTTCAAAGCAGACTATTGCTCGCTGGATCTGTGCCACGATTCAGCAGGCGCATACGACGGCTAGATTGCCATTACCTAAATCAGTCAAGGCCCATTCCATTAGGAAAGTGGGCTCTTCTTGGGCGGCTGCCCGAGGGGTCTCGGCACTACAGCTGTGCCAAGCGGCTACTTGGTCAGGGGCAAACACGTTTGCGAAATACTACAAATTTGATACCCTGGCTGAGGAGGACCTCCTGTTTGCTCAATCGGTGCTGCAGAGTCATCCGCACTCTCCCGCCCGTTTGGGAGCTTTGGTATAATCCCCATGGTCCTTACGGAGTCCCCAGCATCCTCTAGGACGTAAGAGAAAATAAGATTTTAAACCTACCGGTAAATCTTTTTCTCGTAGTCCGTAGAGGATGCTGGGCGCCCGTCCCCAGTGCGGACTACTTCTGCAAGACTTGTTTATAGTTTTGCTTACATAAGGGTTATGTTAGGGTTGCTTTCAGTTTCCGACTGAAGCTATGTTTGAATTTCATACTGTTAACTGGTTGGTTTATCACAAGTTATACGGTGTGATTGGTGTGGGCTGGTATGAATCTTGCCCTTGGTTTAACAAAAATCCTTTCCTTGTACTGTCCGTCTCCTCTGGGCACAGTTTCTCTAACTGAGGTCTGGAGGAGGGGCATAGAGGGAGGAGCCAGTGCACACCCAAATCCTAAAGTCTTTCTTAAAGTGCCCATGTCTCCTGCGGAGCCCGTCTATCCCCATGGTCCTTACGGAGTCCCCAGCATCCTATACGGACTACGAGAAAAAGATTTACCGGTAGGTTTAAAATCTTATTTTTTCCACTCCTGTCTAAAGCTTTTGCACAGTACATTTTATATATATATATATATATATATATATATATGTGTGTGTGTGTGTGTGTGTGTGTGTGTGTGTGTGTGTGTATGTGTGTGTGTATATATATATATATATATATATATATCTAAAAACACATTGTATATATATATATATATATATATATATATATATATATATATATATATACACACACACATACACAGTGCATCCAGAAAGCATTCACAGCGCTTCACTTTTTCCACATTTTGTTATGTTACAGCCTTATTCCAAAATGGGATAAATTAATTTTCTCCCTCCAAATTTTACACACAGTACCCCATAATGACAGTGTGAAAAAAGTTTTCTTGAGATTTTTGCAAATTTATTAAAAATAAAATACTAAGAAATCACATGTACATAAGTATTCACAGCCTCTGTTATTCAGTTGATTGGACATGATTTGGAAAGGCACACACCTGTCTATATAAGGTCCCACACGTGACAGTGCATGTCTGAGCACAAACCAAGCATGAAGTCAAAGGAATTGCTGTAGACGGGGTACAAATCTGGGGAAGGGTACAGAAAAATATCTGCTGCTTTGAAGATCCCAATGAGCACAGTGGCCTCCATCATCCGTAAATAGAGGAACTTCGGAACCACCAGGACTCTTCCTACAGCTGACCGGCTGTCTAAACTGAGCGAACGGGGGAGAAGGGCCCTAGTCAGGGAGGTGACCAAGAACCCAATGGTCATTCTCTCAGAGCTACAGCATTCCTCTGTGGAGAGAGAACCTTATAGAAGGTCAACCATCTCTGTAGCAATCCACCAATCAGGCCTGTATGGTAGATTGGCCAGACGGAAGCCACTCCTTAGTAAAAAGCACATGGCAGCCCGCCTGGAGTTTGCCAAAATGCACCTGAAGGACTCTCAGACCACAAGAAACAACATTTTCTGGTCTGATGAGACAAAGATTGTACTCTTTGGCGTGAATGCCAGGCATCACGTTTGGAGTAAACAAGGCACCGCTCATCACAAGGCCAATACCATCCCAAGTAAAAGATAAACACCTGTGCTCCTGTGCTCCTGGCCGCAGCTCCACTCCGTTTCTATCTGTAATCCCATGGAGCAGGGAGACGTGCCGGACGTGTATCTGTGGAGGAGCTGCTGCCCTAGCCGGTGAAAGACTTTGGGACACTGGGACTTTTGTGGTGACTATACCCGGGGCCAGCAGCCCAAACCATGTGGACGTCTTCAATACTTTTTGCTGTTTTTAAATTAGATATTTTGTGAGTGCATTCTATTAAATTATTTGTCTTTATCCTAAAGACGGTGTTGCACTATTATTATTATTTTTTATTCAAAGTGTACTGAGGAGGAAGATTCTGCATAAAGTGAATACCATCCTTCATTCTCTTTGATGGTCTACATGCGTTAAAATTACATCCTTATGTGAGTGGGACTGATACAACCCAAAAAACCCATACAAATTTTAAACAGTTTTGCACTATGTATTGTACATTTTATATCTTTTAGTTCTGTTCTTAAATCAAGCCAGCTGTTAGATCTGCAATCTCCATGTGACTACATTGGCTATGGTCCCAATTGATACAATTGCGAGAATCTGAAATTGCATGTGATTATACCGTGTAAGTTTTTTCCTGATGGTATTTAAATAGCGCCACGTGGAGTTCCAAGTTTTCCATTTCTAGTGTAATCCCATGGGTGACTAATCATCTGTTCAAAAAAGCATATGGAAGGAGGGCTTCATAGTGTAAAACCGCATTTAATAAAAGTTATTGACATAACATTAAAACATATAGTAGGTATTGCTCGTACCAGACGGCAACCAGTGTGGACTGGTTACCACAATTCCAAATAAAATCCCCAGGCTGTGACTGAAACCCTGCTCCTGGCTGTAACGGACTCCACAAATCCGCCGTCGACCACCAGAGAAGCCGCTGTGGGTGGGATCACAAATGCTGGACACTCCGATACCAGCACTGCTAGGGATCAAGATTGTGATTTGTGAATGTCATGCTGTGAATAAAAATATAATTCCAAGGTGCAGTCCAGCACTCTCCTTCCTCCTAGGGTACTTGCTCCAGTGCCCTCCAAAAAAGGTGGCACTCGGAGTGTACCAAATACAGGTGAATCAAACCAGTGTTTTTAATAATCTTCAATGTTTCGGGGGACGAACACCCTTCATCAGGAAACAACAGAAGTGCAAACAGTGATAAAAAGCATTTAAATATCTTACCATCCCTTGACCGCCAACACCATGGTAACTCCGCATGCTGACGTAGACCCCGCACTTCCGGTCTCGTCTGCCGGCCGGACCTGGAAGTGACGTCATCCCGCAGCCAGCTGTCATCTCCGCAGCGGCTGTGAGCTCAGACCAAGAGGGGGTAACCATGGAGACCATGCATAAACAATAAAATACACAACAACATGTGTATGCATCTTGTAATAAACGTGCACAGTAAAAATATATGTAAGTGACCCTAATATATCATTAATATATACAAATACTACTAAAAACATTATATGATCCCATGATCAATGTAAGACACGCACTGCTCAAATTAGTGTGTGATAAAACCGGTAGGTGAAAAAAGTGAAAATATCCCCCAGTATTGCTGAGCTGGACACAGCCATTATAATTTAGTGAAGAAAATGCTATCTGTTGCATATTAAAAAATCTAGGCTACAAATTGGTCACGTAAACAGAGCAGAAGAAGGGGCAAATACATGGCGAGCTAGCATACGATACCTATACATCACACAAAAAAAGTACAGCTTAACCATACATTATAAAAAACAATTCAAGCTTAAATTCTCATTAAGACCTTTTGGATAAATCATATCCAACTTGTGGATCCAGCGGGCCTCCAGTTGTAATAACTTCTGGGGTCTATTCCCCCTATGTAGTGTGGCTGGTATCTGATCAACAATTTTATATCGCAGAGAGGAGAGACTATGTCACATCTGTGAGAAATGGCGTGCCACAGGTTGATCGCTGCTGCCTGATTGCAAGGCATCCCTGATGGCTGACTGGTGTTGGGCCATCCTTTCTTTAAATTGGCACTGTGTTTTGCCCAATGTGCAGGGTCAGATTAACACATATATAACAAAAGCAGAACTGCATGTAAGTGGCCATCTAATGGACACCTTTTTACCTGTATGGGGATGGCGTTAACATATAGCTACATGTGGTGCAGCCTAAACATTTGTGGGACCCTGGCTTATGGCTCAGGAAATGCGAGGGCGTAGGCGTGGCTCTAAAGCCTGTCACATCATTTTTGACAATTAAATCCCTCAGGTTGGCACTCCGCGTAAAACAAGGCCTTATCCTACTCCAACTTAAAACATGTAAATTAGGATCTGATGTAATCATAGGCCAGGTGTAGTATGGTATGCCGGCGGCCGGGCTCCCGCCGACCAGCATACCAGCGCCGGGAGCCCGACTGCCGGCATACCGACAGTGTGGCGAGCGCAAATGAGCCCCTTGTGGGCTCGCTGCGCTCGCCACGCTGCGGGCACGGCTACGCTATTTATTCTCCCTCCAGGGGGGTCGTGGACCCCCACGAGAGAGAATATCTTTCGGTATGCCGGCTGTCGGGATTCCGGCGCCGGTATACTGTGCGCCGGGATCCCGACAGTCGGCAACCCGAAGACCACCCCATAGGCCACATCTATTTTATGCGTCTACTTGTCCTCTTACTGGTGGTGTTGTATTCATTAACCCAAGTGACAACCGGATTGGTGGCTTTAAGACTTTCCCCATGCAGTAATTCTGCTCTACTTTTGGACATGGCCTTTAATCTGGCCTTCTTAACTACTTAACTGACAATTTTTTTCGCCAAAAACCGCTCCGAAATTGTCGGGGTGTTTTATGAGTGAATTAGGTGAAGAACATGAATTTAACCCTATCCAAAATGATTTTAGTAAAAAAAAAATATATTTTTTTTAAAATTATGTTTTCAAACATCGAAACATTGATCGGGAACATCGTGACCATCGGAACATCGGTAACATTGCGACCATCACAACTTTACTTTTTAGATACCCAGACAGCCTCCAGGTATATAGGGGAGGTCTGGGGTTGGCTTGGGGGGTTAATTTACACTCCCCAGCGGCTGCTATTGCCTGCAGCCGCGGGGGGTGGGGGATCCTGCCATGCTGACCAATCAGCAATGATCGGTAGCACGGCAGACACAGCGGGAGGGTGCAGGTTTCCTTCCCTGCCGCTGCTAACACATTTTATCTGACTGGTCGCATCCTGTGCGACCAGGTCAGATAAAGCATTTGCAGGCATGGTTGCATCTGATGCGACCATGCCAGGCAAGTGTTAAGTAAGTCTCTGGGATATCCTCTGTAAAAATGTCTCAGTCATTTTATTAAGTTGTATCTCCAGTTCCTCTGGTTCGCTGGTGATTCTGCAGACACTGAAGAATTGGGAGAATGGTAACCCACGTACCGTGGCCACTGGGTGGAATCTGTCATGTTGTAACAAAGTGTTACGGTCGGTGGGTTTGGAATATACAGATGTTTGTATATTCCCCACACAGATCATGATTTTGAGGTCTAAAAAGCACATCTCTGTCGTGTGGGTAGACACGGTTAGTTTGACCGGACTAGAGAACTTATTATGATCATCTATCAATGTTGTGTTTATGCCAACATCTTCATTCCAAAATAACAGTAAGGCATCTATGTATGTGAAATACAATGCAATATGACGTGCAATGGTGGGATTCTCAAAAAAGAGTAATCTTTCTACCTCCCACATATATGCATCAGCTAGCGAAGGGGCCACAGCCGACCCCATCACACACCCAGTGTTTTGTTTAAAGAACTTACCATTAAATAAAAAATAGTTATGTGTTAGCATAAACACAAGTAATTGCATAAATCACATCCTGTCCCTCATACAGTGTGTTATGTGTAATCCAACGTTGTACTGCAGTAAGCGCTGGTGATAGAGGAGTTCATGAAAGACTAAAAATCAGGTCCGGCCCATCCTGGGGGGACGTCCTCCCTTCTTTCCTCCTTGTGTGGCCACCTCGTCTAGTGGTTTTTCTTCTGCCTGATGTGATGACCCAGCTGGTAAACCCTAAAGGGCTCCCTGTTTGGTAGTGGCTGATTCTGTGATAGCAGTATCATTGGTCTCGCTAGCAGATGTGCTGTACTGAGATCTTGGTGGTCTACGTCTTCGGTACTCCACACAGGCCGTCCTTTGGCTTGATTAATCGGCTTGCTCGATAGCCAAGTATAAACTCGATATTGTTCGGTCTGCTTGCACTTTACGTAATTTTTCTTTTTTATATTTGACCAATTTGACCCTGTAAGCATCCACTTGCAATTTTAATTTGTCCAGCCAATTAACGGATTTATCTTCCACCAATGGCCCTCATTCCGAGTTGATCGCTAGCAGCCGTTGTTCGCAGCGCAGCGATCAGGTTAAAAACAGTACTTCTGCGCATGCGGCTCAATGCGCACACGCGATGTACTTTCACAAAAGCCGATGCAGTTTCACACAGGGACTAGCGACGCTTTTCAAACGCACTGCTGGCCGCAGAGTGATTGACAGGAAGAGGGAGTTTCTGGGAGGTAACTGCCCGTTTTCGGGGAGTGTGTGTAAAAACGCAGGCATGTCAGATAAAAACGCAGGAGTGGCTGGGGAAACGTAGGCGTGGCTGGACGAATGCAGGGCGTGTTCGTGACGTCAAATCAGGAACTAAATAGTCTGAAGTGATCGCAAGCTAGGAGTAGGTCTGGAGCTACTCTGAAGCTGCACAAAACATTTTTGTAGCCGCTGTGCGATCCTTTTGTTCGCACTTCTGCTAAGCTAAGATACACTCCCAGAGGGTGGCGGCTTAGCGTTTGCACGGCTGCTAAAAGCAGCTAGTGAGCGATCAACTCGGAATGAGGGCCATTGAACGTAGGTGTAACTCCTACAATTTTTTTTATTTTTCTTTGGTAAGGTTGACCTCACGAGTAGATTCTTCTATCACAAGCAACATGAGATCCATTGCACATTTATTTAGGACCGAGATCCAGTATTTACAAAAGGTGGCATTGTGTCTCCTGATCGTAGGGGTATTCTGCACATGGAATCCACACGGTATTTGTTTGCTTCTATAATAATCGGACAGGGTTTTGCCGTGATACATGAAATCCATTTCTCTTTTCCTCAGTTTCAATAGTTCCCGGAACAAATCCTCATTGGAGGCTTCTATGTTGTCATCAAACACAGGCTCTTTTTAGCAATACGAGTGCTCAGCCTCAACATCCGAGAAAATGAGGGTGTCATAATTGTCGCACTGCAAAATATATGACATGGCGTCCCCTGGATCCAGTTCTGTGGCCGTCATGGTGCCCACTTGGTGAATCTGTCCACGTGCAAAGAAAGCGCTCAACAATCTGTGGCAGCAAAGCACGCAGTGATTAAAGTAATGAAGTTCAAAAGTACAGAGCAAATCTTACAAAAGAAAAAGCTTTTGGCACTCAAGACCTTGAGGGACAGACAAGACATAGTTGTCAGGGGAGCAGATAAAGGGGGTGCCATCGTAATTCTGGATACCATCAACTACATAGCAGAATGTGACCACTTATTAGCGGACAGCAACACTTATAGTTTACTGAAAGGGGATCCCACGAGTGACTATAAAACTGAACTGGACACTATTTTATTAGAAGCGAAGACAGAGGCTCTTATTTCATCTGAGATATACAGTAAATTGGTTTGTTCACATCCGGTAGTTCCTGTGGTTTATGCCATACCAAAAATTCACAAGGACGCACAGAGACCCCCTGGCTGTCCTATCATCTCAGCCAGAGGGTCTCTGTGCGAACCTATTTCTATTTTCTTAGATACATATTTGCAGGCATGTGTACAGGATACTTTCACACACCTAAAATATTCTAATACCTTACTGAGAACATTGTTAACGTTTGAGTCCATTCCGGAAGGCATGGTACTAACAACCCTTGATGTAGCAAGTTTATACACTTGCATACCTCATCAGGCAAGGCTTACTGCGGTACGTCGTTTGGTTACACATGACACTGCATGAAGGCCAGGATGTGAACCTATTTATGCAATCACTTGAGTTTACGCTAACACACAACTATTTTTTATTTAATGGTAAGTTCTTTAAAGAAAACACTAGGTATGCGATGGGGTTGGCTGTGGCGCATTCGCTAGCTAATGCATATATGTGGGAGGTAGAAAGATTAGAGAATCCCACCATTGCACGTCAAATTGCATTTTATTTCAGATACATAGATATCTTACTGTTATTTTGGAATGAAGATGTTGACATACAACATTGATAGATGATCATAATAAGTCCTCTAGTCCGGTCAAACTAACCATGTCTACCCACATGACAGAGATGTGCTTTTTAAACATCAAAATCATGATCTGTGTGGGGAAAATACAAAAATCTGTATATACCAAACCCACCGACCGTAACACTTTGTTACGATATGACAGTTTCCACCCAGTGGCCACGGTAGGTGGGCTATCATTCTCCCAATTCCTCAGGGTCCGCAGAATCACCAGCGAACTGGAGGAACTGGAGATACAACTTAATAAAATGACTGAGAAATTTGTAGAGAGGATATCCCAGAGACTTACTGTACTTAAGAAGGCCAGATTAAAGGCCATGTCCAAAAGAAAAGCAGAATTACAGCATGGGGAAAGTGTTAAAGCCACCAATCCGGTTGTCACTTGGGTTAATGAATACAACACCGCCAGTAAGAGGACAAGCAGACGCATAAAACAGATGTGGCCTATGATTACATCAGATCCTAATATACATGCTTTAAGTCGGAGTAGGATAAGGCTTTGTTATACACGGAGTGCCAACCTGAGGGATTTAGGGCCTAATTCTGAGTTGATCGCAGCAAATTTGTTAGCTAATGGGCAAAACCATGTGCACTGCAGGGGGAGCAGATATGACATGTGCAGAGAGAGTTAGATTTGGGTGGGTTATATTGTTTCTGTGCAGGGTAAATACTGGCTGCTTTATTTTTACACTGCAATTTAGATTTCAGTTTGAACCCCACCCAAATCTAACTCTCTCTGCACATGTTATATCCGCCCCTTGCAGTGTACATGGTTTTGCCCATTAGCTAACAAATTTGCTGCTGTGAACAGATCTGAATTAGGTCATTAGTTGTCAAAAATGATGTGACAGGCTTTAGAGCCACGCCTACGCCCTCGCATTTCCTGAGCCATAAGCCAGGGTGCCACAAATGTTTAGGCTGCACCACATGTAGCTATATGTTAACAGGCGACTATATTTCCCATCCCCATACAGGTAAAAAGGTGTCCATTAGATGGCCACTTACAGGCAGTTCTACTTTTGTTATATAGGTGTTAATCTGTCCCTGCAGTTTATACTACATTGGCAAAACACAGTGCCAATTTAAAGAAAGGGTGGCCCAACACCAGTCAGCCATCAGGGATGCCTTGCAATCAGGCAGCAGCAATCAACCTGTGGCACGCCATTTCTCACAGATGTGACATAGTCTCTCCTCTCTGCGATATAAAATTGTTGATCAGATACCAGCCACACTACATAGGGGGAATAGACCCCAGAAGTTATTACAACTGGAGGCCCGCTGGATCCACAAGTTGGATATGATTTATCCAAAAGGTCTAAATGAGAATTTAAGCTTGAATTGTCTTTTATAATGTATGGTTAAGCTGTACTTTTTTTTGTGTGATGTATAGGTATCGTATGCTAGCTCGCCATGTATTTGCCCCTTCTTCTGCTCTGTTTACGTGACCAATTTGTAGCCTAGATTTTTTAATATGCAACAGATAGCATTTTCTTCACTAAATTATAATGGCTGTGTCCAGCTCAGCAATACTGGGGGATATTTTCACTTACCGGTTTTATCACACACTAATTTGAGCAGTGCGTGTCTTACATTGATCATGGGATCATATAATGTTTTTAGTAGTATTTGTATGTATTAATGATATATTATGGTCACTTACATATATTTTCACTGTGCATGTTTATTACAAGATGCATACACATGTTGTTGTGTATTTTATTGTTTATGCATGATCTCCATGGTTACCCCCTCTTGGTCTGTGCTCACAGCCGTTGCGGAGATGACTGCTGGCTGCAGGATGACATCACTTTCGGGTCCGGCCGGCAGACGAGACCGGAAGTGCGGGGTCCACGTCAGCATGCAAAGTTACTGTGGCGGGTGTTGGCGGTCAAGGGATGGTAAGATATTTAAATGCTTTTTATCACTGTTTGCACTTGTGTTGTTTCCTGATGAAGGAGGTTCGACCAACGAAACGTTGAAGTTTATTAAACACACTATGGTTTGATTCACCAGTATTTGGAAGACTGAGTGCCACCTTTTTTGCTTTGGATATATATATATATACATTGTCAATAGTTACTACATACAGAGTCTGATTTACTGAATTAGGATGTCCTGTTAATATTACAGTTAGCACTCCATGACGTGAATGAACGTGGGTGCTATCTAAAGTTTGTAGGAGAGAGATACCACAATGTTTTGCTCTGTATAGTATAAAATTACACAAAAAAAATTGAAAAATTTCACAAATCTTTCAAAAGAACAAAGGTACAAGTACACATGCGGCACCAAAAACAAAACCCAATGATAGAACTGAACCCAATGATAAAAATCCCCTAGATAATAGAACTGAACCATAACCATATGCATAAGAACAAGGTGGATGCTACTGTTGGAGAGTAGCAGTCACAATTCTTGGTAGGATAATATTGATGCTAACCATGCAAGTAGAATTGGCATGTACCCACAGCAGAGTGTTAGGATCCTCAGGTAGCGGATCAGTTTGCTGGCAGGTCCCGGTTATTTGTTGCCATGGGTTATGGCTTCAAACATGGTTCTGTTTTCATGCATCTTAGCTGGTCTTTCCTGCCTCCCTGTGTGTTCACATCATGTGTTCACTAATTAGCTGTCTGTCTACAGAGCAGGTACTCACATGCCTTTGATTTAGATTACTCTCCAGGAGCTGTCTGATTGGGCCCTGCCTTCTTTAAGTTACTGCCAGCCCTGTACTCAGAGCTGATTATACTGTCTCCAAACTCAGACTTTCCAGAGGCTTTTTAGCCTGCAAGTTCCAGTGAGATTATTGCTTAATCCTTCCAGTAGTCAGCTCTGCTGGAGTGCCACCTTTTCCATCTGAAGGTTGGTGAAACCAGATACTTCACCTGCAGTGAGCTCCACCTCGTTTTATCCAGATTATGTACCTGCATCTTCCAGATCTGCCCAACAATTGTCTGAATCCTGCATTTCCAGCCTCCGGTCGCACCTTCAGCAAACAAACTACTATATCGGCTTATTAGCCGCAACATCGGCGCAATCGCCGCACCTTCTGTAAACTAACTACTAGATCGGCTCACTAGCCGTAACATCAACAGAACTGCCACACTGTTTGATTACAAACTATTATAGTGGCTACCTGGCCGTAATATAGACTCACTAACCACTTCCACAGCTCAATAGTCACTCTACATTTCGTTTATCATCACAGGGGTTCAGTTTTGGACTCTGAGTGATTATTATTTGTGTCCAGGGGGCAGATTTTTTAAGCCTGGTGAAGTGATAAAGTGGAAGGTGATAAAGGACCAGCCAATCAGCTCCTAACTGTCATTTTTCAAACCCAGCTTGTGTCATGGAAGTAAAGAGTTAATTGGCTTCACTAGGCTTCATAAATCTGCCCCCAGGGTCTTTTGTGACAATAAAGTCACAAATTCTTATTTTATTATCACTTTGCCCGTGTCTCTCTCCATTCAGGTAACTTTGGTCGTCTGGGTACTGACAACCGTAACACAGAGAAAAGGGGGTAAATGTAATAAGGGGCGAGAAGCCAGGGGTGTTGGACTTTGTGTGAGAATGCCTGTATTTTTAAAGCAGCAATCATTTACAAGGCAAAACCAGCAACTATCTGGAACCCCAAGAAACATCTAAGCAAGGGTAATGGGGCATCTGTACTAATGTTACAGAAACTTGAATTGTGTCTCAATCACGGAATAACTTGCAGAACTAGCAAATGTGCCTTGTAAAATACTGTTCTAATCACCATCCCCCCAGATGTAGCTGGAGATCAAGCTCCCTATCTCTAGCATATTTATGGGAGGCTGAATACATGTGTTCAATCAGAAGTTTGTATCCCCACGAAAGAGAATGAACCAAACGCAAAGGTGGCCAGGCATATATCCTCAAAGGAAGCCAAAGGTCTGTTACAGGCCGCACTGAAGTCCCCTCCTTGTACAAAGTGCTTCAATTGTACTTATCGCCCGAATTCAGCTGCAGGTAAGTCCCAGGTGGCCTGCAGCACAGAGAAGTAAGAAGTTTATATAATTGGGTATAACAGCAGTGGAATGCTGCACCCCCCACCCCACCCAACCCCCAGAATCCTTCACCATTTGGATATATAAGGTGGCTCTCTAGCTATGTAGAGTCCTTGTAACAAACTGCCTAGCTTATTTCCCCATTCATAAAACCAGTTCCTGCAAAGGTGGTAGTCCCTCATCTCACTGGTAGAAAAATAATCATTAATCAACTCAACTATTTGAGACTTACAACGCAAATCAGAAAGAATTTGCTCATTGAGTCGCCACGTACACTGTTTGCAGTTCGAGTAAGAAGTCTCAATGGTCAGAGAAATGGGAGTGAGGTCCAACCAGGTGGTAAGGCCTACGGTGGTATCTTGAATCAAATGTAAAAATCTATGCAGGAGAAGAAAATAATCCAACCTGTAATACACATCATGGGGACGTGCGTAAAAAATGTTTAGTCCCTATCCCCCAAGTGTTGGAGTCGGCAAGTGTCTACCAGTTTGTTTTCATGGAGAGTGTGCCTTACTTTACGATGTGTGGCCAACGAGGGTCTAGTAGAGGTCCCAGAAACATCAATTTCTGTCTGAAAAGACTAATTCAATTCCCCATCCACGACCAGGATACCCATAACCAGCGGGGCTATCCGGTCAAGAACTTTAGAGAGGAAAGCTGGCTTATTCTAGTTGGAAAGGTTAATAACTGTGTAAGACTAATCAAACAATATACACTTAACCAAAAGTGTTCTGCCCTCCTCCAGAGCTATCGAACATACATCTTTAAATGGAAGTTGTTTGTAAAAGAGAAGAGCTACCCCTAGGGATTTTCCCTTGCTATTATTATAAAAATAAATAGGGAAATTACAATCTTTGAGAATATGAGTGGTATCCAACCTAAAATGAGAAACGCCATGTCTACCTTAACGGCAAACAGGTCCCAGAGGGCCCTAAATATCTTTTCAGGTAAATTAAGACCTTTCACATTACGCAAGACTAACTTAATAGTCGTGGCTTCGGCACTAACTGCCATCATCAGCTAGATGTGGAATGAAGAACAAACTGAGGAGGAGTGAAGGAAAGAAAGGAAGAGACAAGACACGCAGAACACATAATGAGAACCATACAGCAATGAAATAACAAACAAAAAACACACTACTGCTGCTTGGGAGCCGGGGTGTGAGGAACACGACCAAGGCCATGAGAAATTCAGGCAGTAAGGGGGTCAAGGGGAGGGGGTTTATGTGGGTAGGTGACAAAAACAACCTTAATAACAAGACCAAAATGTAGAATATACCAGAACACATGTCTAAAAGAACAATTAGGAACAAGGTAAATAATTACCTTATGATTCAAAAGTAGGCAGTTAGATGGACTAGCAATACAAAGGTGCTGAGAAAGAAGAGCATACATTACCCAGCCTAAACACGTACAAGAATGTAACAGAACATATACAGTATAAGGTAACCTCAGGGAGGCATGTCCAGAGGGAAAGCAGTAGTTCCAGTAACCGGTAGGAACCTGAAACAGACATGGAAGAGGAGTCCCCTCCCGCCCCCTACTGAAGCAACAGTAAAGGTCCACATCCACTACTCAGACTAGTCTGAACTGCAGATCGCATCAGATTTCTCTTGAACTCTCCCGGGAGCTTCCTGGGAATCGGATTGGAGCCTGGCTGTAATTTTCACTACATTCACTTCAGATATATCTGATGCGATCTATCATGTGTCAGATCGCATCAGATATATCTGATGCACACATGCTACATGCGATTGATCTGATGCTGCTGCTGCCTCGTTCTGTGGTGGGTGGGAGTGGCCAGGGAGATGCCAGTCAAGTGACGCTTCAGATGAACCTGATCAGATACATCTGAAGTAAAAAACACGCCGACGTGCACCTGATTTCTTCAGTAATAGCTAGGGCAGCCTCAGAGAACTGTACTTTAGACATATCTGACACGGGAATGCGCATCGGATCGGAAGAGACATCCGATGTGACACTTTTCTACAGATTTGAAGGTCAGATGCGTCGAAATCTGAAGAAAACTGCCCAAATCGGACTAGTGGATGGGGGCCTTAAGGCACAGAAATTTCCCTCATAAGAGGAACATTATGGAGACTGTGAAGGCCATGGAGAAATCATCATAGTGGAGTCCTAATGCTGGGCATACACTATACAATTATCTGGCAGATAATCTGCCAGATCTGGCTGGTTGGAAAGAAAATCTGATAATGGATGAGAGAAAGTGACAATCGAACATTTGCTCCCAAACACTAGAAAACTGACAAAACCTGTCGTTCAGACAAATTGGTTATATCACGGATTTCATCAATTTGTATGAATGACCGTTTTCATACGTTTTCCAGTATTTGGGAGCAAATGGTCAGTAGTCATTTGCTCTCATCTATTACCAGATTTTCATTCCAACCACCCAGATCTGGCTGATTATCTGCCAGATAATTGTATAGTGTATGCCCAGCTAAAGATGTGCAACGTTTCACAGGATAGTTGTTAGGGTGAGCTCTGGTGGAAAAGAACATACTAGAAATTACTGCCAGTCCGGGAGGGGCACTAGAGGAATGGCCAAGGTGGAGCAGAAGGGAGCATGGTCAGCGGGATCCTTGAAGGCACACAATCTGCCATCATTTCTATTTATACCCAAGCTTAGGCAGCTCAGAGGTCAATGGTTGCAATGCTCTGCATTTTTGAAGGGTCGCCCTGGATAAATCTTTGAAAACCTGTATACTCTGACCATAAGCAAATTTGCGTATGCAGTCACATAACTGCGATGCTGTATACGCAGAAAATGAGCACCATCGACAGTTGCGGCTGACTCATGCCTACTCAAAATAATGCAATTGCATTTGCACCGGGCACAATGTTTTTCAATGCAGCGATTGCAGCTGACGTCCTATGCATGCCCCAAAAAACGTCCATGACAAACCTGCGTTTTCCCAATCACTCAAATGCCATGTTGCCTCCCACAAACGGTCACTGCCAGTCAATCACGTTGCACTTGCATTTCACTGGGCCTGCAATTGCAGAGCGATCACACTTTGGTGTTCGTGCACGCTCACAGCGTTCACAGCACATGCGCAGTCTGCCGATAGACAGACAATTTGTATTTTTGCATTTTAGCAATCCATACTGAATTAGTCCTTCAGCCCGGTTATTATCATTGCAAGCTCTTATCTATTTCGTTTCTGCATGTATCTATCCATTTATCATTCAAGTGCGTCACAGAGAATTCTTCTCCTGGTTGTGTCTCCAGCGCATACTATCTCCCAGCAACCAGTACTACACCAATCACCAGCATATCTTTAACCCTTATTACCATAGACCACAGGTTCTCAAACTTGGTCCTCGGGATTCCAAACAATTCATGTTTTCCAGGTCTCACAAGTGAAATAATGAGCTCCACCTGTGGATATTTTGAAATGTTTGAGTAATGAATGCACCTGTGCACCTGCTAGGTGACCTGCAAAACATGAACACTGTGTGGGGTCCTGAGGACCAAGTGTGAAACCACTGCCATCATTTCTGGGTCTACTTCAAACTGGATCGCGGCAGCAATCACAGGGGGTCATTCTGACCTGATCGCAAGCTGCCATTCATCGCAGCATAGCGTTCAGGTCAGAAATGCGCCGGTGCATGGCTGACAGCCGACAGCTGTCGTTGCCTAGCAATCGCCTCTGCCTGATTGACAGGCAGAGGCGGTCGCTGGGCAGGAGGGGGCGGCACCTGTGGCCGCGGGTCCGGCCAACGCAGGCGTGGCCGGACCGAGCGGGAGGCGGGCCGCAGCGGCTGCGTGACTTCACACACAGCCGCTGCGACCCGGGCAGAAATGAGTAGCTCCTGGCCAGCACGCAAAAGCTGCACTTGCTGGGAGCTACTCCTGAAGTGCAAAAGCATCGCCGCTGTGCGATGCTTTTGTACTTCTGGGGCAGGGGGGCGGGCCTAACATGTGGGGCAGACTAGCCCTGTGCTGGGCGTCCCCCCGCATGTCAGTGTGCCTGATCGTTGCCCTGCAAAATTTAGCAGGGCTACGATCAGGTTTGAATTAGGCCCGCAGTCTGTAAGCCCTTTGACGCGTGCACACCCCGGGAGGCCCAGTGAGATGAAAAGCATCTCAGGGCTGTGATTGACAGGCAAAGGTGGTCGCAGGGTAGGAGGGGGCATACCATCGGTGTTAGAACGCTGTTGGTGGGGCGCAGTCCTGACAATGAAGGTGTGTCCGGACCATCGCGTGGGCGGGCCGTGGCGACTGCATGACGTCACACGCAGCCGTTGTGACCCTGGACGTGATGGGTAGCCGCCTGCCAGTGCAGCTAGGCTGCGTAGGCAGGGAGCTACTCGGCGGGTGCAAAAGCATCGCCGGCGTGCGATGCTTTCGCACCCATGCAGGGGGGCAGGGTCTGACATGCGGGGCGGACTAGCCCTGTGCTGGGCGACCCCCCGCATGTCTGAGTAACTGATCGTAGATGTGCTGAATTTAGCAAATCTACAATCAGTTCGGAATCATCCCCTCTACATACCTCCCAACATGACCCTCTTCCAGGAGGGACACAATGCTCTGTTCCAGAACTTCCCTCTTAATTTAAAATTGCCCTCACCTGTGATGAAACAAGTTTGTTAGCGATTAACCAGCTCAAAGCAGGTGAGGGCAATCCTAAATTAAGAGGGAAGTCCAGGAACAGAGCATTTTGTCCCTCCTGGAAAGGGTCATGTTGGGAGGTATGCCTCTATTCATTCCTGCACATGTGCAGAACATTCATTAAACCAGCCAGCTTTTTCATTTCTCACACAGATCCCAGTCCAGCCCATTACCTGACTCCTTATCTACAAATAAACTAGAACGTGACACAGAGGCATACAGTACCTCCCAACATGACCCTGTCCAGGAGGGACACAAGGCTCTGCTTCTGGACTTTTCTCTTAATTTGTGATTGCCATCACCTGTGTTGAACAGGTTAAAGGATAAGAAAGGTGTTTCAGCACAGGTGCCGGCAATCATAAATTAAGAGGGAAGTCCAGGAGCAGAGCACTCTGTCCCTCCTGGAGAGGGTCATGTTGGGAGGTATGCAGAGGGACACTGTGGGAATGGCTAAATGTTATCTAGAAATGTGTACTTCTTACTTTATCCTCTCTCCACAAATAAAAAAAAAATTACTACATATGAAAATGAGAAAGATATCCTGATAATAAGTGCATACCCTCCAACATGACCCGCCCCACTAGGTACAAAATGCTCTGTTTCTGGACTTCCCTCTTAATTTATTATTGCCATCACCTGTGAAGAAACAACTTTCTTATCATTTAACTAGTTCAACTCAGGTGATGGAAATCATAAATTAAGAGGCAAGTCCAGGAACAGAGCATTTTGTACCTAGTGGGGCGGGTAATGTTGGAGGTTCTGTAAGTGTTATGAAAGTCTGCAACGGATAATTGAAATTCCTTAGCACAGAAATGGTGCAGTCCACAAAACCATTTGTACCAGTTTCAATGTCATGCGATTATGATCAATGCATTTCATTATAAATAATTAAAAGGCATGTCTAGCAAAGGATTATGGTCAATTATAGAACACACAAATCCATTCAGTGGATTTGCATAACCATTGGCAAACCATCTCGGAGTTGGAATGATGACATTTGAGCTTTGGAGAGCTGAAGGCAAATATAGCATTGTAAGAAAGTGACTAAAACTTGTCTACTACATTAAAACATTAATTTCATTTTATATAATTAATATTTAACAGAAATCAAACACAGAAATCAAACACAATTACTATCCTAATACCTACCACCATAGCCTACCAACTATATTGAGAAACACATCAGTGACTTGGTAATAATTTACTATATTGAGAAACACATCAGTGACTGTTGGTAATAATTTATCTCAATATGGAAGTATTGTGAGCAGTTTTATCAATGTGGGGAATCCACAAACATGGAGGTTATAAGTGCACTTTTATTTTGCATATATAGGTGGTTTCACTAACCTGACAAGTTCTTAAACCACTGAGTGCAATTTATTATATACTAGTATAAGCTGACCTGTCCCATGGCAATACATGGATGGCCACAAATATATGATAAGGGACAAGAAACAGCTATAATCTAGATCAACGGTACCATATTAGTATACTGTTTTATATTGCGCTATATCCTGAAAAAATAGTCGCATATAATACAGCATAGATAAACTGACTCGTGGCGGAAAATAGGATTTTAATACCTACCAGTAAATCCTTTTCTCTTAGTCCGTAGAGGATGCTGGGGACTCCGTAAGGACCATGGGGGTATAGACGGGATCCACAGGAGACATGGGCACACTATAAGACTTTGAATGGGTGTGAACTGGCTCCTCCCTCTATGCCCCTCCTCCAGACCTCAGTTAGAAAACTGTGCCCAGGGAGACGGACATTTTGAGGAAAGAATTTATTGTTTAAACACGGTGAGTGTCATACCAGCTCACACCACGAACATACCGCAGAACGTGGCATTCAATAGAATACCAGCCAAATGGCATGAACAATACACAGCCACATGCTGAGAGAATATGTAACACAACCAGTGTGTCAACACAATCAATAGTAAGACACCGCATGGCATGGCATGCACAACGTCAGCAACAGCCTGACCGAAAATAAACACCACAAGAGTGTAACCATGACCAATAACTGCAGACACAGTACGCACTGGGACGGGTGCCCAGCATCCTCTACGGACTAAGAGAAAAGGATTTACCGGTAGGTATTAAAATCCTATTTTCTCATACGTCCTAGAGGATGCTGGGGACTCCGTAAGGACCATGGGGTTTATACCAAAGCTCCAGACTGGGCGGGAGAGTGCGGACGACTCTGCAGCACCGATTGAGCAAACATGAGGTCCCCATCAGCCAGGGTATCAAACTTGTAGAGCTTAGCAAAAGTGTTTGAACCCGTTCAAGTATCCGCTCGGTAAAGTTGAACTGCCGAGACTCCTCGGCATCCGCCCCAAGCAGACCCCATCTTCTTAGTAGAAATGGGTCACCTCCGACTTTGGTAATGGCAATCCAGCCGTAGAACGAGCATGCCGAATCATATCACAGAGCTAGTGTGTAACAGACTGCAAAGATGCAGGCGCCCCAATCACGCTGGGAGCACACCGGACAAATAGAGCCCCTGTTTCTCCAAACTGAGCCAAATTGGCGAGATAAAAATGCAAAGTCCTGACTACATCGAGAGACCTTGAATCAGTCAATACTTAAGTAACCACAGGCATCAAATAGGCTGGTTTTTGCGAAACACCGAGACCACTTTCGGCAGAACTATTATCCGAGTTCTCAATTCCGATCTAACCACCTGGAAGATCAAACCGGGCTCTTGTGAGACAGAGCCACTACTTCCGACATCCACCTTGCGGACGCCAAAACCAAAAAACATGACCACTCTCCAAGAGAGAAAGTTTAACACAACCTTTCATAAAGGTCCCAATCATTGTGACACAAGAAAACAGCAACACCACATCAAGGTCTCTCGGTGCCAATGAGTGTACAAATGAAGGTTGGATGTGCAGTACTCCTTCCACAAAGGTCCGAACTTCCGGAAAGGTTGCCAATTCTTTCTTGAAAGAAAATTTATAAGGCCAAAACCGCACTTAAATGGAGCCTAACTTTAGGCCTGAACCCACACCTGGTTGCAAAGAATGGAGAAGAATGACCCAGCTGAAAACTTCCGTAGTAGCCTTGTTGGATTCACACCAAGACCCATATTTTCTCCAAACACGGTGGTAAGGCTTTGCCAGTACTTCTTTTCTAGCCTGAAGAATTGTGGAACCGACTTCACTGGGAATACCCGTTCTTGCTAGAATCTGGCGTTCAACTGCCACGCCGTCAAATGCAGCCGCGGTAAGTCTTGATACACGCCCAGATCTTGCTGTAACAGTTCCTCACTTAGAGGAAGAGGCCAGAGATCTTCTATGAGTAAATCTTGAAGAACTGGATACCAAACCCTCCTTGTTTTGACCGGAACAATGAGGATCGCCTGAACCCTTGTTCTTCTTACGTTTATCACCTTCAGAAGAGTGAAAACGCAGGGGACACTTTCACAGTATTCTATCCGCGGCGGGAAACGAACAACATTCGGACTCCTTGAGAGGATCTGAGACCAACGCGTTATGGCCGACCTAGAGCTTTATCAACAGAGCGACCAGCACATGAGAAGGAATACTATTACTTCAGCATTCAGTATAAATCATAATATGAATATACATAATGTAATACACAAATACACACATCCTATATATATATATATATATATATATAACATACATATACGCGGATTGTCCTGAACCATTGGGTCCCTAGTGACATTAATGTGTTCTGAATGTGTATGACCATGTACTGACATGCCCCAGTTGTGGCTCTACCAGGAACTTTATGGCCGACAGAAAACCTAGTATTCGTCGACAGAAGGGAGTAGTAACCAGGCAAAATGACATTCTCGCAACCCCGAGGGGTCCGAGGGAAGCATACCTGTATAATTTAATAACACTCCCCCACATATCGCATGGAACCGTACCATACCTATAAATATATATACAGGTATAAGGCAGTTACAGCATGTTAATTTACATCCAGTAATAACAGTTGGTGCCGACAGGCTCACCCACATACTACTGTGTCTCCCATACAGTGTTTACTTTTGACAAGGAAACCACTAACGACCTGCTGATACTGCATATCTTGAATCAAGTACCAACAGACGTCGGCGATGCCGACAGTGATCCCCACAGCTGCTTTTGACAGAGCACTCACGCACGTCGACATATGTTGACTAAAAAGCTACAGTGGGTAACTCTGACAGGAACAACAGAGATATATGCACAACAATAATGATTATCCGCCCATTATCGAGAATAGTGCTATATTTCTCTCTATACAGCACTAAAACACTGTGCCCCCCCTCGATTGCACTGCTTTGGCGGGGACATAGAGAAAAATGGCGCTGAATCTGTTGTTAGGGCTAAGCTCCGCCCCTTCCCGGCGCGCTTCAGCCCCGCTACTAATATATATACTTTAAGCTGGCGGGGGTCCATATATAGTATCTAGACACTATATATATTGACAATGTCTATAATATTTGTCCTATTAAAAACACGTTAAAGGTTAAAGAACACAGTACGCAATTGGCGCAAAAGGTACCGCAAGGGTATGCGCAGACGCTGTGCACAGGGTGTGAACACAGGCATTGCAGATACTTACAGAATTAAACTAGAATAACTATACCTTAAGGAATGTACTTATACTGTAAACCTCTGTGCAGTGACAATGTGTAGATGTAATGCAGTGTAACCTTGTTAGCTTAAAAGCTGTATGTGCGACTATGATGCTCTGAGAAACCTTTATGCATTTATAATAACCAATCAAATACCGGTCTAAGGTTCTAACGCCTTTAGTGAGAGAATGAACGTTCAAAAAGAATAATACAATACAAGCTATGCACTACCAAAATAACATAGAATATCTAACCAAGTTACTACACATAAAATACAATAAAGACATAATATACTTTTAAAAGGGGAAGGAGAGAGAGAATGGCTTATAACATTAAATAAGAGACAATATGGTTGCAGATAAAACTACACATGTGAGAGACAATCGCTGTGCAGTTAGTCAATGCTGAATACCGCATGGGATGGAAGCTAGACTCCATTTTGAGAAAACTCCCATGATTCCAAAGACTGCAACACATGGTTGAAAGGGGGAGGGGAAAACACCCGGCAGCAGCCATTTTAGATTTGCAGGTCCAAACACATGGCACTCTCTGCTACACCACAATCACATAGCAGAAGACACAAGACTCCATTTTATTCCAAAATGTCCAAGCCTCAAAACAATGCATATGTTCTGATTTTACAATTCCAACCCATCTAAATCACCTTTCACAATTTCAAGCAAACACAGTATCTCAATAACCAGAGCATATGAGCTATCACAAGACCAGACCACCAGGTACCCACAAGTATCAGCCTGCCATTGCTACAAGCACATATTCAAAAGTACTGCATGGTGGTAATCATGATTAACAAGATATATTATAACAAACCAGCACAATCTATTTTAAATCACCATAGGCAAACAAATACCACAAATACTATGCTACAGATTGTCTACTGTTCCAATTCATCACAGACTTCACAGAGTATCAACACAAACACCCAACAATCACACAACTGCCCAAACCTCGTTAACCTTAAGCCATTTGTATCTCCAAACTAACTAATCTATGCCAATCATTCTACAACTACTTTACCACAAACACATATTTAAAACTATTCTATGCCAATCAGCCATGAGATATTGAGATTATGATACTTAGCCTTTTGTAAGGAGCCTGGTGATGATCCAGCCATGCTTGCTGTGTGTAAGGTAGCTGTGTGAGTGAGTTACAGTATATCTGTCCTCAGAGGCCCCAAGCAAACTGCCCACTGAACTCTCTTTTTGGCCAGCCACTCCCTTCCTGTTTGACCAGTCCCTGGGGGAGGGGTCGCTCTTGCTTTGTATATGCTGATCAGGTTCAGCCCTGAAAACTGGCAAAAGGGTTGGCTTGATCATTCATTGTTCTAACAAAGTGATCTTAGCTTTTATACATATAATCATATCTATCCGCTGCAATGTCCCACAACTTCACAACAAGCATCAAACTAACCCACACATCAATCTGTTTGCTTCAATACCAAACATGACGGGCGCATCTGGTTCTGTTCAAATAATACACATTCATGACATCAATTCATCAGCCAATTCTAAATCTCCATGATGTCTGGTGCCCGACATTATTATAACCATGTACTGTATGAAACAAGCGCCGAATCCATCTACGTGCCATGTCCGAGCAAATGCGTGTGTTACCATATATTGCTGTGCTCGCTGCGCATATTTGCAAGTATAGCGACTTAAATGTGTGTAGTTTGTATGTTCTCTCTATGTAATATTTTTGACTTTGACAGTCCACCCTTTGGCAGTCACCAATAACTGCCACTTCCTAAAACATTTCAAAAAGAGAAAAATATATGTCAAGTGTAAATACATTTCCATGGTTGGGTAGGGGAGGAGAGAGGAGAAGGTGTGAAGAGGGTATGACCTAGTGGGATAGCAGAAGCATGTGTGTATGAATCCGTGTTTGGGGGTCATGTATCATCGTGCCGTACGTGTTTTAAATCAAGCTTCGAGGTATTGCGAAGTATACATTTGAATTCCTTCTTATCCCGTGGTACGGGTCTGTGGATGGGCTGTCAAACTTTACCGAGCTCTTTTCGGCTGTGGTTGTAACAAAATGGGGAGCACATTTTAGTTGATGATACATGAATGGGGGAATATGTGATTGCTGATATCTATGCCTGTATTCCCTATCGACTATGTGTGCAATTACCTGAAGGTTGTAGAGATGAAGAAAAGACATAATTACGGTAAATGCAGTGGTATTCTATGTCAGGTTAATGAACATTTGTCAGTTGAAGTCTTGTTCGGTGTCTGTTGAATGCAGTCTTCTTTGTGCTTTTGCCAAAAGGCGTGTGGGCAAAAAGCTTTGTCAATGTCCATAGGCTTACAAAAGTGTTGGGCTAGCGTAATTTTAAAATTTCTAGGGAAACTGGGGGTCTATGGCATTGTTCATCAAATATCTGTGTCTAAGGTCGTCAAAACTTCTTCTTTAATCCATCCGTTGTCTGTATACAGGATCATCAAATTCCTCGTCAAAAGTGGGTCTTTTTACCTTGGAAAAACCAGAAAACAGGTGAAAGAAACGGACCGTTGAAATCGCATTTTCATCACATCATTGTTTCTACATTTGGGTCATAAATCAAATCCATTGGAATTACAGTTTCCTCACTCCTTAGACTCATTACCCTGGTACGCCGTTTGCACTTCATTAAAGCCTGACCGCATCTAAATATCAAGCCAATTGATATAACAACACCTAAGATACATAGAAGAAACTTCCCAACATCCATTATGACTCCTTGAGCCCATTCTCCTAAACCAGAGAACCAATTTCGCGGGTTCAACCATGACACCCAATCAGTCAGCTTATTACCTACAGCAGCAAGAGTGAGATTGTGTCTCCTGCGAAATTCCCACTTCAATTGGAGAATATCGTCCATCTTTTGGTCTATGACCTCGACCGGGTCCTCGGTACTATTTGTGATATATGTGCAACATTTCACGCCGTACTGCGTTGCCAGTGTGACACAATATCCGCCTGTCACTGCTGTGAGATAATTAAGAACCATTCTATGCTGTACCAGTTCTGTTTTATAAGCTTGAAGTTCTCTTCCAGTATACCTAAACGTGTCATCATACATTTCAGTGATATTATCTAACAAATTTGCAAGCGCAGAGATGTATCTATAGTTCATCACTCCTCGAGCGGTGCGAGTGAAATCTAACGCAAGTAGAACCTGAATCCCGGTGGATTCATGGATCATGTCAGAGGCCAAATGCTCTGTCCTCTCTGTCAGTTGCCTTTTAACTACGTGCTCGTAATGGGTATGAGTATAAGGAGCTTGGGCACCACGGTGTATGTCTTTCATTTTGTCATGTGATACAGTCATTACTTCAGGCAGTACTTTTCCAATATAACACAATCCTTCAGAGTTTGGGGCAAGCCACTTATACGCCCTCCTCCCGCATATGAAATATGCATCATCGGGGAGAACATATGGGACGGAGTAGGACATTACCATATTACACATCTTCCATGTGAAATCTCCTAACCCTAATTCTCCCATCTGTTTAGTACACGTATCAGTTTGTACGATATGTGCGCAGTATCCTGGTGATACCTCTCCAACTCTCGTAATCCTACTTCCTAGGGTATACCTATACCGGAAAGATTTTCCTCTACTGGCTATGTGGCGTATAAGCTCTGTATCTGTAGGCATTCTATCTGCTCTATATGAAAAGGTCATGGTTTGGTTACTCCATGACACTTCCCAATATCCCGGCTTTCGGGGATTGGAAATGTTAAAACATATTAGGGACTTATCCACATAATATTGGTGGAGCTTCAAACTAGGAGGGCTGGAGATATTAAACCTCCTGTCCACCGGTCTCCCACCCTTTAGCTCAAGTACCTCCCCTACCGTTAAAGGAAATGGTACTAGCCCTGATTTGCTATGACCTTGAGGTACTTGAGAGCATACCCGACAATCTGTCTTATTTAACACACTACCCACTAAGGAGTGATAGTCACTCAATGGATGCCGGTCCATGTGGATATTAAAACTGGATTGGCATTTCTTAATGCACCCATCCTCAACTACATTGTCACAGAGCCTACAGATACAGTTTTCTTCAGCTAACAATCCTTCACAATGTTTACAAATAACATGGCTGCTAGATCGTTTCCGGTACTCGCCTTTGCTTGGTGGTTGTGTTGCTATTGGAAATTTACACCTCCGTCTCAGTCATCAGAACCTTTATGGATCCTTTCTCGACCTCACTGGTACTCTCACCGAAACAGACTGCTCTGGTCAACATCAGGGTCAACATGAAAACACGGATCACAGTCTCTTGGGGCGAGTCCATCTTACAGGAGGAGAAAAAGGAGAAATTTGTAATGGGGGTACAGGAAAACAGTTTGAGGGGGAGAGAAACTTGTTACGATAATTAGTTCTCTAGTCTTGTTGTTCTTCTTGTTCTGCTGTCATCTCAAAGGTGCTGTCTCTCAGTCTTCCAAACGAACATTCTGGTGATACAATATTCCTTCCCAACCAGCGATCTTTCTGTAAGGAGCAAAAATCTGGCATTACCATTTGTCTAACTGATGTGTGACATACCATCTTTAAAACATGAAAACATGAGTGAGAAGAGAGAAAACAAAAAAAAGAGAGAGAGAGCAATTCATATATAACATATATATATATATAACATAACACATCAATAAACAACAACAGGAAAAAAAACATTTTTCAAACATTTTAAAACATTGTCAGATCATCAGGCTGTCATATCTACATGTCCAATGGTATCCTTGTATAGTCTCTCCCACCAGCATTTCCATACCTACACTGTATCTGGCCAGGATACATCGATGCTGGCAGGTCATACTGGGGTGTGGTAGACTTCTGCAAGGACCAAATAGCTATGTGATATTTGGGTCCTGCCGATGAACGTCAGAGATGGGGAAAAGAACATTTACAGATAAATGACGTCGTCTACCCGGCCGTCCTTGTGCCTGCAAGGAACTGACCTCCCATTTCATTAACTGTAACCTCAGGCTTACTATCAGTCCTAGTGATCCCCTTTCCTGACTATATATTATGGGTGTGGCCCAAAATTCTTCCTATATGATCCCTGATTATAATTTGGTGTGTCATATTCATGCTCATATTCATGTCTAGGGGGTCTGACTTTATGTGGGCTGTTGCAGTTACTGGCATAATGCCCTTCTCTTTTGCAAAGATCACAAACCCTGGGCTTCCTCCAAGTGTCAGTGAAATGGGGTCTTGGTTGATTTGATGCCTCCTCTAATGCTTGGATGCTCATCACCATCAATCGCTTTCCCTGTACCTACCTGATTCCTTGGATACCATGATTATGTCGTTGTCTAGGGAGTTGATATACCTTCTGTGAATCTTTGATCATACACTTAGATCTTTCCTAGGATCTGGGAAATCAGACATGATTGATCTCAATTCTGTCCGGGACCAGGGATTGCGCATTGCACTGTCCTTGACGGGAATGGTTCCCTGATCGTCAGTCTTCCCATTGGGGACTGTGATCACCCTGACAGGACTAAATTCAATTACATCACCTTGTGTTGGTCTTACAATATAGGGTACATTTGTTTGCGCGTGATATATAACACCGTACGTACCTGTGGACACGACCTCACCTGACCCTCCGTTAGGGGGTTTGATTATTGCCTTTACCGATTCGGTCGCGTCCACCTGGATGTCTTGTGTGATGGCTGCTGGAAGAGGTGCCGACATCATGCTGAGCTCACTTTCTTGCTTGTATTCCTGAGGGAAGTTTAACATGGGGTGCAACTTGCATAGGTTAATAGTTGTACATTTAACAGTATTACAATTATCATTGTTATGTTTATTACAATTATTCTTATCATCTATAATACAGTTGCTAAGTGCATTTTTATTGTACAACATTGTGCCTTTCTCCGCAACCATAATCCTCTCCATTGCCATGTCTCTCCTCCCAAGATGAGGGTCAGATATGTCAGTTAACTCTCTTTGCATTTCACTTTCCTGTTGCCACAATTTTAAACAATCATAATGTTTGATCCGTCTCTTTACTGATTTAATGAGACCTATCCTTCTCCTTAGGTTCTGTAACACTTCTGGGCTAAAGCTGCCTACTCTTGGGGATTTCTCCCCATCATGTACAGTCATTCTTTCCCATTCATCACATAAAACCTCTGTGTGTGACCCGTATTTTTCACACATTACGTACCTTGCCGACCCGACTGGTCGGTTCACTGAATCAACCCGAACCGAGGTTGATCGCCCCCTTCCTGAACAACTGGCCCCCATAATTTGCAGGTGTTGCTTGCTCTACCTCTGACCTTTATATCAGGGTCTTCAGCGAACCCGTACAAAAAACCAAAATATTCAAAGATAGGTTGACGGTAAGGTTTACCGAGCACCTCACTCACTCGCCCACGCCGACCAATATGCCCACACACTGATATAGTGCTGGCGTACTCGACCCAGGGCCCCTATTAACCTTAGTTTACTGGAACATGTAGGTATGATCCGAAGAGCATTAACCCTTTCCAGTAAAGGTGGGGTTGTCGGATAGTTCTAGAGTGACCAGCGAACTTCCCTTTTTGAAAAAATAAAAAATTACACAAATCACGTTAGAATGTACAAATAGCGTTTGTGACCAGGTTTGTACACAAATGGTACTGGTCAGGTTACTAACTAATGCACACAATTACGTGCGGTCCAGTCATTCAGCACATAAGCAACTAATCTTATGTACGGAGCGACCAGTGGAATCGACATTCAGCAGCTGCGAATTCCTTCAGCCTGAGCTTTTATGGCCTATATGGGTGTTGCACCAACCCTTCTTGGTGTTGTGCCTTGTCTCTATAGCGGACTTCTTTGTACCTAGACCTCCTAGTCTGTTCCTGGTATGACCTCCTGGTCTGCTATACCTCCTGGTATGACCTCCTGGTCTGCTATACCTCCTGGTCCGCTACACTCTAATGCTCAAATTTTATGTTTAACCAGAGATGCCTCCCTAGCCACCGTGCATGTCACTTACACGTATGTACCTTCACGAGAACTCGATGATTTCTGTGGTTCAATCCCCAAAATTGTAAAAACAAACACTCACTCACCACATATACACTTTTGTTTCTATTTCTATTTCTGCGCAGAAATTTTCTTTAGACCAGATGTGTTGTAAATTTGGAGAAGGATCTGTTAATTTAAATTTCGAATACTAAAATAAACTTGCGCTATTTATCGCCTGTTGCGCTATTTATCGCGTTGCCGCCTTTTCGCTTGTTAAAAATCAACACTATCGTGTGACTTGAGTTACGTGGGCGTACCCAGACGCTCCGTTGCGTAATTTACGCTGCGTGCGTCGGCCTTTGAGTTGCGTACGCTCTGTCCTTGTAAGGACACGTGTACACAGACCAAGTACGTTCACAGTAACACACTACACGTTTATCAATGTGAATGATCTTTAAGTGTAATCATTCACTATACACCACCCAAATCTCCCTTGTATTCTTAGGCGAGACTGTGTGCGTGCTTTACAAATTACCCCTTAAATGTATTACTTTTACTCTTTAACTACTAATAGCAACAAATCTTTCTTAGCACGTTATCAATGCAAATGGCAAACAGGAAGGTGAGATATGTGAAAGTACACAGATGAAAATGCAATTCTAAATTTAATCTAATAACATACATTAATGTAAGCACACGCATATAGATTTTACATATAAGTACCAATCACTATTACTTATGATTGACTATGATATAGATTAAATAAATGCATTAAAAAAAAAACTCATTAAATGATGATTTCTTTTTGACAATGGATGGCCGATTATTTCCTGAGTCAACTGAAAATCAGCCGTTCAAAAAATAAAATAAAATTGACCTTCCCAAAATGGCCACTGCTCCTCCCCCTTTCACCTCCATGAGGGTCACACAAAATGGTGGACAGACCATGCTGCTTCTTGTCACAAAGAAAGTCATCATTCAAACTCCTAAAGTTATTCTAGGCCTGAGTTTTTTTTAAAAAAAACTATATCAAGGCTATGCAGAGCGATTAAAAATAATTTTAAACCTATTTAAACAGACAAACCATCCAATCTGCGTGTGTAGTTGGCACCAAATAGAAATAAAAATAAAAAAAAACAGATTTTCAAAGACAATAACGTACTGTTCCTACCTTCCAGTTCCCGAATTCCCTCAGCACTCCTTACCAAGTGAAGCAGACAATTAACTGGTCAGCACTGCAGTATCCCCGACCTCCAAACGGTTTAACGAGGGATACTACCTTCCACTCTTTGCTGACCGATAATGTCTGCTGAAGTTACCTAGTGCAGATATGTGAAGACCGGAGGAGCCGCCAATTGACAATGTCTATAATATTTGTCCTATTAAAAACACGTTAAAGGTTAAAGAACACAGTACGCAATTGGCGCAAAAGGTACCGCAAGGGTATGCGCAGACGCTGTGCACAGGGTGTGAACACAGGCATTGCAGATACTTACAGAATTAAACTAGAATAACTATACCTTAAGGAATGCACTTATACTGTAAACCTCTGTGCAGTGACAATGTGTAGATGTAATGCAGTGTAACCTTGTTAGCTTAAAAGCTGTATGTGCGACTATGACGCTCTGAGAAACCTTTATGCATTTATAATAACCAATCAAATACCGGTCTAAGGTTCTAACGCCTTTAGTGAGAGAATGAACGTTCAAAAAGAATAATACAATACAAGCTATGCACTACCAAAATAACATAGAATATCTAACCAAGTTACTACACATAAAATACAATAAAGACATAATATACTTTTAAAAGGGGAAGGAGAGAGAGAATGGCTTATAACATTAAATAAGAGACAATATGGTTGCAGATAAAACTACACATGTGAGAGACAATCGCTGTGCAGTTAGTCAATGCTGAATACCGCATGGGATGGAAGCTAGACTCCATTTTGAGAAAACTCCCATGATTCCAAAGACTGCAACACATGGTTGAAAGGGGGAGGGGAAAACACCCGGCAGCAGCCATTTTAGATTTGCAGGTCCAAACACATGGCACTCTCTGCTACACCACAATCACATAGCAGAAGACACAAGACTCCATTTTATTCCAAAATGTCCAAGCCTCAAAACAATGCATATGTTCTGATTTTACAATTCCAAACCATCTAAATCACCTTTCACAATTTCAAGCAAACACAGTATCTCAATAACCAGAGCATATGAGCTATCACAAGACCAGACCACCAGGTACCCACAAGTATCAGCCTGCCATTGCTACAAGCACATATTCAAAAGTACTGCATGGTGGTAATCATGATTAACAAGATATATTATAACAAACCAGCACAATCTATTTTAAATCACCATAGGCAAACAAATACCACAAATACTATGCTACAGATTGTCTACTGTTCCAATTCATCACAGACTTCACAGAGTATCAACACAAACACCCAACAATCACACAACTGCCCAAACCTCGTTAACCTTAAGCCATTTGTATCTCCAAACTAACTAATCTATGCCAATCATTCTACAACTACTTTACCACAAACACATATTTAAAACTATTCTATGCCAATCAGCCATGAGATATTGAGATTATGATACTTAGCCTTTTGTAAGGAGCCTGGTGATGATCCAGCCATGCTTGCTGTGTGTAAGGTAGCTGTGTGAGTGAGTTACAGTATATCTGTCCTCAGAGGCCCCAAGCAAACTGCCCACTGAACTCTCTTTTTGGCCAGCCACTCCCTTCCTGTTTGACCAGTCCCTGGGGGAGGGGTCGCTCTTGCTTTGTATATGCTGATCAGGTTCAGCCCTGAAAACTGGCAAAAGGGTTGGCTTGATCATTCATTGTTCTAACAAAGTGATCTTAGCTTTTATACATATAATCATATCTATCCGCTGCAATGTCCCACAACTTCACAACAAGCATCAAACTAACCCACACATCAATCTGTTTGCTTCAATACCAAACATGACGGGCGCATCTGGTTCTGTTCAAATAATACACATTCATGACATCAATTCATCAGCCAATTCTAAATCTCCATGATGTCTGGTGCCCGACATTATTATAACCATGTACTGTATGAAACAAGCGCCGAATCCATCTACGTGCCATGTCCGAGCAAATGCGTGTGTTACCATATATTGCTGTGCTCGCTGCGCATATTTGCAAGTATAGCGACTTAAATGTGTGTAGTTTGTATGTTCTCTCTATGTAATATTTTTGACTTTGACAGTCCACCCTTTGGCAGTCACCAATAACTGCCACTTCCTAAAACATTTCAAAAAGAGAAAAATATATGTCAAGTGTAAATACATTTCCATGGTTGGGTAGGGGAGGAGAGAGGAGAAGGTGTGAAGAGGGTATGACCTAGTGGGATAGCAGAAGCATGTGTGTATGAATCCGTGTTTGGGGGTCATGTATCATCGTGCCGTACGTGTTTTAAATCAAGCTTCGAGGTATTGCGAAGTATACATTTGAATTCCTTCTTATCCCGTGGTACGGGTCTGTGGATGGGCTGTCAAACTTTACCGAGCTCTTTTCGGCTGTGGTTGTAACAAAATGGGGAGCACATTTTAGTTGATGATACATGAATGGGGGAATATGTGATTGCTGATATCTATGCCTGTATTCCCTATCGACTATGTGTGCAATTACCTGAAGGTTGTAGAGATGAAGAAAAGACATAATTACGGTAAATGCAGTGGTATTCTATGTCAGGTTAATGAACATTTGTCGGTTGAAGTCTTGTTCGGTGTCTGTTGAATGCAGTCTTCTTTGTGCTTTTGCCAAAAGGCGTGTGGGCAAAAAGCTTTGTCAATGTCCATAGGCTTACAAAAGTGTTGGGCTAGCGTAATTTTAAAATTTCTAGGGAAACTGGGGGTCTATGGCATTGTTCATCAAATATCTGTGTCGAATCCATCTACGTGCCATGTCCGAGCAAATGCGTGTGTTACCATATATTGCTGTGCTCGCTGCGCATATTTGCAAGTATAGCGACTTAAATGTGTGTAGTTTGTATGTTCTCTCTATGTAATATTTTTGACTTTGACAATATGCACGCAGCGCGACCGCTGCGTTACACTGGCGGGGGTATCGTACACGCTGCCCGGGCACCGAATATGCCTCACTTGCCAGCAGTTTTGACCTTCAGTAACTTGCTGCCCAGGGCGCTCCCCCCCCCGTGCCCTGCACCCTGTGAGTGCCATTGGTGTGTGGGAGCATGGAGCGCAGCGCGACCGCTGCGCTGTACCTCCGTGACTGAAGTCTTCTGCCGTCACTGAAGTCTTCTTGTCTTCTAATACTCACCCGGCTTCTTTCTTCTGGCTTCTGTGAGGAGGGCGACGGCGCAGCTCCGGGAACAAGCAGCTAGGCGAACCAAGTGATCGAACCCTCTGGAGCTAATGGTGTCCAGTAGCCTAAGAAGCAGAGCCCTTAACTAAGAAGAAGTAGGTCTGACTTCTCTCCCCTCAGTCCCACGATGCAGGGAGCCTGTAGCCAGCAGGTATCCCTGAAAATAAAAAACCTAACAATAAAGTCTTTAGAGAAACTCTGTAGAGCTCCCCTTGTGTGTGCCAGTCACTCCTGGGCACAGAGTCTAACTGAGGCCTGGAGGAGAGGCATAGAGGGAGGAGCCAGTTCACACCCATTCAAAGTCTTATAGTGTGCCCATGTCTCCTGCGGATCCCGTCTATACCCCATGGTCCTTACGGAGTCCCCAGCATCCTCTAGGACGTATGAGAAAATACAATAAGAGCAGATTTCTTGACAACCGCCTTGGTTGAGATCCCATAAAAAGGTGACACACTCAGAAGTAATATAAAAGCCTAAATAAATAAATAAGACACAGTGAATCAAATTTTAATTGTTAGAATATTTTTGTTTATTGTACAATTTTTCCTATATTTTTCACATCGCATTTTAATTGATTAATATTAAAAGTTATATTTTATAATAAGAATTTACTTACCGATAATTCTATTTCTCGGAGTCCGTAGTGGATGCTGGGGTTCCTGAAAGGACCATAGGGGGGGTAGCGGCTCCGCAGGAGACAGGGCACAAAAAGTAAAGCTTTAGGATCAGGTGGTGTGCACTGGCTCCTCCCCCTATGACCCTCCTCCAAGCCTCAGTTAGGATACTGTGCCCGGACGAGCGTACACAATAAGGAAGGATTTATGAATCCCGGGTAAGACTCATACCAGCCACACCAATCACACTGTACAACCTGTGATCTGAACCCAGTTAACAGTATGATAACAGCGGAGCCTCTGAAAGATGGCTCACAACAATAATAACCCGATTTTTGTAACTATGTACAAGTATTGCAGATAATCCGCACTTGGGATGGGCGCCCAGCATCCACTACGGACTCCGAGAAATAGAATTATCGGTAAGTAAATTCTTATTTTCTCTATCGTCCTAGTGGATGCTGGGGTTCCTGAAAGGACCATGGGGATTATACCAAAGCTCCCAAACGGGCGGGAGAGTGCGGATGACTCTGCAGCACCGAATGAGAGAACTCCAGGTCCTCCTTAGCCAGGTTATCAAATTTGTAGGATTTTACAAACGTGTTTGCCCCTGACTAAATAGCCGCTCGGCAAAGTTGTAAAGCCGAGACCCCTCGGGCGCCGCCCAAGATGAGCCCACCTTCCTTGTGGAATGGGCATTTACATATTTTGGCTGTGGCAGGCCTGCCACAGAATGTGCAAGCTGAATTGTATTACACATCCAACTAGCAAAAGTCTGCTTAGAAGCAAGAGCACCCAGTTTGTTGGGTGCATACAGGATAACAGCAAGTCAGTTTTCCTGACTCCAGCCGTCCTGGAACCTATATTTTCAGGGCCCTGACCACATCTAGCAACTTGGAGTCCTCCAAGTCCCTAGTAGGCGCAAGACACCACAATAAGCTGGTTCAGGTGAAACACTGACACCACCTTAGGGAGAGAACTGGGGACGAGTCCGCAGCTCTGCCCTGTCCGAATGGACAAACAGATATGGGCTTTTTTGAGAAAAAAAACACCAATTTGACACTCGCCTGGTCCAGGCCAGGTCCAAGAGCATGTTCACTTTTCATGT
This sequence comes from Pseudophryne corroboree, assembly GCF_028390025.1. Classification (NCBI taxonomy): domain Eukaryota; kingdom Metazoa; phylum Chordata; class Amphibia; order Anura; family Myobatrachidae; genus Pseudophryne; species Pseudophryne corroboree. The sequence continues at coordinate 602,835,446 of NC_086447.1, forward strand.
GAGATGCTTCAAATCCACAGATTTGACTGGTTTTAAACCAATGTGTTTTGAGGAATCCCAGAACTACGTTGAGATCCCACAGTGCCACTGGAGGCACAAAAGGGGGTTGTATATGCAATACTCCCTTGACAAACTTCTGGACTTCAGGAACTGAAGCCAATTCTTTCTGGAAGAAAAATTGACAGGGCCGAAATTTGAACCTTAATGGACCCCAATTTGAGGCCCATAGACACTCCTGTTTGCAGGAAATGCAGGAATCGACCGAGTTGAAATTTCTTCGTGGGGCCTTCCTGGCCTCACACCACGCAACATATTTTCGCCACATGTGGTGATAATGTTGTGCGGTCACCTCCTTTCTGGCTTTGACCAGGGTAGGAATGACCTCTTCCTGAATGCCTTTTCCCTTAGGATCCGGCGTTCCACCGCCATGCCGTCAAACGCAGCTGCGGTAAGTCTTGGAACAGACATGGTACTTGCTGAAACAAGTCCCTTCTTAGCGAGAGAGGCCATAAGTCCTCTGTGAGCATCTCTTGAAGTTCCGGGTACCAAGTCCTTCTTGGCCAATCCGGAGCCATGAGTATAGTTCTTACTCCTCTACGTCTTATAATTCTCAGTACCTTAGGTATGAAAAGCAGAGGATGGAACACATACACCGACTGGTACACCCACGGTGTTACCAGAACGTCCACAGCTATTGCCTGAGGGTCTCTTAACCTGGCGCAATACCTGTCCCGTTTTTTGTTCAGACGGGACGCCATCATGTCCACCTTTGGTAATTCCCAACGGTTTACAATCATGTGGAAAACTTCCCCATGAAGTTCCCACTCTGCCGGGTGGAGGTCGTGCCTACTGAGGAAGTCTGCTTCCCAGTTTCCATTCCCGGAATGAAACACTGCTGACAGTGCTATCACATGATTTTCCGCCCAGCGAAAAGTCCTTGCAGTTTTTGCCACTGCCCTCCTGCTTCTTGTGCCGCCCTGTCTATTTACGTGGGCGACTGCCGTGATGTTTTATCCCACTGGATCAATACCGGCTGACCTTGAAGCAGAGGTCTTGCTAAGCTTAGAGCATTATAAATTTACCCTTAGCTATATTTATGTGGAGAAAAGTCTCCAGACTTGATCACACTCCCTGGAAATTTTTTCCTTGTGTGACTGCTCCCCAGCCTCTCGGGCTGGCCTCCGTGGTCACCAACATCCAAAACTGAATGCCGAATCTGCGGCCCTCTAGAAGATGAGCACTCTGTAACCACCACAGGAGAGACACCCTTGTCCTTGGATATAGGGTTATCCGCTGATGCATCTGAAGATGCGATCCGGACCATTTGTCCAGCAGATCCCACTGAAAAGTTCTTGCATGAAATCTGCCGACTGGAATTGCTTCGAAGGAAGTCACCATTTTTTACCATGGCCCTTGTGCAATGATGCACTGATTTTAGGAGGTTCCTGACTAGCTCGGATAACTCCCTGGCTTTCTCTTCCGGGAGAAACACCTTTTTCTGGACTGTGTCCAGAATCATCCCTAAGCACAGGAGACTTGTTGTCGGGATCAGCTGCGATTTTGGAATATTTAGAATCCACCCCTGCTGTTGTAACAGTATCCGAGATAGTGCTACTCCGACCTCCAACTGTTCCCTGGACTTTGCCCTTATCAGGAGATCGTCCAAGTAAGGGATAATTAAGACGCCTTTTCTTCGAAGAAGAACCATCATTTCGGCCATTACCTTGGTAAAGACCCGGGGTGCCGTGGACAATCCAAACGGCAGCGTCTGAAACGGATAGTGACAGTTCTGTACCACGAACCTGAGGTACCCTTAGTGATAAGGGCAAATTTGGGACATGGAGGTAAGCATCCCTGATGTCTCGGGACACCATATAGTCCCCTTCTTCCCGGTTCGTTATCACTGCTCTGAGTGACTCCATCTTGATTTGAACCTTTGTAAGTGTTCAAATTTTTTTTAGATTTAGAATAGGTCTCACCTAGCCTTCTGGCTTCAGTACCACAATATAGTGTGGAATAATACCCCTTTTCTTGTTGTAGGAGGGGTAATTTAATTATCACCTGCTGGGAATACAGCTCGTGAATTGTTTCCCATACTGCCTCCTTGTCGGAGGGAGACCTTGGTAAAGCAGACTTCAGGAGCCTGCGCAGGGGAAACGTCTCGACATTCCAATCTATACCCCTGGGATACTACTTGTAGGATCCAGGGGTCCTGTACGGTCTCAGCGTCATGCTGAGAGCTTGTCAGAAGCGGTGGAACGCTTCTGTTCCTGGGAATGGGCTACCTGCTGCAGTCTTCTTCCCTTTCCTCTATCCCTGGGCAGATATGACTCTTATAGGGACGAAAGGACTGAAGCTGAAAAGACGGTGTCTTTTTCTGCAGAGATGTGACTTAGGGTAAAAAACGGTGGATTTTCCAGCAGTTGCCGTGGCCACCAGGTCCGATGGACCGACCCCAAATAACTCCTCTTCCTTTATACGGCAATACACCTTTGTGCCGTTTGGAATCTGCATCACCTGACCACTGTCGTGTCCATAAACATCTTCTGGCAGATATGGACATCGCACTTACTCTTGATGCCAGAGTGCAAATATCCCTCTGTGCATCTCGCATATATAGAAATGCATCCTTTAAATGCTCTATAGTCAATAAAATACTGTCCCTGTCAAGGGTATCAATATTTTTAGTCAGGGAATCCGACCAAGCCACCCCAGCTCTGCACATCCAGGGTGAGGCGATCGCTGGTCGCAGTATAACACCAGTATGTGTGTATATACTTTTTATGATATTTTCCAGCCTCCTGTCAGCTGGCTCCTTGAGGACGGCCCTATCTATAGACGGTACCGCCACTTGTTCTGATAAGCGTGTGAGCGCCTTATCCACCCTAAGGGGTGTTTCCCAACACGCCCTAACTTCTGGCGGGAAAGGGTATACCGCCCATATTTTCTATCGGGGGGAACCCACGCATCATCACACACTTCATTTAATTTATCTGATTCAGGAAAAACTACGGTAGTTTTTTCACATCCCACATAATACCCTCTTTTGTGGTACTTGTAGTATCAGAAATATGTAACACCTCCTTCATTGCCCTTAACGTGTGGCCCTAATAAGGAATACGTTTGTTTATTCACCGTCGACACTGGATTCAGTGTCCCTGTCTGTGTCTGTGTCGACCGACTAAAGTAAACGGGCGTTTTAAAACCCCTGACGGTGTTTTTGAGACGTCTGGACCGGTACTAATTGTTTGTCGGCCGTCTCATGTCGTCAACCGACCTTGCCGCGTGTTGACATTATCACGTAATTCCCTAAATAAGCCATCCATTCCGGTGTCGACTCCCTAGAGAGTGACATCACCATTACAGGCAATTGCTCCGCCCCCTCACCAACATCGTCCTCATACATGTCGACACACACGTACCGACACACAGCACACACACAGGGAATGCTCTGATAGAGGACAGGACCTACTAGCCCTTTGGAGAGACAGAGGGAGAGTTTGCCAGCACACACCAAAAACGCTATAATTATATAGGGACAACCTTATATAAGTGTTTTCCCTTATAGCATCTTTTTTATATATTTCTAACGCCAAATTAGTGCCCCCCCTCTCTGTTTTAACCCTGTTTCTGTAGTGCAGTGCAGGGGAGAGCCTGGGAGCCTTCCCTCCAGCCTTTCTGTGAGGGAAAATGGCGCTGTGTGCTGAGGAGATAGGCCCCGCCCCTTTTTCGGCGGCCTCGTCTCCCGCTCTTAACGGATTCTGGCAGGGGTTAAATATCTCCATATAGCCCCCGGAGGCTATATGTGAGGTATTTTTAGCCAAAAATAGGTTTTCATTGCCTCCCAGGGCGCCCCCCTTCCAGCGCCCTGCACCCTCAGTGACTGCCGTGTGAAGTGTGCTGAGAGGAAATGGCGCACAGCTGCAGTGCTGTGCGCTACCTTAAGAAGACTGAGGAGTCTTCATGCCGCCGATTCTGGACCTTCTTCTTGTTTCAGCATCTGCAAGGGGGCCGGCGGCGAGGCTCCGGTGACCATCCAGGCTGTACCTGTGATCGTCCCTCTGGAGCTAATGTCCAGTAGCCAAAGAAGCCAATCCATCCTGCACGCAGGTGAGTTCACTTCTTCTCCCCTAAGTCCCTCGTTGCAGTGATCCTGTTGCCAGCAGGACTCACTGTAAAATAAAAAACATAAGCTAAACTTTTCTAAGCAGCTCTTTAGGAGAGCCACCTAGATTGCACCCTTCTCGGCCGGGCACAAAAATCTAACTGAGGCTTGGAGGAGGGTCATAGGGGGAGGAGCCAGTGCACACCACCTGATCCTAAAGCTTTACTTTTTGTGCCCTGTCTCCTGCGGAGCCGCTACCCCCCCTATGGTCCTTTCAGGAACCCCAGCATCCACTAGGACGATAGAGAAATATAATTAATCTTTTCTCTATTGTGCGCCAACTAAGAGACAATCTTTCCTTTCACTTTGTCCCAGCCATACAGCATAAAGGTAAGAGCAGGATGAGGGGGAAATAAATGGTTCCGGTATGAATGGTCGACCATGTTATGGTCGACAGTCATTAGGTCGACCACTATTGGTCGACATTGACATGGTCGACATGGACACATGGTCGACACACGAAAATGGTCGACACGTGAAAAGGTCGACATGAGTTTTTTTACTTTTTTTGGTGTCGTTTTTTGCGTAAAGTGACTGGGAACCCCAATTAGTGCACCGCGTCCCCACGCTTGGTGCCTTCGCTTCGCTACCGCTTCGCTCGGCACAGATTACCGTTCCAATCGTAGTCCACGTGGATCGTAAAGTATGGAAAAGTTCCCCAAAAGAAAAAAAAGTTAAAAAACTCATGTCGACCTTTTCATGTGTCGACCTTTCATGTGTCGACCATGTGTCCATGTCGACCATGTCAATGTCGACCAATAGTGGTCGACCTAATGACTGTCGACCATAACATGGTCGACCATGTGAACGGATACCAAATAAATACATACAGTATGTGGAGTGGGTGCTCAGAGGCTGCTATAGGGGAAGACAAACACTTAATGGGAGTGGATTCTCATGGAGCTGATGATGCTACTATTGGGAGGGGGGGGGGGCAAATACATATATGGAGTGGGTGCTCAGGGAGCAGATGAAACTGCTATGGGGGAAAGGCAGAGATATGGGGGGGTGAGATCTCAGGGGATTTATAATATTGCTATTACGGGGGAGGGCAGGAGACAGATACATGGAGAGTGGGGGTCAGGGGGCTGATGAAACTGCTATGAGGGGGAGAGGGAGACATATAGGGAGTGGGGGCCTAGAGGGATGACACTGCTATGGGCACGGAAGCAGTGCCGTAACTAGGTGTGTGCAGAAGGTGCAGCATTGCCCACAGCGCATTTGCCCTGTGGGCGCACCTTGTACATGCACCCCAAGTGGTCGCATATTCCCCCTGCCCCCCCCCCACCCCCTTGACTGACGCTCCTCCCGCTCCTGCTTGCCTGGCGTCCGCAGCCCTAAGCTCCTTGTCTCCGCCTCCGTTCCGGACAGGCACAGGGTGAGGCCTGTCACTGCACTTCCCCCGGGACCGCATCTCAGCGTGGCTGCACCAGTCATACCTGACCTCTGGCGTTCTCTGCCGCTGCTGCCACTTCCCTGCTGGATCCGCCTCTGTCTCCATCAGGAGCAGGTAAACCCTGGGGAGGCATGAGTTCCTGGAGCCTGTCAGCGCTGCAATAACTCGCAGCGCGGCTCCTTCTTTCAACATATCACCTCAGCGCTGGCTTTGCTCACACTGCCACCAATGTCTCGCAGCCTCGGTGAAGCAGTATAAGCTGCATACTATGAATAACCAAAGGTCTCTTTCTGTTTAACCCCCTCCTCTCCTGGATCAGGGTAAATGGAACTGTTTAGGAAGGAAATTATAACAGTGGGCTAGCACATCTCCTTTCCAGGTATCACCTGGAGGGAAGGCAGAATGTGCCTACACACTACAGTACTCTACACTATACTACAGTACACTTCAGTACTCTACACTACACTACACCTTAAGAGTAGGGCGGGGGATGTTAGGTGCTCTTACCTGCCCTAATGTGTAAAAAGAGGACTTTACCTGCCATAATGTGTAAAAAGGGGACTTTACCTGACGTAATGTGTAAAAGGGGGACTCTATCTGCTGCCTGTTGTAATGTGTAAAAAGGAGACTCTACCTGCCGTAATGTGTAAAAAGGGGACTGTTCCTGCCGTAAGGTGTAAAAGCGGACTCTATCTGCTGCAATCTGTAAAAAGGGGACTCTGCCTGGCGTAATGTGTAAAAAGGGGACTTTACCTGCCATAATGTGTAAAAAGGGGACTCTACCTGCTGTAATGTATAAAAAGGGGACTCTACCTGCTGTAATGTATAAAAAGGGGACTCTACCTGCCGTAATGTGTAAAAAGGGAATTCCACCTGGCGTAATGTGTAAAACAGGCTCTACCTGGTGTAATTTGAATGGAGACTACTGTGCAGCGTAATATGAATTGGTACTATTTTGTGGCCATGCCCATTCCTCATGAAGCCACACCCCATATTTTTGGGGCAGGCCTATGGTGCGTACTGGCCCTATTTTAAATAAGTGGGGGCGCCGATGCTGTTTCTTGCACATAGCGCTAAAATGTCTAGTTACGGCAGTGCACGGGTGGACTCCATCATCCACATTGATGAGAAGGGACCCAGCATGTGGACTAGTGATGATGATGGTCACCAAAATGGAAGTGGGTAGGGAGCAACATCTCACTGCTCTGCCTTCAGCAGACTGCACTGCAGCCACCAAGTCAACATACACACAGCTAAGGTGCCAGGAAAAGCAGGGTCGACCACTGCTGCCTGTACCTCTTAACTTAACCACTTGCCTGGCATGGTCGCATCAGATGCGACCATGCCTGCAAGTGCTTTATCTGACCTGGTCGCACAGGATGCGACCAGTCAGATAAACAGTGTTAGCAGTTGCCGGGAAAGGAAACTTCCCTCTGTTGCTGTTGTCAGAGGGACCGGAAGGTCCCTCTGCCTCCCTGCACTCTCCCCTACTGATTGCCGTGCTGTTGATCACTGCTGATCGGTCAACACGGCAGGACCCCCCCCCCCCCCCTCCAGCGGCTGCAGACAATAGCAGCCGCTGGGGAGTGTAAATTAACCCCCCCCCCAAGCACCCCCTGTGTACCTGGAGGCTATCCCCGCTTTCAACATGAAAGCTGCGATGTATCCAATGTTCCGATGGTCACGATGTTCCCGTTCGATATTTCGATGTTGGGAGCGAAAAAAATTAAAAAATATATATATTTTAATTTTTAACTAAAATCATTTTGGATAGTGTTAAATTCATGTTCTTCACCTAATTCACTCTTAAAAAAATAACCCCGACAATTTGGGAGCTTTTTTTTTTTTTTGGGGGGGGGGAATCATCAGTTAAGTGGCTTAGAGTCTTAAATCAGCTTAGCTGTCAGCATGTACTGTGACTTGAGGGATGTTGACTGTACTGTGCTGGGTAAGGGGTGATGGGTGCTGCTGCTGGGTGAGGAGGGGTGCTGTGGTGGGAGAGGTTTCTGGGTAATGGGTGCTATGCTGTGATCTGTGCTGGGTGAGGTGTGCTGTGCTGGGAGAGGTTTCTGGGTAATGGGTGCTATGCTGTGATCTGTGCTGGGTGAGGTGTGCTGTGCTGGGAGAGGTTTCTGGGTAATGGGTGCTATGCTGTGATCTGTGCTGGGTGAGGTTTGCTGTGCTGGGAGAGGTTTCTGGGTAATGGGTGCTATGCTGTGATCTGTGCTGGGTGAGGTGTGCTGTGCTGGGAGAGGTTTCTGGGTAATGGGTGCTATGCTGTGATCTGTGCTGGGTGAGGTGTGCTGTGCTGGGAGAGGTTTCTGGGTAATGGGTGCTATGCTGTGATCTGTGCTGGGTGAGGTGTGCTGTGCTGGGAGAGGTTTCTGGGTAATGGGTGCTATGCTGTGATCTGTGCTGGGTGAGGTGTGCTGTGCTGGGAGAGGTTTCTGGGTAATGGGTGCTATGCTGTGATCTGTGCTGGGTGAGGTGTGCTGTGCTGGGAGAGGTTTCTGGGTAATGGGTGCTATGCTGTGATCTGTGCTGGGTGAGGTGTGCTGTGCTGGGAGAGGTTTCTGGGTAATGGGTGCTATGCTGTGATCTGTGCTGGGTGAGGTGTGCTGTGCTGGGAGAGGTTTCTGGGTAATGGGTGCTATGCTGTGATCTGTGCTGGGTGAGGTGTGCTGTGCTGGGAGAGGTTTCTGGGTAATGGGTGCTATGCTGTGATCTGTGCTGGGAGAGGGGTGTTGGTTCAGATGATATGTGCTGTAATCCGTCCTGTAAGGGGTGCTATGCTGGGTGAGGGGTGTTGTACTGTGATGAGTGATGCAATGGCTTACACTGGAGTACCAATAGCAATTCAGGAACATAAGTGTACAGTTTACAAGAAATAGCATACACAGGACTGCAGCAAACCGTAAGTCAGGATCTGTAGTATCCAGCACCTAAAGGGGTGCTACAGGTGCATACCCTCCTGTCTCTCCCCCGCTGACTGACAGACACACAAGCAGGTTTATGTAATTGAATAAAGGGTTTGATTCTTCACTGAGCCACCTAAGATTAACACTTTCTTCAAAAGTGGGAGATTTCCACCCTGCCACAGTAACCAATCAGCTTCTAGCTATCATTTATCTAGCGTATCTAGAGTCTATAAAATGAGAGGTGCTGATTGGTTGCTATGTTATTTTTCTGCAGCGGGGTATATTGTGTTCCACAGGGAATACATTGGGAGTGTAGAGATGGATCTTGATCCAGAAGCACCAACAGGCTTAGCTTTGAGTGTTCCTAGGATGCATTGCGTGGCCTCCTCTATAACCCCGCCTCTGGGCGCTGGGGCTCAGTTTGTAAGTTGGTGCCTGCAGTGCAGGTCACTAACAGGTGGGGCTGCACTAGGCAGCCCTGAAGAGAGCTTTTAGAAGACTTCAAGAGCTACAGCACTTTATATGTCATTTTAACATACTGTAATGCGGCTCCATCACCTCCCCAGCAGCGTTGCATACTCCCGCTGGCCGAGTTCCCGGGTACTTGCGGCGGAGGCGCACCAGTTACCAGGCACACCACTGCTGATGCTCTCCAGGATCGCGTGGCTGCTTCTTAGGGAGGAGGTAAGAGGGTCCCCCAGGTGGGACCCGCCACTAAATCGCGTTCCAGTCTCGGTCCCAGGAGAAGGGCCGCGCCAGGGCAGGGCAGGGATCACAGGTCGGATTATGTAAATCCGTTTTAATAAGGCTCCACAGTACCCGGTGGTGAGGACCAGCATAGGGGATAAGGCGCTGACCTGTAGCCCCTCCCTCAGCTCCGGGCACCATCTACTGCCGGTGTTCCCGCCCTGGAGCTGCTTCTCACTCTCCCTCACTCCCTGGCTGAGATTTAGGCACCATCTTCTCAAGTAGCTGCGTCTGGTCTCCGGGACTGCAGGGCTTTGTCTCCACTGTAAATCCGCCTGCTTTATCAGCGCTGTGATTTCTGCAGCGGGGTACTCTGGGATTCCACAGGGAATGACATCGGCGTGTAGAGTTGGATCTTGATCCTGGCTGTTCCCAGGATGCACCGCCTCCTCTATAACCCCGCTCCCATGCACAGGAGCTCAGTTTTTAAGTTGGTGCCTGCAGTGCAGGTCACTAACAGGGGGAGCTGCACCAGGCAGCCCTGAAAAGAGCTTTTATGAAGACTTCAAGTGCTGCAGCACTTCTTATGTCCTGGGGACGTGCTGTGCTGCGGCTCCATCACCTCCCTCCTACGGCGCTGTATACTCCTGCAGCCAAGTTCCCAGGTACTTACAGCGGGGACGCACCGATTCATTGGCACACCACCACTGCTGCTCTCCAGGGTCGCGTGGCTGCAAAACGTCAGGGAGGAGGTAAGATGGTGGATACTGTTTTGTACAGGGACCCCACTATATCCACCAGGACAAGGAGCACAGGTCGGTTTTACTAAAAACCGTTTGTCACAGGCTCCATAGTACCCTTTGGTGAAGTCCAGCAGAGGGGATAAGGCGCTGACCTGTGGCCCCTCCCACAGCTCCTGGCGCCATCTACAGCAGGTGTTCCCGCCCTGGAGCTACTTTCACTTTCTCCCTCACTCCCTGAAGAGATCTGGCGCCATATCCTTAGCTGGGCTGCTCTGAACGCGATTGCTGGGTTCTGTCTCCTCTGTAAAGCCGCCTGTCGCAGTGCCGTGCTATTACAGACACTTAAGCATTCTACATTTTAGACAGTGTTAGTTAAGAACAAGTGTGCTTACTTCAGAATAGGTTGTACAAATATTCTGTGATATACATCCAGTATCTACTGTGCATTGTTATATCTCTGCATACACATATCTATTGTTATATGTAAACTTGCTGGTCCAGTGCAGTATTATTATTTTGTACCTTATATCTGCATTGTACTTGTGACTGAAGTGTGCCTGTAGCTGCTGTGTGATTTTTCATTTAGTGTATCACCCTTGCTATCACTATATTCTGTGCCCTGAAGAGGATGAGTGTGTCAGGATCCATATATATATATATATATATACACACATACATATATATTATATATATATATATATATATATATATATATATATTGCTACACAGAATATACAGCTCCGTGTATTTTACTGTGTATTCAGTCACCTCATACTGATTTGATTCTCTGTTTGTGTCCTACCTTTCATAGAGCATAATCCAGGGGGTTATCTACTGTATTATTTTGTCTGGCTATATTGTACTATTGTGCCCCACGGCTACATTCCTCATAATGTCTGCCGCGCAGAGCGGGAATTCCGCAGACGCTCCTGCCTCAGGCAGTGTTGTTCCCACGGATTTACCAGGGGGGCAAATTGCAACTGGGGACGTGGGTGTAGGGTCCCATACCTCTCCCAGTCAGCCTGCAGCTCCTGTGGTCAATCAAGAGCCACCCTGGGCTGCTTGCTCCAGTATGCTGAATACATTTGTGACACGTATTACGCCCCCTGTGGGACTCCCTGTGCCATTACAGCCACAAATTGTCCCTGTAGCAAATCCGCCTTGGACGGACACCCTGTCCACTCAGATTCAAAATTGAAATAAATTTCTAGTAAACATAAGTCTACACCTCAGCCCTCTGGGGCTAAGGGGCCCTCCAAGTGTGTAGTTTCCTCCTCTCAGTCCACACATATTTTGGATACTTCTTCGGATGAGGATGGCGCTTATACTGATCCAACTGACTCTGATTCAGTGGCCTCTGACGGGGAGCCTGCAACTCAGATTGATGTCCCTTACTTAGTGGAAGCTATCAAAATGGTTCTCCAGATTGATGATGAAATAGATCCCACTACTGTGTCAAAAAAGCCTGATAAATTCAAGCGTCAGAAGGTGGTTAAAGTTTTTTAATTGACATATGTCAGGAGGCATGGGTTTCACCAGTTAAGAAATTCTCCCTCTCTAAGAAGATATTAGCTCACTATCCTATCCCTGCGGAGTTAAGTAACAAGTGGGAAACTCCACCCCCAGTAAACTCTCATGTCGCCCGGATTGTGGTATCCTCTTCTCTGCCTGATATCACTGTCACCTCCTTGAAGGAAATGACAGATAAGCGTGTGGAGGGATGCCTGAAGTGTATTTATTCCCTAAGTGGGGCAATACATAGGCCTACTATTGCGGCCTCCTGAGCTGCAAAAGGTATTGAAGCATGGGTCCAGGTATTGGAGGATGAGCTACCTTCGGATATTTTTTACATTGCCAGACAGTGTCTGTCTCACATTACCACCGCCTCCCAATATATTCAAGAGATGTCCGCTGAGGCGGGCATCATGGACTCCAAAGCGGACACTACATCTAGTTTGGCTCGCCGTATTCTATGGTTGCGGTCCTGGAAGGTGGACCTGGATTCCGAGAAAAAGCTGGAGGTGCTCCCTTTTAAGGGAGACATCATTTTTGCAGAAGAGCTAAACAAGATCGTGACTGACTTAGCCTCTGCTGCCTGCCTAATACTAATCCTCCTGCTCCGAAGGCCAAGGGTACTACTTTTCGTTCCTTTCGGACCTCAAGTAAATCAAAGGGTCAGTTGTACTCGAGACAGACTCGTACTACCAAGACCAGTAAGCCAAAATCTAAACAATCCTGGGCTGCCCGTCAGCCTGCTTCCAAACAGGACAAGCCTGCAGCATGACGGGACGGCCTCCCCCTGGGGGATCCCAGGGTGGGAGGCCGACTCCTGTAGTTCACCCGGGTCTGGTTAAAGACCACTTCAGACACGTGAGTGCAGGAAGTTGTCTCTCATGGGTACGCGGCCTCGTTCAGGAGACGTCCCCCTCGCTAGTTCTGCACAATGGTCATCCCCCCGGATCCGTTGAAGGCGCAAGTTCTACACTTGGTTGTGCAATCCCTCCTGGAGACAGTAGTGGTGGTGCCAGTGCCTACCTCTCAGAAAGGCAGAGGTTACTACTCGACCCTGTTTCTAGTATCGAAACCCAATGGGTCTTTCCGGCCTATTCTCAACCTAAAATCACTGAACAAGTTTGTGAGAGTTTCCAAGTTCCGTATGGAAACACTGCGCTCAGTTGTACTGGTCATGGAACCTGGGGACTACATGGTATCCCTGGATATACAGGATGCTTACCTGTATATTCCTATTGCCATTTCACATCAGCAATATCTGCGGTTTGCTATTGGCAACCTCCATTATCAATTCAGGGCTCTGCCGTTTGGACTGACCACGTCACCTCGGATATTCACCAAGGTCATGGCCATGATGACAGCTCATCTCCGTCAACAGGAAATCAGGTTCCTGCCATATCTGGACGACTTGCTGATCCTGGCAAACTCCCAAGATGTCCTCCTCTGTCATCTACAACTGACGGTGCAATTCCTACAAGCCCACGGGTGGTTAATCAACTGGAAGAAGTCCCTGCTGGTCCCTGCTTGGAGCATGGTACACCTGGGGCGCTGCTGGACACACACAGCCAAAGACTGTTTTCTGTCTCCAGAGAAAGTTCTGAAGCTTCAGGACAGGATCAAATGCTTCCTCTCTCGCCCAAGAGTGTCGGAACACTCGGCGATGCAAGTACTAGGCCTGATGGTGTCGGCTTTCAACATGGTGGAGTACACTCAATTTCATCCTCGCCCTAGGCAATGGTTAATCCTTTCCAAGTGGGACGGCCTACCTCATCGGATCAGATCTCATATGATCTCTTTGACTCCGGAGGTTCGTCTGTCTCTGTCCTGGTGGCTACAGGACCAGCAGTTGAGCAGGGGCCATCCCTTCTGGATCCCCAACTGGGTCTCCTGACTATGGGGGTTGGGGTGTGGTGCTGGAGCAACACTCTCTCCAGGGTCGGTGGACCCAGGAGGAATTTCTCCTCCCCATAAACATTCTGGAACTGGGGGCAGTGTCCAACGCGTTAACTCTTGCCCTACCCCTTCTACTGGGCAGGCCTATTCAGGTACGGTCGGACAACGCCACCACGGAGGCATACATAAATCATCAAGGCGGCACTCGAAGCCGCACGGCAATGATGGAAGTGTCAAAAATCCTTCGTTGGGCAGAACGCCATCTGCCAGCATTATCGGCAGTGTTCACTCCGGGAGTCCTCAACTGGGAAGCGGATTTCCTCAGTCGTCAGGACGTACACGCCTGAGAGTGGAGTCTTCATCCGGAAGTCTTTCAACTCCTAGTGGACAAGTGGGGCCTACCTGACGTAGACCTGATGGCGTCTCGACACAATCACAAGGTTCCAGTCTTCGGATCAAGAACAAGGGATACGCAAGGAGCATTCGTGGATGCACTGGCAATTCCATGGACCTTTTCGCTGCCCTACGTGTTCCCTCCAGTGTCACTCCTGCCCAGGATACTACGGAAATTCAAACAAGAAGGAGGAATACTACTGCTGGTCGCTCCAGCGTGGCCCAGACGGCATTGGTTCTCAGACCTGCAGGGTCTGACGATAGACCGTCCTCTTCTACTTCCTCAATGCCCTGACCTCCTCGTTCAGGGCCCTTATGTCTACCCAGACCTGGCCAGGCTGGCTTTGACGGCGTGGCTCTTGTAGCTTCACTCCTGAGGACCAAAGGTTTCTCTGAGGCAGTTATCCAAACTATGCTAAAGGCCCGAAAACCGGCTTCTGCACAGATTTATTACAGGGTCTGGAATTCTTACTTCACCTGGTGTGCTGGTAATAATTAAGACGCATACAAATTCAAAACTTCCAGACTTTTGGCTTTTCTGCTACAATGCCTGGCCCAGACGGCATTGGTTCTCAGACCTGCAGGGTCTGACGATAGACCGTCCTCTTCTACTTCCTAAACGCCCTGACCTCCTCGTTCAGGGCCCTTATGTCTACCCAGACCTGGCCAAGCTGGCTATGACGGCGTGGGTCTTGAAGCTTCACTCCTGAGGGCCGAAGGTTTCTCTGCGGCGGTTATCCAAACTATGCTAAAGGCCCGAAAACCGGCTTCTGCACAGATTTATTACAGGGTCTGGAATTCTTACTTCACCTGGTGTGCAGGTAATAATTACGATGCATACAAATTCAAAACTTCCAGACTTTTGGCTTTTCTGCTACAGGGCCTGGGCATAGGCCTTCGTTTGGCCTTCCTCAAGGTTCATATTTCTACCTAGTCGGTGTGGTTTCAGAGGAAAGTCGCGTCTATTCCTAACGTTCATACTTTCACTCAGGGTGTTTTATGGATTCAGCCTCTCTATGTCCCTCCTTTGGCTCCATGGGATTTGTCTGTTGTCCTGAATGCCCAGCAAGAGTCTCCATTTTAACGTCTTGACTCTGTGGACCTTAAATGGCTTACGTTTAAGGTCTTGTTTCTGCTGGCTATTGCCTCGGCTAGGGTGTCGGACTTAGGCGCTTTGTCCTGTCGTCCGCCCTTTATAATTTTTCACTGTGACCGGGTTATTTGCCTAAGGTGGTGTCATCTTTTCACCTTAACCAAGAGATTGTGGTTCCGGCCTTCATCTCTTCTGGTTTGTCATCCAAAGATCGGTCTTTGGATGTAGTACGGGCTCTCCATATATACGTGGAGAGGAATGCCTCTATCAGGAGGTCAGATTCCCTTTTTGTACTTTTTGGTTTTCACAAACGTGGCTGGCCTGCGAATAAGCAAACCTTGGCCAGATGGATTAGAATGGTGATTGCACAAGCTTATGCACAGGCTGGACTCCCGGCTCCTGCTGCTATCAACGCCCATACTACTTAGTCTGTTGGACCTTCTTGGGCGGCCCAACGTGGCGCGTTCGCTGAACAATTGTGCAATGTGGCTACATGGTCCTCGGTGAACATGTTTATTAGGTTCTATGCCTTTCATATTTCCGCCTCCCAGGATGCTTCCTTTGGACGCCGGGTTCTTGTACCTGCTACTGTGCTTCCCCTCCCATGAGGAACTGCTTTAGGACATCCCAGATGTATTCCCTGTGGAACACCATGTACCCCGCTGCAGAAAAGGAGATTTATGGTAGACTTACCATAGTTAAATCTCTTTCTGCGAGGTACACTGGGTTCCACAGGATGCCCACCCTGATGCACTTAGTTTCTTTGAGTTTGTATGACATTAGCCGCTGGTCCCTTCTCCTGTCGTGAGAACGTGGTTCTTTGTGACTAACGTCTGCCTGCTCTTTTACCTGCTTCTGCATTGGACTGGTTAACGAAACTGAGCTCCAGTCCCCGGAGGCAGGGTTATAGAGGAGGCCCCGCAATGCATCCTGAGAACAGTCAAAGCTTTAGCCTGTTGGTGCCTCTGGATCAAGATCCAACTCTACACCCCCGATGTATTCCCTGTGGAACCCAGTGTACCTTGCAGAAAGAGATTTAACTATGGTAAGTCTACCATAAATCTCCTTATCTCAATACTTTACTACATCTCCTCCTGTTAGAGGATATTTTAGAATGGAATCAAAACCCTGCCTGCTTTATCTCCCTGTTACAGACATTATTTGTGCCACAAAGTTTACAAATTATTACAAATTTGCTGAGCGTTATTGGCCATAGACAAAGACGGATCTACAACTCTGGGTGTGATGTGAAACTGTCTACAACTACTTCCCAGGAGCAGCAGCCGCCTCTGCTTTCTTCCCGCCTGTTGCACTGTTGAGCAGCTATACATCTGCCAGTGGTAGTGGGCAGAGGATAAGCGTCATATCTCCCAACATGACCCTCTCCAGGAGGGACAGAATGCTCTGCTCCTGGACTTCCCTCTTAATTTATGATTGCCATCACCTGTGCTAAGACACCTTTCTTATCCATTAACCTGTTCAATACAGGTGATGGCAATCATAAATTAAGATAAAAGTCCAGAAGCAGAGCATCGTGTCCCTCCTGGAGAGGGTCATGTTGGGAGGTATGAAGTGTCACAACCAGAACCCCCACCACCTGGATTCACCACTTGAGGGAGATAAAGTACCCAACAATCAGCTGCAGTGCTAACAATCATTTTTCAAACACAACCTGTAAAATGACAGTTAAAAGCTGATTGGTTTGTACTTTATCCATACCTCCCAACATGACCCTCTCTAGGAGGGACAGAATGCTCTGCTCCTGGACTTCCCTTAATGTATGATTGCCTTCACCTGTGCTGAAAAACCTTTCTTATCCATTAACCTGTTCAAAACAGGTGCTGGCAATCGCAAATTAAGAAGAAAGTTCAGGAGCAGAGCATTTTGTCCCTCATAGAGAGGGTCATGTTGAGAGCTATGCTTTATCTTTCTTCACCTTCTCTTTCTCCGGGATTTGGTAAATCTCCCCCATAGTGAGACCACCTAACCTAGCAGTCAATGCTAGTCAATCTGTGATCCTGCGCTACTGTGCACACCTCGCATACATTTGAAAGACATGTTGGCTTCTGAACTTTTGATTGTTTTCTGACTTACTCTCCTGTATACATTCATATTAGATTAATCATGGTCCAACCTGGTTTCCTACTGCAATACCTATGTCTGGCTTTCCCAATTTGCAATACCCATGTCTGCTAAAATACCCTGAAGTGAACAGAAAATAGGACTTGTCTCTGGATCACATATTTGTCTCACTCCTACCTGTCATTTGGACCTCACTTTGCTTAACACTTGTCTGTTACTTTGCGTATCTATAATTCAGTGCCGTTTCTAGCGGCGGGCGAGCCGTGCAACCGCACGGGGCGCCCGCCGCGGCACTTTGTGACTACTCCTCTCCTCCCTCTCTCATCCCCCGAGCGCTCCTGCTCGGGGGGCGGGGCTTCGCGGAATGACGCGTTTGCGTCGTGACGTCATGACGCAAACGCGTCATTTCGCGAAGCCCCGCCCCCCGAGCAGGAGCGCTCGGGGGAAGAGAGAGGGAGGAGAGGAGGACTGGAGATAACCATCGACAGAGGAGGCGGCCGGGCACGCGGGACCCGAAGAGCGGCAAGTTGTAAGCATACTATTCTCTCTCTCTCTCTCTCCCTCCCTCCCCCCCTCCCCCCACTTGACACCTGCCGCACTGTGTAAAATGGGGATACCTGCCGCACTGTGTAAAATGGGGATACCTGCCGCACTGTGTAAAATGGGGGCACCTGCCGCACTGTGTAAATGGGGATACCTGCCGCACTGTGTAAAATGGGGGCACCTGCCGCACTGTGTAAAATGGGGATACCTGCCGCACTGTGTAAAATGGGGATACCTGCCGCACTGTGTAAAATGGGGATACCTTCCGCACTGTGTAAAATGGGGACACCTGCCGCACTGTGTAAAATGGGGGCACCTGCCGCACTGTGTAAAATGGGGATACCTGCCGCACTGTGTAAAATGGGGGCACCTGCCGCACTGTGTAAATGGGGATACCTGCCGCACTGTGTAAAATGGGGATACCTGCCGCACTGTGTAAAATGGGGGCACCTGCCGCACTGTGTAAATGGGGATACCTGCCGCACTGTGTAAAATGGGGGCACCTGTCGCACTGTGTAAAATGAGGATACCTGCCGCACTGTGTAAAATGGGGATACCTGCCGCACTGTGTAAAATGGGTATACCTGCCGCACTGTGTAAAATGGGGACACCTGCCGCACTGTGTAAAATGGGGGCACCTGCCGCACTGTGTAAAATGGGGATACCTGCCGCACTGTGTAAAATGGGGGCACCTGCCGCACTGTGTAAATGGGGATACCTGCCGCACTGTGTAAAATGGGGGCACCTGCCGCACTGTGTAAATGGGGATACCTGCCGCACTGTGTAAAATGGGGATAACTGCCGCACTGTGTAAATGGGGATACCTGCCTGCGTACTGTGTAAAATGGGGATACCTGCCGCACTGTGTAAAATGGGGACACCTGCCGCACTGTGTAAAATGGGGGCACCTGCCGCACTGTGTAAATGGGGATACCTGCCTGCGTACTGTGTAAAATGGGGGCACGTGCCTGCGTACTGTGTAAAATGGGGACACCTGCCTGCGTACTGTGTAAAATGGGGACACCTGCGTGCGTACTGTGTAAAATGGGGACACCTGCCAGCGTACTGTGTAAAATGGGGACACCTGCCTGCGTACTGTGTAAAATGGGGATATCTGCCTGCGTACTGTGTAAAATGGGGACACCTGCCTGCCGCACTTTGTAAAATGGGGACACCTGCCTGCCGCACTTTGTAAAATGGGGACACCTGCCTGCCGCACTTTGTAAAATGGGGACACCTGCCTGCCGCGCTGTGTAATATGGGGACACTTGCCTGGTGTAATGTGTAAAAAGGGGACTTTTTTATTTTTATTTTTTCCCCCTGTGGTGGGTGTGATATCAGACGAGGCCACGCCCACTGTAATGAGACCACGCCCATTTCAATCAGGCCACACAGCCTTGTCGGGAGCGCGCGCGCATGCTTTTTTTCTGGCTATATGGGGGGGGGCACGCAATTTTTTTTATAGCAAGGGGGGGGGGGGCGCATTTTGAAATCTCGCACTGGGAGCCAAATTGTCTAGAAACGGCCCTGCCTCCACCATTCCTTTTTATCGTTGCTAAATGCTATCGCTACTGTGTTCGCAGATACCTAAGTATGATCACAGAAACCAGACTTGCGCACTGTATACTGTTTGGTTGTGTACGCATACACAGTGTGCCAATAATCGCTCATTGCGTGATTATTTGCATTTGCAACTGACACTGAATGAGGTTCTATATGTATTGTTTTTGATGTCTGTAAAGCACCTTGAGTACTGCTGGAGAAAGAGCCCTATATAAACAAAATTATTATTATTATTATTATTATTATTATTATTAATAATAATAATAATAATTAATACTACAAGACAAGTGAGCAACACTTAAAGATATATAAATTTGTGGTTGTTCACCATAAATTGGCATATTAATGCTAAGTGTCCTTGCCACTGCGGACATATATTAGAAGTTGAGGATAAGAAAACCTAATTGCATGTGAAACTCTCTCGTCAAAGTACTCAAGTAGGTCTGTCTAAGGGGGTGATTCAGACCTGATCGTAGATGTGCTAAATTTAGCACATCTACGATCAGCTTCCCTGACATGCGGGAGAATGCCCAGCACAGGGCTAGTCCGCCCCGCATGTCAGGCCCAAGTCCTCCCCCCGCAGAGGTACAAAAGCATAGAACAACGGCGATGCTTTTGTACTTCAGGAGCAGCTCCCTACCAGCGCAGCTCCTGTGTGCGGACATGGAGATATCCGTCGTTGATCGGGTCGCAGCGGCTGCGTTCGACATCACGCAGCCACCGCGGCCCACCTCCCCAACAGTCCGGGGAGGCCTGCGTTGCCCGGACCGCGTCCCCTAAACGGAGGCCAAATGCCGCCGGGTTGCCCCCTCCCGCCCAGCGACCGCCTCTGCCTGTCAATCAGTCAGAGGCAATTGCTAGCCTAAGACAGCCGTCGGCTGTCTGACATGCGTCGGCGTATGTTCAGTTCAGACCCGATTGCTGCTGTGTCAAAACGCACAGCAGCGATCGGGTCTGAATGACCCCCTAAGCCATCTGAGCTTGTTAGCAGCCTGGTTTTGGATAACAGAAGGATCACTAGAGTATTTTATGCTGAGCTTTCCGTTGTTGTAGAGCAGAGGTGGCCAAAAGGTAGATCGCGATCTACCGGTATCTCGCGGAGCATCCACCGGTAGATCGCGACAGACTTAACAGAAAATAACTGTAAGGAGCCTTTCGCCGCTGCTTCTCTTCACAGTTCCCAGGAATGCAGTGTGCGGGTACGCGGGTGACGTAATGACGTTACCTGCGATGTGAGGAGCCTGGGCACTAGTTGGATCCAGTTAGAACCAGTTAGATCCAGCCGGCGGTGGTGACGACAGGAGAAGCAGCCAGCGGGAGGCCATGCAGCGTGAAAGCACGAGCCGTGACTGCAGGGAGAGGGAGGACTGAAGCTAGGCAGCGTGACAACTTGTCAGGTAAGTTATGCAAAGGGGGTTTCTTCACAAGGGGAGGGACGATCTGTAAAGGGGAGGATCTGCACTGAGTGTGGTATCTTCACAAAGGTTTTTTTTTTTACACAAGGGGGGATCTGCAAAGGGTGGAGGGATTATTGTACAGGGGGCTATTATGCATGGAACGGTAAGGGGGGTATCAGCAAAACGGGGGAATTGTACGGAGGAGGGTATTGCACAAGGGGCTATTATGCAGGGGAGTGGAAGGGGATTTGCACAGAGGGGGGTTATTTGATGTTGTCATTCTTAATGCTATTTTTAAATGTGCGCATTATTATTGGTGCTGTTATTTGATGGTATCATTATTAATGCTATTTTTAAATGTGAGCGTTATTATTATTGCTTTTATTTGACGCTGGTAGTTCACCGTTAAGTGAGCGAACAAAAAGCAGATCCCAGGTCCCAAAAGCCCGTCCACCCCTGTTGTAGAGCATTGTTTAATGGGATTGTTTTAGATAACCTTTCCTGAAGAAATTAGGTGGTCTATTAACCACTTGCCTGGCTTTGTCGCATGTGATGCGACCGTAGTCAGGTATACATTACCTGGCCATGCAATGCGCTGCCCACTGTGTGCCCCCGTTATGTAGAATAGGAGATCTTATGTAGAATAGGATCTTCTCTGGGTCCCCGGATTCCCCGAGTGATGCAGCGGCCTCTGACCACCGACATCACTTACGGAATCTTGCCCCAGAATGCCGTGTGGCCGGGAGTGGGAAGTTATTTTATAATGGGGGCCAATGGACACAGGAGGATAAGGGGTGCAAAACACCTCCTAAATATAGATTTATTTATTTTTAAAGATATTTTTATATATATATATATATTTTTTTTTTTTTTTTAAAGATATATATATATATATATATATATTAGTAAAAAGGATCCCGGCGGTGGCCATACCGGCACCGGTATCCTGGCAGCGAGAATGCCGGCAGGGGGGGGGGTTGGGGCAAGTGCAACAAAGCCCCCGGCCTGGTGGCTAGCTGTGTTTGCCACAGGTTCTATTCCCCCTCTATGGGTGACATGGACACCCACGAGTGGGAATAGAGCCTGTGGATCGGCATTCCAATGGTCAGTATTTTTAACGTTCGGGATTCCGGCGTTGGCTTACTGACCTCTGGGATCCCGTGCGCCGACATATGAACTACATCCCATTAAAAATACTTTTAACCTTTATTAAGTAATAATAAAAAAGTTATGAGATTAAGGTCATGCAATAACAATTCATTGGTTCTCCAGTTGACCAGGGTGGTTTAAGAGCCAAGTTGGAACCCATGGCTGCTGCTGCCACTACAGGATCAGACTAGACTAGGGTCAAAATACAGGCGTCACATAATTTAAGTATGAGAACATGGCTGAGCAGGACATCATTTAATTTTAAATGACTGAATCTGCAGCCTTGGTGGTCTGAATAGAGATAACGGTCATTTGCAGTAAATGCAAACACAGCAAAATAGCAAAGACCTTCAAGTGACTAAAAGTTACCTAATCTCAAACCACAGACGCAACACTGTGTATTAAAACAATATGTTAAACAGTCAGCATTCACCTCCCCTAATCCTCAACCTACCCCATCAGTGGATAGATTCTCGACGCAAGCAGAATAGCGTAGGATCTGGCTGCTCACTCACACTGCGTGGTATAATGTGGCTGAATGTATGAAGACTCATCTGTAAGAGCAAGAAAATTTCCATATACACACTGTGAAAATTAAAATATAACATATAATACTTACAATGCCATGAAGCTGATTTGTGCTGTCTGCATTGGGTGGGTGGGGAGTATTTTCCATCTTCTGTGCTAAATGTTGAGAGCCATAGAGGGAATCATAAGGTGACCACTGACGAAATGCTTCCTCGCCATCAAAGAATATCAATTGAAGAGAGAGATCTGGTTTTGATCCTGAGCTTCTCTGTTGGAAAATAAGTATTATTAGGGCTTATGTGGGTAGAGAAGTATTATCAGGGCTTATGTGGGTAGAGAAGTATTATTAGGGCTTATGTGAGTAGAGAAGTATTATTAGGGTTTATGTGGCTAGAGAAGTATTATTAGGGCTTATGTGGCTAGAGAAGTATTAAGGTTTATGTGGGTAGAGAGAAATGTGTTGCCACTGCTTTGTACTGTTTTAATATTTGCAATTTTATCCATAAAGATCATCTCAACCAGCAGATCTTTATGCAACAGTCAGTATATTTCTATGGGTTATTCTCAGGAACCTCAGAAATTTCTTGTGCATAAAGTAATATGCTAGTACATATTATTTATCTCTACAAATGGACGTAGCTATAGTGGGTGCAGGGGATGTCACTGGTATGGGGCCCAGAGGCTTAGGGCACCCCAGACCCAGGTCATATAGTTGTCCACAAATTTCCCAGAATTAGCTGCTAAGCAACTGAGTTCAGCTTGTTAGACAGCCTGAAAACAGGGTTACTGGAATTTCCTGCATTAAGAAGGTAAGACCTGGCTTGGTACTTTCACTCTCCTCTCTTGTCTTTACAGTTACTGTAATATACCATTTTCTCACCCTGAAGGCCTTGTTAACATGGTGATTCAAAAGATGCCAATAGGGATGGAGCACTTGAAGCATTGCCATTGCAAATAAGGTGGAAAAAATGTAAGGCAAAAAACTAACTAATGTACTGCTATGGGTCATGACATTAACTAGGGCAATCCAATCCAATGGGGTATAACATATACTAGGTCCCTAAAATGGGGTACAACATTAGCTAGGGCATACTATGGGTCATAACATTAACTAGAGCACTATTATGGGGTATAAGGCAGTACTATGAAAGGTGTCACCAAGAAGCATTGTGGGCTCTTTCAAAATGTTGCTATTGGGCTCATAATGCTCTGTCTATGTCAACATATATGAGGGTGGTTCAATAAGAAAGGTAACAAGACATCTCACGTGTGTAATGCTATCTATTTCATTCTAATTTCCCACCAGGCTGTAGCAGGAAGACCATTGATTCCCCTCATGGCTATTAGACTGCATCTCATATCAGTCATACTGTCCCAACATCAGTTGTAAGATGGAGGGGCTGGAGGAAACATGGTCAATCATTGAGGTGCATGTGATCAGATTTCTGCATTTGAAGGCACATAAAAAGCAGTTGGAATTCATCACCAACGTCATGTTACAGAAACAGGTTTGGGTTTGGTGCACTGGTGGACATGCTTGGCTGACTGGATCGCTGCTCATCTTGAATGTCTGTCTTGCTGCTATCAAAGCCTGTGCACCAAACCAAAACCTGTTCCCTTGACATTACATTATCACCGTACACTTTGACAAGTTGGCAATTAATTTCAGTTGCTGAAATACTCAGCTCAATGTGTGACCATGTTTCCGCCAACCCCACCATCTTACAACTGATGTTGGGACAGTATGACTGATATGAGGTGCAGTATAATGGTCGTGAGGGGGAGCTGTGGTCTACCTGCTCTGGCCTGGTGGGAAATTAGAATGAAATAGAGAACATTACACATGTGAGAGGTCTTGTTGCCTTACTTATTGAACCACCCTCGTATAAAGTGAAGAGGTGCAATGTGAATCTCACAGGCCAAGAACGGGTCCTAACCTTGGCAGGATTAGTGTGGGACATTTTGGGACCTGTCCATCCATTTTAGGGTAGGCTGTTAGGTTAAAATGTCATCCAACAATAAGATTAGAGTCAGAATGCAGATATAATTTAGACAACCATTGATAAAAAAAAAAACCTGACTGCAAATTTTAGGTGCATAAATGTATATTGGATTGTATAAACAGTTGTAATTTTTTTTTTTTTTTAACAAGCATAACCATGGAGCCAAAATAATTCTTTGACAAAGGGCTTGGCAAGGACAGGGGCTAAAGGTAGTCCTTTGAGAGGAACAAAATATGCCAGTTTTGAAAATCTGTCGGCTATGACCCAAATGGTGTAAACATGTGACAAAATACATAGAAATATGAGCCAAGGGTTTAGTTGAAATATATAACAGAAGAAGAAGGACATACAGAGTTTCATGTGGTAGTTTCTGTTAAGCACACTTGGAGAACCTAGACGCAAATTAGGTGATGTCTTGCCAGAGAGTTGGCCAACAGTAAGTGTGATGGAAACGCTTATATGTTTCCTTAACTCCAGGGTACTCAGAAAAGCGAGAACAATGAATCCGAGTAAGAATGTAGAAATTAGGAGCAACAAAAGTTTTACCCAATGGCATGGGATTACGGTTATGACAGACCTCAGGCATTTTGGATGCATGACTGAACGAAAGTCTTTCTCAATAGTTCTAGAGAGGAGTCCACAGATTGAGATCAGGCATAACACCATGAGCTTCCTAGATCCAGAATGGAAAGAAATTCAGGCGTCAAACTAGGAAAAGAATAATTACCATTAGGTTGCCTGGGATTCACACATTGCATTGTCTGAAGGCATATAAGATTTTCAGTATGTAAAATAAGTAACTAGGAATCTCGCTCCCTCAAGGAGGTATCGCCACTCCTTCAAGGCTAGCCGCATAACCAGCAGCTCCTAATACCTGATTGTATTGTTTTGTCCCATGGGTATAACATTTTTGGAGTAGAAATCACATGTGAGTAGCCTTTGTAAGATCTTTGCTAGAGTATGGCACCCATTCTGACAGAGGAAGCATCCACTTTCAACTAAAAAGGTTTGGTCACATTTGGCTGCATCAAAGTAGGAGCTGAGAAAAAGGTTTCTTAGAGTTTTTTGAATGCTGAGGTAGCTTCTAAAGTTAGAACCTTCCTTAGTAAGGTCTGCAAGAGAGGCCACCAAAGATGAATAACCTAGAATGAATTTTCAGTAATCGTTGGCAAAGCCCAGGAACCATTGTACTCCTTTGAGGTCACTGGTTGACGCCATTCTATGATAGTGTGGACTTTTTCTAAGTCCATGCCAGGTCCAGAGTCAGAGATTGTGTGTCTAAGGAAAGGCAGGGGATCTTATTTGAAAAATGCATTTTTTCAAGTTTAAAATGAAGTTGGATCTGAGAGACAGAACTTCATGAACATGAACTCTGTGGGCAGATAGGTCTTTAGAAATCAGAATATTAAAAGGTTTTGATATGAAATTCTGGCAGTCAGAATACCTATAGACAAGAAAACTGACTGCCAGAATCCTGACACATCCCGATTTTCTCCCTACCCCTAACCCACCCCTCCCACAGCCTAAGCCTAACCTGTCTCTCCCACAACCTAACCCTAACCTCCCCCTCCCACAGCCTAACCTTATCCTCCCCCTTCCACAGTCTAACCCTCCCCCTAGTACCTAACCCCAACCCCAGATTCTGTCCGTTGGGATGCCGCTATCTTCTGCGGGATACGAACTACTGGTATTTTGACCAGATGCCCATCAACATACACTGCCACAGCAACAATTCAAGGAAAATTCAATTGATGAATTCCAGAAAGCTGAGGCATTACAAAAGGTGACTGGTATTACAGTACAAGGTACTTACTCACAGTGGCCAGCTCGAGTACTGAAGGTCATCTTCCACTAATCCCAACTAACTTATACAGGCATCAGGGATCCAGTTTACCATTAATACAGTCAAAAAGTTCAGCGATCACTGGAAGAGGATAGCGATTCTTTATAGTAATTAAATTGAGCCCCCTATAATCAATGTATAGGCGTAAGCTCCTGCCTTTCTTTTTCACTATGAAGAATGCATCTCCAGTTGGGGAAGTGGAGTGGCGTATGAATTCCCTATTACAATTTTCTTTGTTAAAGTCGAGCATTGACTGGGTCTCAGGAAGAGAGAAAATAATCCCTATCTCAGGAAGCAGTTTCACTGGGGAGTAAATCTGTGAGATAGTCCCATTTATGATGAGGAAGAACAACCCTGGCTCCATTTTTACTAAAAACATCTTGGAAATTCTGTTTTGAGGTAGGATACCCGGTTTATTATTTCCATTATTTAACAGACAGGCACTGATGGGTATGATCTTTATGAGGCATCGTCCGAAACAAGATGAACCTCAACAAAGAATCTGATTGAAGGGTAAAGCTAGTCTAGAAACGATTGCTACCAAAATGAAATTGTTGGCAACTCCTGAATCAACCAGGGCTGGCAGGAACATTGAAACCAGTAGGATATTCCAAGGTTTAATGGAATAAGCTTGTTTACATGAGTTCCTAGAAGCGTAAGAAAGTATTCCTAATTGAACCTCTCCTGAATAATTTAGGATCGGGCGTTTCCTGAACGCTTATGGCATTGGAAGTAAATTGTCGGAATAAGCACAGTATATATAGAGCTTTTCTCAAAATCTTCTCCCATTCTTTGGGAGTGCCATAACTGCATGGGTTCTTCGAGAAAGAAGGAGTATGGAAACAAAGAAACAACTTGAACTTGGGATGGTCCTGTTTATACTTTCTAAGGTTCTCTCTCTGAAGTGTACAGTAGGTCAATTTTACTACAAATAGAGACTAGCTCATCTTCGCTCACAAGCAAACAGCAAGCTCATCTTTTAGCCTGTCAAAAATGCTTGCCATAAGACTGCCACATGAGCTTTGTTGTTCATTTGTAATTCATAAGACAGAGCATGAAACTGGACAACATACTGTCAGACCATCTGTGTCCCTTGACATAAAATATGGATGTCAGTAGCCAAGGAAACTGGGCTCATCAAAAAATAGGATTTTAATACCTACCGGTAAATCCTTTTCTCTTAGTCCGTAGAGGATGCTGGGGTCACCATTAGAACCATGGGGTATAGACGGGATCCGCAGGAGACATGGGCACTTTAAGACTTTGAAAGGATGCAAACTGGCTCCTCCCTCTTTGCCCCTCCTCCAGACTCCAGTTATAGGAACTGTGCCCAGGGAGACAGACATTTCGAGGAAAGGATTTATTGTTAAACTAAGGTGAGATTCATACCAGCTCACACCTCAAGCATGCCGCACAACATGGCATTCAACAGAACACAGGCCAACGGCATGAACAATTGCAGCAACATGCTGACAATAAACGTAACACAACATATGTGTAACCAGAACTATTAACTACGGATACAGTACGCACTGGGATGGGCGCCCAGCATCCTCTACGGACTAAGAGAAAAGGATTTACCGGTAGGTATTAAAATCCTATTTTCTCATACGTCCTAGAGGATGCTGGGGTCACCATTAGAACCATGGGGTTATACCAAAGCTCTAGAACGGGCGGGAGAGTGCAGACGACTCTGCAGCACCGATTGACCGAACTTAAGGTCTTCATCGGCCAAGGTGTCAAACTTGTAGAACTTTGCAAAAGTGTTTGACCCCGACCAAGTAGCTGCTCGGCAAAGTTGCAATGCCGAGACCCCCGGGTAGTCGCCCAGGATGAGCCCACCTTCCTAGTGGAATGGGCCTTCACCAATTCCAGTAATGGTAATCCAGCCGTGGAATGGGCCTGCTGAATCATGTTACAGATCCAGCGCGCAATGGTCTGCTTGGAAGCAGGATACCCAACCTTGTTGGGAGCATACAGGACAAACAGAGCCTCTGTTTTCCTAATCTGAGCCGTTCTGGTGACATAAATCTTCAAAGCTCTGACCACATCCAGAGATTTTGACTCAACGAAGGCGTCTGTAGCCACAGGAACCACGATAGGTTAGTTTATGTGGAAAGAGGAAACCACCTTCGGTAGAAATTGCTGACGTGTCCTCAATTCAGCTCTATCTTCATGGAAGATCAAATAAGGGTTCTTGTGAGACAAGGCCGCTAACTCAGACACCTACCTTGCAGATGCCAAGGCCAACAGGATGACCACTTTCTAAGTGAGGAATTTTAACTCCACCTTCTGTAAAGGTTCAAACCAATGTGTTTGAAGGAACTGCAACACCACTTTAAGATCCCATAGTGATACTGGAGGCACAAATGGAGGTTGGATGTGCAACACGCCTTTCACGAAAGTCTGAACTTCTGGAAGGGAGGCCAATTGTTTCTGAAAGAAACCGACATGGCTGAAATCTGAACCTTAACTGAGCCCAATTTTAGGCCCGCATCCACACCTGCTTGTAGAAAATGGAGAAACCGTCCTAGCGGAAACTCTTCCGTAGGAGCCTTCTTGGATTCACACCAAGAAACATATTTCCTCCAAATACGGTGGTAATGTATGGATGTTACCCCTTTCCTGGCCTGAATGAGTGTGGGAATGACTTCACTGGATATACCCTTACGGGCTAGGATTTTGCGTTTAACCGCCACGCCGTCAAATGTAGCTGCGGTAAGTCCTGATACACGCACAGCCCCTGTTGTAACAGGTCCTCGCGCAGAGGAAGAGGCCAAGGATCTCCGATGAGTAATTCCTGAAGATCTGGATACCAAGCCCTCCTTGGCCAGTCTGGAACAATGAGGATCGCTCGGACCTTTGTTCTTTAGAACTTTTGGAATGAGAGGAAGTGGAGGGAACACATACACTGACTGAAACACCCACGGTGTCACCAGAGCATCCACTGCAATCGCTTGAGGGTCCCTTGACCTGGAACAATATCTCTGAAGCTTCTTGTTGAGACGAGAATCCATCATTTCCACTTAAGGAACTCCCCAACGACCTGTCACCTCTGCGAAGACTTCTTGGTGGAGTCCCCACTCTCAGGGATGGAGATCGTGTCTGCTGAGGAAGTCTGCTTCCCAGTTGTCCACTCCTGGAATGAAGATTGCTGACAGAGCGCTTGTATACTTTTCCGCCCAGTGGAAAATCCTTGTGGCTTTTGCCATCGCCGCTCTGCAGTTCGTTCCACCCTGACGGTTTATGTACGTTACTGCTATTACATTGTCCGACTGGATCAGTACAGGCAGACCTCGAAGAAGATGTTCCGCTTGTAGTAGGCCGTTGTAAATGGCCCTGAACTCCAGAACGTTTATGTGGAGACAAGTTTCCTGGCTTGACCATCTTCCTTGGAAGTTTTCCCCCTGTGTGGCTGCTCCCCAGCCTCGGAGACTTGCATCCGTGGTTATTAGGATCCAGTCCTGGATCCCGAACCTGCGCCCCTCTAGGAGGTGAGAGCTGTGCAACCACCACAGGAGTGATACCCTGGTCTTGGAAGACAGGATTATCCTCTGGTGCATGTGTAGATGGGACCCGGACCACTTGTCCAACAGGTCCCACTGGAACACCCTAGCATGGAACCTGCCAAACTGAATGGCCTCGTAGGCCGCTATCATCTTCCCCAGCAACCGAATGCATTTATGGATTGACACTCTTGCTGGTTTCAGAATTTGTTTGACCAGACTCTGAAATTCCAGAGCCTTTTCCACAGGAAGAAAGACTCTCTGTAGTTCTGTGTCCAATATCATTCCCAAAAACGACAACCGCGTCGTCGGAATCAACTGTGAGTTTGGCAAGTTTAGGAGCCAACCATGTTGTTGAAGAACTGTCATGGAGAGTGCAACGTTTTGGACCAACTGGTCCCTGGATCTTGCCTTTATCAGGAGATTGTCCAAGTATGGGATAATTGTGACTCCTTGCTTGCGAAGGAGAACCATCATCTCCACCATCACTTTGGTGAAAATCCTCGGAGCCGTGGATAGAGCAAACGGCAACGTTTGAAATTGGTAATGACAATCCTGAATTGCAAATCTCAGGTAAGCCTGATGCGGAGGATAAATGGGAACATGTAAATAGGAATCTTTTATGTCCACCGACACCATAAAATCCCATTCCTCCAGATCACTGCTCGGAGAGACTCCATCTTGAATTTGAATCTCTTTAGGTAGAAATTCAGGGATTTCAGGTTTAGGATTGGTCTGACCGAGCCGTCCAGCTTCGGGACCACAAACAGGCTCGAATAAAAACCTTCTCCCTGTTGTGACTGGGGAACCTTGACGATAACCAGATTTTTACACTATTTTTGTATTGCGTCGCAAACTACCTCCCTGTCCGGAAGAAAAGCTGGTAAGGCAGATTTGAAAATCCGGCGAGGGGGGAAGTCTTGAAACTCCAGCTTGTACCCTTGGGATACTATTTGTAAAATCCAAGAGTCTAGGTTCGAACGAACCCAAAACTGACTGAAGAGTTTTAGACGGGCCCCCACCGGTGCGGACTCCCGCACAGGAGCCCCAACGTCATGCGATGGAATTGGCAGAAGCCTGGGAGGACTTCTGCTCCTGGGAGCCTGACAAGGCTGGAGATTGTTTACCTCTTCCCCTTCCTCTAGTAGCAAGGAAGGAAGAACCTCAGCCCTTTCAGAATTTATTGGGCCGAAAGGACTGCATCTGATAATGGTGCTGTTTCTTTTGTTGTGGAGGAACATAAGGTAAAAAGGATTACTTACCCGCCGTAGATACCAAATCATCAAGGCCGTCTCCAAATAAGGCCTTACCTTTATATGGTAGAGATTCCATACTTTTCTTGGAGTCGGCATCAGCATTCCATTGGTGAATCCACAACGCAAGCCTAGCTGAGACAGCCATGGCATTGGCCTTTGATCCCAAAAGACCAATATCTCTTGCAGCTTCCTTAAGGTATGCTGTAGCGTCCTTGATATAACCCAGCGTCAAGAGGATGCCATCCCTATCTAGGGTATCTATATCAGATGACAAGTTATCTACCCACTTTTCGATAGCACTACTGACCCACGCAGACGCAATGACAGGTCGGAGTAGTGTACCCGTGGTCACATAAATGGACTTCAACTTAGTTTCTTGTTTACGATCCGCAGGATCCTTAAGGGCCGCCGTGTCAGGTGACGGGAGAGCCACCTTTTTAGACAAACGAGACAAGGCCTTGTCCATGGTGGGGGGTGACTCCCACCTTTTCCCTATCCGTCGAGGGGAAACGAATAAGCTGCCATAATTCTTTTGGGAATCTGAAACTTTCTGTCAGGACCTTCCAAAACTTTTTCAAATAGCGTGGTCAGTTCATGAGAGGGAGGAAACGTTATCTCAGGTTTCCTTTCTTTATACATACAGACCCTTTTATCAGGGATAGCTGGGTCCTCAGTGATATGTAATACATCTTTAACCGCCACAATCATGTACTGAATGCTTTTAGCCAATTTTGGGTCTAACCTGGAATTACTATAGTCGACCCTGGAATCAGTGTCCGTGTCGGTATCAGTGTCTGCCAACTGGGCCAACGTACGTTTTTGTGACCCTGAGGGGACCTGACTTTGGAATAACATATCTTCCACAGATTTCTTCCATGCCTGGGTCTGCGACTCAGACTTATCTAGCCTCTTACTAATAAGAGCCACATTGGCATTCAAAGCTTTCAACACATTTACCCAATCAGGTGTCGGCGGTGCCGACAGGGTCACCCCCACAGCCGTCTGTGTCCCTAATACAGCCTCCTCCTGGGAAGAGCCTTGAGCCTCAGACATGTCAACACTCGTGCACAAAACACCCACAGACACTCCGGTCATATAGGGGACAGACCCACAGTAAAGTCTGTCAGAGAGACACAGAGGGGATTTGCCAGCTCACAACCCTGCGCTGAGAAAACGGGTCTGAAAGCGCCAAGACAATGCTTCAGACCTATAGCGCTTTTATCACATATATATATATTGCACCAATTATATGCCTCCCCCCCATCCCCGTTTTGCACCCCTGGTACTTGTCTGAGGAGGACCAACGTCTCTGCTGTGGAGAGGAAATGGCGCCATGAGCTGTGAGGAAGAAGCTCCGCCCCCTTAATGGCACGCTTCTATCCCGCTTTTCTCAATATTTATACTGGCGGGGGTTGGGACAGTGCCGCGGCACTAATGTTCCTTCTTGCCAGTGGGCTTAATGAGGATGTTTTTTCAGCTGCCCAGGGCGCCCCCCCCCTCCGCGCCCTGCACCCTGCAGTGCTGTGTGAGTGGGCGTTTGTCACGCAGCGTCTGCCCGCTGCGCGGTACCTCATAAAATGCTGTCACTGAAGTTGAAGACTTCCTTTCTTCGGTTACTCACCTGTCTTCTGACTTCTGGCTCTGAAAGGGGGTGACGGCAGGCTGTGGGAGCGAGCATCTGAGCGTACCCAGCAATCAAACCCTCAGGAGCTAATGGTGTCCTGTAGCCAGAAGCAGAGCCCTTGAACTCACTGGAAGTGGGTCATACTTCTCTCCCCTAAGTCACACGAAGCAGGGAGACTGTTGCGAGCAGCCTCCCTGAACATAAAAAACCTAACAAAAAAGTATTTTCAGAGAAACTCAGTAGATCTCCCTGTAGTGCGTCCAGTCTCACTGGGCACAATTCTAAAACTGAAGTCTGGAGGATGGGCATAGAGGGAGGAGCCAGTTCGCATCCTTTCAAAGTCTTAAAGTGCCCATGTCTCCTGCGGATCCCGTCTATACCCCATGGTCCTCTAGGACGTATGAGAAATATTAAATGGAATATTAACAAGAAGTAATAGTTTTGTAGGAGTGGATCAGATTTCCCCAAAGGGTTCGGGACCAATGGATCGATAGTCAATAGGTCAACCACTATTGGTCGACATTAACATGGTCGATACAGAAAAAAAGGTCCACCTGTTAACACATAAAAAGGTTGACATGATATTTTTAAACTTTCTTGGTGTCGTTTTTTGTGACACATGACCAGGAACCCCAATTAGTGCATCGTGTCCCCTTGCATAGCTCTCGCTTCGCTCGCCATGCTGCGGGCACATTGCTAATCACAATCTAAGTCCACGTGGATGGTAAAGTATAAAAAGGTTAAAAATCAATTTAAAAAAAAAAGTAAAGTCAACCTTTTCATGTGTCGACATGTCCTACCCCGACAATTTTAACATGTTGACCTTTTTCCTGCATCAACCAACAGTGGTCGAACTATTGCCTGTCGACTTAATCCATGTCGACCTACCATCCAGCTACCTCCAAAAGTGAGACGATCCAGAAATGAGTGAAATAATATAGGCAATGTTAGTCCAATCCCAAGGAAAACTTTCTGGCAATAATTTACATTGGATGCCACAATGACTGAGAAATCCTCTAAAGTGAGTATCAGAAAGTATACTAGTATGGATGATGCCCTACAGAGTAAACAAGAGTTGGTGCACAGATGACACAGATGATGCTGCCGAATTGCCGAAGTAGTGAAATGTACTACACAGATGTAGCTGCAGAACTGCATGAGCAGTATGAGAGACTTTGCACTGGAGATACTGCAGTCCTGGAGAAGTGCAGGAGTTAAAGCACAGTGTGAGACAATGTACCGTATACTGGAAAGGCTGCGGTCAAGTCATAGGAGATTTCCAAGAGGAGACTCAGAAGTTGAGCTCTTAATGCCAGGGATTGATGACTGAACAGGAGTGCAAGAGACTTCCAGAAGGATTCCATGGAGAGTTGCAGGAATACTGGAACACAGTGATACCACAAACCAGGGCCTGGAGATCTGATGACAAAGTTGGTTAGATGAAGTCCAGGCAATGAGGAAATGTAGACAAGCTGCTTAAATAAGCCACCTAAAGAGTACTTATTTAGGATTGACTGGCAGCACTTAGGTGACAACAAGTTCTGGGATTGGTCATTTGTGGAGAAATCCAAGATGGAAACACCCATGTACCAGCGCCGTCGTATAGCATGCTGAAATAGCCACTAGCAGTTGATGAAAGGAGAAAGCTGCTACACGGCATACACTGCAGTGAAACAAGAATCCAGCCAGCAACTGAGCCCGGGAAGCTGGAGCCGCAGTTCTGCCGTTTGTGACACATACAAATGCAGGTTCACTCAAAGCACTAGTGTTTCCCCTGAGTCTCTATACTCTCTCATCTTACAAGTTGAGTACTGTAGTTATCACTCTGGTCCAGGGACTGCAGCAGCTCCACCTCCTCTGGTCTTCCTTGATGCCTACAGCATCCTGTGAAACAGCAACCTTTGCTTGGAGGAGTTCACCCTGCCTCTTCTTTCTAGCTGATATACAGGGCTGTCCTACTCTCAGCAGCCTATAAAGACTGTAATGGGAGTGGCCCTGGGGCAGATTTCCTACTGCCCTCTGGTCAGCCTGTCACTTCTATCAATGGGTGTGAGCCCTGCAATATGGTGCCTAGTTTACCTTGGCCCAAAGACTTTTCACTATACTTCCTATTATATAGTATTTCTAGGGAAGCTACATGCAGAGATAGTAGATGATGCTGTCTGATATGTTGTTACAGTGTACTCTGTTGTAGAAAATTGTTGGTTAATCCTCACTGCATGAATGATGCTTTAATAGAGATGAATATTGTGCAACAAATTAGTGAGGAGCTTTCTAAAGGCCAATAATTAAATCTCACAAATTACTGTACATTTCTTCAAATGAATGTTGTTTTGTTAAATGTATAAAAATTTCTTATTTGCTTCAAAAATAGGAACTCAAACCACATTATGGACAAAAAGAATTTCAGACAGAAATAAGGAATATCTCAGGAATGTTGAAGTTATGTTTAGCTTTACACATTTGCACATAAATGTCAAATAAGGACAAACCTTTAATTGTTGTAGACGATAATCTAGAGCACGAGCTAGCTCTAATAGCATTGCACATGGTACAGCGGAATCTGTAGCGCCAACAAATATTTTGCCATCCCATTGAGGACTGAAGTATTTTGAATCGTAATGGCAAGCCAATACCAAATGACGCTTAGCTGAAGGATTCAAGGTACTGATAATATTGGAGAATGACACATATCCAAAAGGAGTTTGGCTTTCAAATGTATCTTCTTCTATGTGCCAACCAGCCCGAAGTCTTTGCAAACGCTGTTTAATGTGCTGTTGATTAGAACAACAATATAGCATTACAGAGGCTTACCAAGGTGATTAGAGAGGCACACTAGTGCATGTAAAATAAAGTAGGCATTATTTTGTTTGACTATGTTGTTTAAAGTGCATATAACTAGTTCACAAACTGTAAACAAAAATGTAATAGACATATTACCTATCCTTAAATAGTCCTGCTTATTGTGCCACTGACACAATCTAGTGTAAAATGACAGGTCCGACAGTGTCCAACGCTATGCATCGTTATGCCTCATCTTTGACTTTATACCGATAATTTGTACACTATGGGTTTAATTCAAGGTTGATTACAAAATAACATTTTCCCCTAATAGGCAAAACTATGTGCACTGCAGGGGGAGCAGATATAACATGTACAGAGAGAGTTACATTTGGGTGGGGTGTGTTCAAACTGAAATCTAAATTACAGTGTAAAAATAAAGCAGCTAGTATTTACTAAGCACAGAAATAATACAACCCACCCAAATCTAACACTCTCTGCACGTTATATCTGTCCCATCTGTTCCCCTCTGAAGGGTAAATTTACTAAGAATCGTGTTTGGCCTGAGTGTCTGCAGGCAACAATGAAGCATGGTGGAGGTTTCTTGCAAGTTTGGGGCTGCATTTCAGCAAATGGAGTTGGGGATTTGGTTAAGATTAATGGTGTCCTCAATGCTGAGAAATACAGGCAGATACTTATGCATCATGCAGTACCATCAGGGAGGCATCTGATTAGCTCCACATTTATTCTGCAGCGCACCAATGACCCAAAACATACAGTCAATGTCATTAAGAACTCTCTCCAGTGTAAAGAACAAGTAGTCCTGGAAGCGATGATATGTCCCCCACTAAGCCCTGATCTCAACATCTTCGAATCTGTCTGGGATTACATGAAGAGACAGAAGGATTTGAGCAAGCCTACATCCACAGAAGATCTGTGACCACCCTTTGCTTTCAAAACAGCACCAACTCTTCTAGGTACACTTGTACATAGTTGTCGAAGGAACTCGGCAGGCCGGTTGTTCCAAACATCTTGGAGAACTAACCACAGATCTTCTACTTGCTTAAATCCTACTGTCTCTTCATGTGATCCCAGACATACTTGATGATGTTGAGATCATGGCTCTGTGGGGGCCATATCATCACTTCCAGGACTCCTTGTTCTTCTTTATGCTGAAAACAGTTTTCACTGACATTGGCTGTATGATTGGGCTGCAGAATAAATTTGGAGCAAATCAGTTGCATCCCTGATGTGGTACTGCGTGATGGACAATTACCTGCCTACATTCTGGCACCCACATACACGGGGGTACTCTTGTCCCTACTTTCATTTGATCCCTGAGAAGCTATCCTTTGATAATCATGTGTGATCACAAGAGAACACACCTGCACTGCACAAAGTTTCATGAAGTCCAGGGAAGGAGGAAAATCTCTCCCAACTGGGCTTCAATAAACTTTGGGACAGACTTTTTGAAAGAATGGAGTCCCCCTTACTGTATATTGTATGGTTGGTGACCATTAGACAATAACACCCTATACTACAGAAAATATAAGGGAGGCTAGAGTTCTCCCAAAATGGCCATTACAATATATGGGGTCATCATTTGATGCAGTAGGTTGTAGTGCTTTGAATGCTTTGTTTACCACCATATTATTCCTTATTATGCATGTCAGTCAAACACATAAAAAGAAAGCACACATTATACAGTACTTTGTGTTTATTTTATTATGAAAACCTTTGTGTAGAATCTGTTTCTGCTGTTTTGGAAAGGAAGCAAGAACCACAAAGTATTTCTTGGTGGTGGGCAGAAACAAAGTAAGTACATTTGCTTTTTTGTTCACTTTATTTTATCAAATAAAAAAGCATCTTTCTCTGGACTGTCTTTGCGGTGTGAGGCGAAATAAGCAGTTTAATTCTATTCTCAGAAAGCTTAAAGTTTTCTTAAAATAAAATATGGTATCATGTGTGTGTGTACTGAATAAATAGTTACTGATATTGATGTTAGAATTTGACCAGCCCTACGAGTGCCAAAGGAGATTAATGAAGATCTATGATCAACCTTTCCCCCTTTCATTTGTTCTTCCTAAAAAATGTATACTGTAGCTTTCTATATTTGCTACATAGTCTAAAAATTGGGAGTGGTTCACAAGGTTGGAATTCTTCATGTTGACATTCATAATGTTGACACGAGAATGACGTCATGCATAGCCAACACTGTGTAAATATTGAAATGATAGAATGTTGGCAAGCTTGTGGTCTAGTGGTGTCTTGCCTGGTCCCTGCAACACTGTCTTCAACAGCAGCTTCCATGTCCCGGCGGTCATGAGAAGGGCAGTTTTGACGCAATTATGTTATGTGCCAGCATTCTGGTGAGTAGTCCCCCTACCCCTAATCTCTACTACAAACCCTACCCCTCCCTCTAGTGCCTAGCCCTAACCTCCTGCCCCAACGTAGACTAAGGCTGCATATACACTATGAGATATTGCATACAATATTGCTGATATTGTATGATTGCATAAAATATTGCATAGTGTGTACACACGATTTATCATATAAAGCACGCCCCCGCGGGTCACATTCAGTGTTGGACTGGCCCAAAGTGGTACAGGGGAAACCACCGGTGGGCCCCACCTTCCCCTCTAGGGATCAAGGTTCCAGACTGTGGACTTGAATTATACATTACATGTGTTACCTTATACTGCACAGGACTTTGTTGTATTTTCTACAGTGCATTGCTGTTATTAATCTGGTACATTATCATGCATGCACTAGCTGTATTTACTATATAAATATATCAAGGGGCCCAGACCATGCACTCTCTAATGGTTAGCCAAGCCTCTGTGAAGGCTGGACACCCCCCTCTGGAGAATGGCCACACCTCTAAACATGGGCCCCCACCACTGCATTTTCCCGGTGGGCCCTTCATGCCCTAGTCTGACACTGGTCACATTTGACATCCAACATCTGACCTGCATGCAGTCTTGATGGTGCAATATCGTGAGCTTTTTTGTAGTGTGTACATACAACTATTCGATTTTAGGGCGTTGACATCAGCCTGGACCCTCCTCCTCCTTCTTGTGCTGGAGCTCCCTACAACTCCAGCCCGATAAGATCTCATTTCATGTTATTGTTTCATTGTATAATGTGTATGCCCGATATCGTATGTTGGGACATGGTATACAATATCGCATGGGGCGCACATCATACTAGTGTGTACATAGCCTTACACTAACCTTTTCCCTAGTGCTTGCAGCCTAACCCTAGAATATTGAGAATATTGTGGTGTTGACATTATGATTGTCGACATTGTGAATGTCAACCTAATGACAGCAACCCCTAAAAACCATATTTCAGGTATCCCCACTAAATTGTAATTTATATTTCAATATTTAAGCACTTCTTCATCACCTCCCACAATATTTTTGTGTTTGCATAATCAGCCTGTCTCCAGTACCTTGTTTACAATTTTGTCCATTTAGGTGCAACCTGTCTCCATTGCAGCCCAATTCAAAAAGCACAGTTTATTGTAGCCCACTTCAAAAATCTAATCTTGATAATAATTTTGGAGCCACTTATTAATCCCATAAGCACCTACTTTCTGGTGAAGCACAGGAAGTATTAAAAAGATGTTACCCTAGACACTTGGGACGGATGTATGAAGTCCGAGTTCGCCGGCCATGCGGGATGCCGTCCTAACTCAGACATTTTTTTAAAGGAGCAATCACTTACAAGGCATAGTTTTGCCTTTGTAAGTGATTGCCCCTTTAAAAAAATGTCTGAGTTTGGCCAGCATCCTGCACGGCCGCCGAACTAGGGCGTCATTACAGTTGGCTCTTATCCTTAAATTTACAACCTGATCTGATTTCCTGAAATAATTTTTGAGACCATCACATTTTTCGTTGGTACCAAGGTGTACTAAAACAGACAAGTCCAGCCAAATCTCACCCAACAGATTAACCTAAACCATCAAATGGCAAACCAGACTATAAAACCTAGGTACCGCAGCGTGCTTTGATCCTTATAGCAGCAGACTTTTTTTAGATGCACCACCAATGCAAGCAGACTGCGACAGAGGGGCAAACGAATCGACTTCCCCTTTTTAGCAGACTTAGAACCACTCGTTGTAAGTCCAATACAATTTTATTGTTTACAATGAATTTTGTTGGTGATCGACAACCTCTAGATTTCAAGAAAAACAATGTATATACAGGAGGAAATAAAGAAACAGGTTTAGTAACAGGTTCGGCTCAGGTATGGACACTTATTTGCTGTAAGCAGTAACAATAAGCTCTTTAAACGCAGCACACAGGTAAGACATATGAATGCCTTTTTTAGATTTCTCACAAATATTTAAAATGCCCGCTCTAATATATATTGCAGACGCCAGGCACATCTTATTACCATATATACGATAAAAGTGCGCTGTACATCGCAAACGCTGTATCCCTTAAGAGAAAACACTACACCCACACATTGTCACAACTGAGGGCCTGAGCTGACGGAAGGCAGCCTCAGTTGTAGGGGCTGAGATGTTCCGGAACCTGGGAGGTTGTATCAGACCCCTGGACATGTAAGTAACATGAAGATCAGCAGAGAAATAATAATGCAGTTCCTGGGTACTACAGGGTGGCAGGGGCCACAGAGCTCTGGTGGTATGAGACAGTTCTTATTATCTGCAAGTTGGAAAGTCCTTACCAGGCTCAACTGTAGCAATGAGGAAAGCCCAGGGTCGTACCAGCTGGTGTTCCAGGGAAAGCTGGACTGCTGTAGATAAAATGCTGCTGTGGGTACTGGTTAGAACCAGACAGGTGTTGGCACGGAGTGGATACTGGCTGGAACCAGTTAAATAATAAATAAAGCTTGAGAGCGATGCAATGTAGATGAAATGTAGAATTTGAGAGCGGAGAAATAATAATACCGGTGGAGAGTGGTAAACTGCAGAAAGGACACCGGCCCTTTAAGAGAAGCTGTACACTGCTGGAAGCTAAGCTGGAAGCAGGTGATGTTGTAGCTGGAAACAGGTGAGTCCAGAATGGATCGGAGAGTCAGGCTACACCGCAGATGGAATGCTGGTGCGGGTCTCTATAGCAGAAGTCTGGAGACAGGAGCTGGAACCTGGAAGACATTCACAGAAGAGAGACAAACTGGAACTAGGTTTGACAACCAAAGCACTGACGCCTTCCTTGCTCAGGCACAACCTATTTATACCTGCAGCAAGGAAGGCATTGGCTAGGCAATTATGCAAATTAATAATACTGACAACGGATTGGTAGGAATGATCAGCTGACAGAATCCAAGATGGCTGCGCCCATGCAGACACTTGGAGGGAAGTTTGGATTGTAATCCATGTGGTCTGGAAAACAGTAATGGCGGCGCCGGCCACCGGAGACAGGAGACGCCAGGCTGACAGATGCACATCCGACCACGCGGACACAGCGGAGGCCGCGGCTGACGTAATCGCCACTCTGAATGCAGAAGCTCAGGGACGGCGGCGGAGGCCGCGGGAGACGCCATGCCAGATGTATAAGGCGTTACTGTGACTGCGTCCAGAGAGACGGGAGAGGATGCAGGAATGTGCACATCAGGATAACAGATGGGATCCGGTCCTGGAGCGCTGAGCCAGCCTTAGGAGGCATCTGATAGGTAAGAAATGGCATCCAGATACCCGGATCGTGACAGCACCCCCCCCTTTAGGAGTGGCCCCAGGACACTTCTTTGGCTTTTGAGGAAACTTGGAATGGAATCTCCGGACCAAGGCAGGAGCATGGACATCAGAAGCATTGGTCCATGAACGTTCCTCAGGGCTATAACCCTTCCAGTCAATAAGATACTGAAGTTGACCGTAACGGTGACGTGAGTCCAGGATCTTGGCTACTTCATACTCAACGCCTCGTTGAGTTTGGACTTTCGGAGTTGGAGGAAGTGAGGAATGAAACCGATTCAAGATTAGCGGTTTCAACAGGGAAACATGGAATGTCCTGGGTATCTTTAAGAAGGGAGGCAACTGGAGTCTGTAAGCAACAGGATTGATGACTTGATCAATTTTAAAAGGACCGATGTAGCGAGGTGCAAACTTCATACTGGGAACTCTTAACCTCAAATTCTTCGTGGATAACCATACCCGATCACCCACCTTGAGAGCAGGAACTGCTCGACGCTTCTTATCCGCAAACTTCTTGTACCTGAACGATGCCTTGAGCAGAGCTGATCGTACGCTCTTCCAGATATTGGCAAACTGATGCAAGGTGATATCCACTGCGGGAACAGAAGTTGCTGGAAGCGGTTGGAACTCAGGGACTTTAGGGTGGAATCCAAAGTTAGTGAAGAATGGTGTTGAAGCAGATGAAGAATGATACTGGTTGTTATGACAGAACTCGGCCCAGGGAAGTAATTGAACCCAGTCATCTTGAGAGGAGGACACATAGATGCGGAGGAAGGACTCCAAGTCCTGATTCACCCTCTCAGTTTGACCATTGGTCTGAGGATGGTAAGCCGTGGAAAACTTTAGCTTGACTTGGAGGGCTTGACATAAACTTCGCCAGAATTTGGCTGTGAATTGAACTCCTCGATCTGAGATAATTTCTTCTGGAAGACCGTGGAGTCGAAAGATCTCTTGTATGAATACTTGAGCCAACTTGGAAGCTGACGGAAGACCGGTGAGAGGAATGAAGTGTGCCATCTTGGTGAACCGGTCAACTACCACCCAGATGGTATTAAACTTGTTGCACATGGGCAAATCTGTAATAAAATCCATCGACAAATGGGTCCATGGTCGACGGGGAACAGATAGTGGAACCAGTTGCCCCGCAGGCGGCTGGCGGGATACTTTATGTTGAGCACACTTTGGGCAAGATGCAATAAACTCCAAAACGTCCTTTTTCAGAGTTGGCCACCAATAAGACCTAGAGATAAACTCCAGGGTTTTTTGGATACCTGTATGTCCGGCAAAGCGGGAAGCATGGGCCCAATGCATGAGCTTCTTCCTTAGTGTCGGCTTCACAAAACTTTTCCCTGATGGGGGCGTAGAGTCCATCCCTACCGTGGAGAATGCCAACGGATTTATAATAGGATGCTTG
This sequence comes from Pseudophryne corroboree, assembly GCF_028390025.1. Classification (NCBI taxonomy): domain Eukaryota; kingdom Metazoa; phylum Chordata; class Amphibia; order Anura; family Myobatrachidae; genus Pseudophryne; species Pseudophryne corroboree. The sequence goes on from NC_086447.1 coordinate 602,877,597, forward strand.
TCTGAAGACTCAGAGAGTCCAGAGAGACAGGAGAGGATGCGGGAATGTGCACATCAGGATAACAGATAGGATCCGGTCCAGGAGCGCTGAGCCAGCCTTAGGAGGCATCTGATAGGTAAGAAATGGCGTCCAGATACCCGGATCGTGACACACATTATCTGAGTTCCAAAGCTCATTGATGTATATATTTGTTATTAAAAAGGATATGCAGGAATGAAAGCTATACCTTACACACACTTAGATACACTTTCAACCTTCGCAGTAATGCAATGCAATGATATTACACTTTAAACCTTATGCAGCAATGCAGTGTGATGCTATTACACTTTAAACCTTATGTAGCAATGCAGTGTGATGCTATTACACTTTAAACCTTATGCAGCAATGCAGTGTGATGCTATTACACTTTAAACCTTATGCAGCAATGCAGTGTGATGCTATTACACTTTAAACCTTAGCAGGGAAAAGAGGACACAACACCGATTTGTAGTTAATCACTGGGTTCCGACACCACAGAGTAATATTTCTGAAAGGGGGTTAACAATACAAATTATGCACTACAATACACAGAGTAAATGGCTACAGTCTATGTACATACGTGAGTAAATTCGCTTGCGCAACCCGGCCCGGTCCTCCGCAATCAGGTTGATTGCGTTGAGAGTCTTGTGTGACCAAGCCTGCTGCAGGCTCTCTTTATTCACTTCATCCAAAACATAACACAATGGATACTGTAATCTCTTTGTCCATTGGACACAGGGATGGTCATTTACAGTACAGGAGAGGTCATAGGTCTGTTTGAATAGGTGGGCGATGTCTATTTTCACTGCTCTTGTAGGTGGTCTCCTCTGGATTCCCGCTGCATACATAATGTACAGTAAATACAGTTTATATCTATATTCTGCTTCTGCACATAACTATCCTCAGGAACATGCGATCTTCCGCAAACCAACACCAGAATGTTTCCCTTAAAATACCCTACAGCTGGATACCAAACACCACCTTGTAACCTTGTTCTGTCCCCTCCTATCCTTTAAAGGTGAATCCCTTTGTTCTGTTACCATTTAAACAGCTATAATTTTCTGATGTGGTGCAAGGGGACTACGTGTACAATGTGCACTATTTGGATTAAATATGTAATATTTTGATAGCCCTCCATGCGTTCACAAACTCTGCCGTAAATACCCACACCACGCGCAGGACCGCGGGAGCGACCGTACGCAAATTGCGGATATGTGCACGTACGGCAGAACAAGTACACGCGCAGCAGGCCATCTGTATGTAATTTGTACGTGATGTGTGTACTGCAATATTTTTCGACTTTGACAGTCCACCCTTTCGCAGTCACCAATAACTGCCACTATCTAATCACTAAACAGAAAAATATTAAAGCAATATTTACAGACGATGATGATCGGGGGAGAGTTGTAGGTGGGAAATGTATGACCTAGTGGGACAGTAAAAAGTATGTATGTATGAATCCATGTCTGAGGGGCATGTATCATCGTGCCGTAGATGTTCTAAATAAGCTTCGAGGTATTGCGAAGTATACATTAAATCCTTCTTATCCCATATTAAGGGTCTGTAAGTGGGCCAACAAACACTACCGAGCTCTTTTCGGCTTCTTGTTCCAACAAATGGGGTGCACATTTAGTTGATGATACATGGAAGGGGAACATATGTGAGTGCTAGTACATGTGGATATCACCTGTCGACTATGTGTGTCATTAACTGAAGGTTGTAGAAATAAAGATAAGACACATATCTAAAATACATTCACATAACATTTTCATAAACATTCTTGGGTAGGGTCGATGTCTTTTCCGGATGGGTGGATCTGGGCAGAGGGGGAGACAAAGGAAAAACGGGTGAAAGAAACAGGCCATGGAATTCATTTGCAATCCTTATCACAACACTGTCTCTATGGATGGGTCATAAATTAAATCTGCTGCTGTAACAGCGCCCCCGCTCTTTAGACTCATCAATTTTGTGCCGAGTTTGCGCCGCGTTAGAATTCGAACACATCTAAATATCAAGTCAATAATTATGACGACTCCCAGGATACAAAGGAGAAACTTTCTCACACTCATAATAACATTTTGAGCCCACTCTCCTAATCCTGAGAACCAATTTCGTGGGTTCAACCATGAGACCTAGCCGGTCAGTTCATTACTCACAGCAGTCAGGGTAAGGTTGTGTCTCCTTCGGAACTCCCACTTCAACTGCAAGATATCGTCCATCTTTTAATCGAAAATCTCCGTGGGGTCGTTAGTGCTGTTTGTAATATACGTGCAGCACTTCACACCATATTGAGTTGCCAAAGTGACACAGTACCCTCCCGTCACGGCTATGATATAATTGAGGACCATCCTATGCTGGATCAGTTCTGTCTTGTAAGCTTGCAACTCCCTACCCGTATACCTGAAGGTGTCGTCATACATAGCGCATGGATATACCTATAATTTATAATTCCTCTGGCAGTACGGATGATGTTTAATGCGAGAAGGAATTGAATCCAGGTGGATTCGTGGATCAAATCAGAGGCTACGTGCTCTGTCCTATCTATGAGGTGTCTCTTAACGATGTGTTCATAGTGAGTATGAGTATAAGGAGCCTGAGCACTGCGGTGAACGTCTTTCATCTTATCATGGGTTATGGTCATGACCTCTGGCAACACTCTTCCAACATAACACAATCCCTCTGAGTTCGGGGCAAGCCACTTATACGCCTTCCTCCCACATATGAAATAGGCATCATCGGGGAGAACATATGGGACAGAATATGACATTACCATATTGCAAACTTTCCAAGTGAAAAACCCAATCCATAGTTCTCCCATCTGCTCAGTACAAGTATCGGGCTGGATGATATGAGCACAGTACCCTGGTGATACTTTTCCAACCCACATGGTCTTGCTTCCTCGAGTATACCTATACCGGAAATACCTTCCACTGTTGGCTATTTGGCGTACAAGTTCAGAGTCTATGGGTATCCTATCAGCTCTGTGTGAAAATGTCATTGTTTGGTTATTCCAGGTCACTTCCCAATTTCCCGGTTTTCGGTAATTGGAAATGTTGAAACACACTAAGGATCTATCTACATGATACCGGTGGAGCTTCAAGCTAGGGGGCTTAGAAATATAAAATTTCTTGTCCACCGGTCTCCCACCCCGTAATTCGAGTACCTCATCTATTGCTAAAGGGTATGGTACTAATCCTGACTTGCTCTGACCTTGAGGTACTTGTGAGCACACCCAGCATTCTGTCTGGTTTAAGACCTTACCCACTAGTGAGTGGTAATCACTCAATGGTTGACGGTCCATGTTGATATTAAGGCTGGACTGACACCTTTGGATGCACCCATCCTCGACTATGTTCTCACAATTTCTACAAATGCAATTTTCCTCAGACAATAACCCTTCACAGTGCCTCCGAGCTCCTTGACTACCAGAGCGCTTTCTGTTCGAGTGATGTGTTGTTCTTGAGATTCTACAAATCCGTCCTCGCCATCAGAACCCATTCCAGATCCCTTCTTGACCTCTCTGGGACCCTCACCGAAACAACAGGATTAACAGGAAAACCCGGAACGCAGTCTCTTGGGGTAAGTCCATCTTGTTAAGGGAAGAGAAGGAAAATGAGAAGGGGGAGAAAGAGAAGGAGAGAAGGAGGGTAGTGGGAGATGGAGAAAATAATATAAATAAAAAAAAACTGGTGCGACAACCGTCTCTGGTCTTGTTGTTCTCCGCGCTCAGGTGCCGTCTCAACAGTCCTGCCTCTCAACCTTCCCGGAACAGACACTCCAGTGATACGATGTTCTCTACACTCTGCTCTTTGTCACGGGTTCTCTCCGGGTCAGCGACCTTTCTGTAGGGAACATAAATCTTGCATTTCAATGTGTTTAACTGTTGTGTATTATCAGTTGTGTGAAGTAAACCATCTGTGGAAAGTGAAAAGAGAGGGGAAATAATAAAAAGAAAATTTGTCAGATTTGCATTCACCATCAGGCTGTCACACCATCATGTATATCGGTATCTATGCACAGTCTCCCTTCACCAGTATTCCCATTCTCCACCCTTTCTGCATGTCCAGGCACACTGATACTGGTGTCCCTATGCTGGTGAGATATACTGGGGTTGGGCAGAACTCTGAAAAGACAGAGTAGGCATGTGACGTTTGAACTGTAATCCTGTCGGTGAACGTAAGAGGATGTAGAGGAAACTTTGAAGACAAATCACAGAGTTTAGTAACAGATAAGTTAGTAGAGGCAAAGAAAATTTTACAAAGTTTGACATCTGGATTAGGCACTACAGGGAATGATTCCCTAATCGGTCTGTTCCCCAAACAAAAATTCTATGCGTGTTATATCTGTACCGGGACTATCCCAGCCATCAATCCAGTGTCTTGTCCATTCTAAGTTCATAGGGAACCCGGTATCCTTGAGATAATTTCCTCTACCTGTGATGGACATGCATCTAGAACAGTGAAATGCAACATTAGTCTTCGTGGGTATCTAACATATTTTGTGCTTCCTTGGTGGGAGCACTCTATATGTATACCATCTCTAACAAAACTCCTGTTAAGTTACTTAGAGGTCACTTCTGCTAGAGAGAGAAGCAGAAGTTTAGAGGCCTCCTCCTAACCCCAGTAAATTCTGTCAAAAGGGTAAAGTTGCATTTATTCTGTTCTTCCCATTAACCGAATCTGTGTTTTATATATGTGGCTCGTAATTCCTTAATATATGTCCCTTGATCCCGTTTATGTGTTTAATAACGTGGCTTGTTTACTCTGTCTAGGGGTCTATATTGGCTATGTGCTGTACTACTCGTACAATTTCTAGCAAAATGTCCTTTATTTTTACAAATGTAACATATTCTCGGTCTTTTGTTACTACTAGGGTTTTGAGGATTGGGCTGATGAGACTTTGGTGTAAGTGCCTGCATACTTTCAATCCTCAGCCTCTCCTCTTGCAGTTTCCTACGCCTAGCAATATTCCTATGGTGTTCAATTGCGCACTCTCTAAGGCAAGCTACTGTGACCCCTCTCCAACCAGGCAAAGAGGTTTGTACTCTGTCCCTCACTGTCTTATCAAGTCCGTCCATCAGCGCAGAAACAGCCACCTCTCTGTAATTTTTATCGTTCCCTGCATCTGATACCCCTATGTATCTATCCATTATGTGCAGGGCCCGATGGAAATATTCAGATGCCATTTCATTTTCCCTCTGCTTTATGGAGAAAATTTTTCTCCACTTAGCAGTTGTGGGGAAATACAACTCTAGTTGTCTGTTAATTTGCTCTAAGTTCTCCTGATTGAGTTTGTCAGTCATACGACTATCCGACTCTAATCTACAATCAGTGATGAATTTTTGGGTGTCAATATAGGTAGGCTTTTAAAAATATCCGCCAGTGTTTGTTTGTTGGTTCATACGCAGTACCCAGATCTCTGATAAATTTCTGACATCTGGCTAAATGCTTCCGAGGGTCGGGGAATTCTGAAATGATTGATTGCAGCTCATCTCTGGGCCACGGGCAATACATTGCATTATTCCTGGTGAGGATTACTCCCTGACTATCGGTTCCCCCATTGGGAGTTACTATTTCCAAAACAGGGTGTAATTCTACCATTCCGTTCCTAATCTGTTTACAGTGAGGTGTTGTTGTCTCTGTGCAATGAACTGTCTCACACTTACCGGTAGCTGTGACCTCACCCACTCTTTCATTGGGGAATATTGTTACTGCACTACCTGGTTGGACAGGCCCCACCTGAGTTTCTTGCAAGGTGACTGCTTGGAGGAGAGCTGCGATTTGGCTGAATCCTTCATCTTCCTGTGACCTAAAACCTTGGAGAGACTTCAAAACAGGATACATTTTGCAAAAGTTAGGGTTAATACATTGCTCTTTCATATTATTATCATTTATGGATGTATCATTGACTGAAGCCTTCTGTTCCCCTTCGACCTGTGTCGACAATGGTGTGTTTGTGTTCTCATTCCCGCTAGGTTTAGAACCTGCTGCGTATGTTAATTTCCCTTGCATATCCCCTTCTTGTTGCCATAAGTTTAAACAATCTATGGGGTATATGCAATTGCGGTCGAATTCCCGAAATTGTCGAATTTCGGGTCATTTTCGCCCAAAAAAAAAAAATTCGCCTATGCAATTCAGTGCTTTCCGACCAAAAAACGGACTTTCAAAATTCGACTTTTTGAAATTCGAATTTTTGCAAATTCGACTTTTCTGCAATGATACAAGTGCTGCAATTCGACCAAAGCATATTCAATTCAAGTTTGGAAATTCGACAGCAGTGCTTTTAGACAGCAAATTCGTCATTTTCAATCCGCCACACTTTGGAGGGTGAAAACAATAAAAAACATTTTAAACATGTTTTTTTTGGTGTTTTTTTTTTTAGGAATAGCATATCTATTTATATTAGAAGGGATTAGGTACTTTTTTTTTTTTTTTTGGAGGCACAAATATTATTTATATATTTTTTAAAATATTTTTTTTTTTTATTGCTGGAACGGTAAAATCCTTTAAAAAAATGGCGTGGGGTCCCCCCTCCAAAGCATAACCAGCCTCGGGCTCTTCGAGCTGGTCCTGGTTCTAAAAATGCGGGGGGAAAATTGACAGGGGATCCCCCGTATTTTTAAAACCAGCACCGGGCTCTGCGCCTGGTGCTGGTGCAAAAAATACGGGGGACAAAACGAGCAGGGGTCCCCCGTATTTTTCACACCAGCATCGGGCTCCACTAGCTGGACAGATAATGCCACAGCCGGGGGTCACTTTTATGCCGTGCCCTGCGGCCGTGGCATTAAATATCCAACTAGTCACCCCTGGCCGGGGTACCCTGGGGGAGTGGGGACCCCTTCAATCAAGGGGTCCCCCCCCAGCCACCCAAGGGCCAGGGGTGAAGCCCGAGGCTGTCCCCCCCCATCCAATGGGCGGGCTGATAGCCTTTTGTGATAATGAAAAGAATATTGTTTTTTCCAGCAGTACTACAAGTCCCAGCAAGCCTCCCCCGCAAGCTGGTACTTGGAGAACCACAAGTACCAGCATGCGGGAGAAAAACGGGCCCGCTGGTACCTGTAGTACTACTGGGAAAAAAATACCCAAATAAAAACAGGACACACACACCGTGACAGTAAAACTTTATTTCATACGTCGACACACACATACTTACCTATGTTCACACGCCGACATCGGTCCTCTTCTCCATGTAGAATCCACGGATACCTGAAAATAAAAGATCAATATACTCACCTCAGCCATGGTCCAGAGATAAATCCACGGACTTGGCAAAAAAAGAAAACGAACACACGGGCCACCGGACTGAAAGGGGTCCCATGCTGACACATGAGACCCCTTTCCACGAATGAGACCTGTCAGTGACAGCTGTCACACAAAGGTCTCTAAAGCCAATCAGGAAGCGCAACTTCGTTGCGCTCACCTGATTGGCTGTGCGCTGTGTGAACTCAGACAGCGCATCGCACAGCCCCGTCCATTTTATTCAATGGTGGGAACTTAGCGGCTAGCGGTGAGGTCACCCGCCGGTCAGCGGCTGACCGCGGGTAACCCCACCGCTAGCCGCTAAGTTCCCACCATTGAAAGTAATGGAGCGGCTTTGCGATGCGCTGTCTGACAGCTCAGACAGTGCACAGCCAATCAGGTGAGCGCCACGGAAGTAGCGCTTCCTGATTGGCTGAAGGGACTTCAGTGACAGGAGTCACGTGATGTCCCGGCATTCGGGAGAAAGGGGTCTGATGTGAAAGCATGGGACCCCTTTCAGTCCGGTATGGAGCGGGTATTTGCGGTTTGTTTTTTTGCCAAGTACGTGGATTATCTCTGGACCTGGATTTACCTCTGGACGCTGGAAGGTGAGTAAAAAATTTTCACAGGTACCCTCGGATCGTCGGAGACCGTGGCAGTCGGCGTGTCAACATAGGTAAGTATGTGTGTGTCGGTAGTGTGTAATAAAGTTTTACTATCAAGGTGTCTGTGTACTGTTTTTATTTGGGTATTTTTTTTCCAGTAGTACTACAGGTACCAGCGGGCCCGTTTTTCTCCCGCATGCTGGTACTTGTGGTTCTCCAAGTACCAGCTGTGGGGGAGGCTTGCTGGGACTTGTAGTACTGCTGGAAAAAACAATATTCTTTTCATTATCACAAAAGGCTATCAGCCCCCCCATCCGCAGCCCATTGGATGGGGGGGACAGCCTCGGGCTTCACCCCTGGCCCTTGGGTGGCTGGGGGGGGACCCCTTGATTGAAGGGGTCCCCACTCCCCCAGGGTACCCCGGCCAGGGGTGACTAGTTGGATATTTAATGCCACGGCCGCAGGGCACGGCATAAAAGTGACCCCCGGCTGTGGCATTATCTGTCCAGCTAGTGGAGCCCGATGCTGGTGTTAAAAATACGGGGGACCCCTACTCTTTTTGTCCCCCGTATTTTTTGCACCAGCACCAGGCGCAGAGCCCGGTGCTGGTTTTAAAAATACGGGGGATCCCTGGCCAATTTTTCCCCGGATTTTTAGAACCAGGACCAGCTCGATGAGCCCGAGGCTAGTTATGCTTTGGAGGGGGGACCCCACGCCATTTTTTTTTCCGGGTTTTTCCCGTTTTTTCCCGTTTTTTAAAATCGCGGCAAAATCCGCCAAATCGGCCGATTTTCGCCCGCGGTTCTGGCGAATCCGTTTTTCATTGAATATGGTGAATTCCGGCAGCCACCTTCCGGAATTCACCTGTCGAATTAAGTCGAATTAAAAAACGGCGAAAAATTGCCGCGATTCGCCGTGAATTGCATATACCCCTATATGTCTAATCCTTTGTTTTCTGGATTTTATTAGACATATCCTAATCCTTAAATTCTGCAATACCTCTGGTTCAAAACTGCCTACCTTAGGGAATGGTTCCCTATCTTCCGCAGTCATACATTCCCATTCATTGTAAAAAACTTCTGTGTGTGGTCCATGCTTCTCACACATTATGTACCTCGTGGACCCCCTGGGCCGCGGAATGTCAACCTGAACCCTGGTTGCACGTCCCTTACTTGAGCAACTGGCCTCCATAATTTGCAGGTATTACCCCTTTGGCTAATCCCACAAAAAACCGAAATACTCAATATAAGGCAACGGTGAAAGTTCTCCGAGTGCTTTCACCCACTCACGCCCACGTTGGCCAGTACTACCATACACTGTTGATAGCGCAGGCAATGTACCCAACCTAGGGCCCCTGTGTAACCTCTATTTACTGGAAGTTTCTGGGAATAACTTACCCTTTCCAGTAAATATTGGCCGTTGGAGATTTCCTGAGAGAGACCAGCGAAAACTCCCTTAACCTTTATTATACACAAATCACGCTTGCGTATGCTATATACAGCGCTAATGATCCCGCGATTTTACGCAAAGCTCGTAAAAAGGGTATCACATTGCGCTAGATATTGCACCCACTCACGCGCGGTCCAATCGCACAGCGTATAGGTACTTGTTACTTATCCGCCGTACGACCAATGGAATCGATTTTCAGGCTGCGAAACCTCAGCCGGAGCATATCAAAAAAGGCCTATATGGGTATCTTCGCTGACCCCCTCGGCCGCGGTACTCTACACATCACTGACCTCCACTGACCTCCTGGGCCGCGGTACTTTAAACTTCGCTGACCTTCTGGTCTGCGGCACTCTGCTACCTTGCTCCTTTGTACTTCAATCTATATTAACATGAGTCAGCTGCCTCACGCCACCGAGTCTCCACTCACTCGGTGTACCACTTCTACGGGATCCCGAATTCCTGGGGTCCACTACGTTCAATGTTACGTTCGCTCACTCACGTTCGCTCACTCAAATACACTTTGGGTGTTTTTCTGTACAGAAAATTAACTTTCATTCAGATAAAACAGCTTTATTCCCAGAGGCAATACAGTAAAAAAGGTTTTATACTAAAATTTGGAAACTGGGCAATCTTGTGTTATTGTAGCATGGCTACTATCCCACCTTTAAACTAAACGACACTATTGTATAATTTGTACTCAGTGCCTGCATTCTTACGCACTTTGCGCAAACACGCGACCGTGTGTGTCCCTTACTTTGTCCGAGACACGTGCGTGTCCCTTACTTTGTCCGAGACACGTGTACAAAAACCGTACGTCCGCAATAGCACAAATCACACAATTCTATCAATGTGAGCAATATTAACTATAATCGCTCACTTAACACAACACACAGTTTCTTCTGTATAAACCTTTACAACTAGGCCAGGCTGCGTGTGTGTCTTACACTTACTTCCTTAAATATTTATTTTATTTTTTTAACTATATAGCATCAAATATCTCTGGTTTTCACATAGTTCTAAATGAATCTAGCAATAATCAATAATTCAAATGCTATGATTCAGATTGGATAGCTATCTTGCAGAACATACACGGATATAAATATATACATAATTATTATAATAAAATTATATATAATATATATTTATATAATATATATCAGTTGACTCTCATAGAACCCCCACACAGTACACACCTACTGAAATTAATGCATTTCCTTTAAAGTCTCTAATTTGCATATTAATGCTGTGTGCTTTTGACTGCCTGTTCAAGAGGGTTGTTCACTGCTAAGAAAAAGCAGTTACACAGGTTAATTTGCATTTCAATGGCTATCTTATAGTAAGCAGAGTTAGCTAAATCTTAGAGGTGAAAGAAAAAAACTTTTTTTCTTTCTTTTCCTTTTTCTGTGTGTACTTCTTACATCAAGTATTCATCTCACTATTAACTTTTATTAAGCCCCATCTGAAACTATTTGTAAATTGAGTATGGCATGGGTTAAATAAATGCATTGGTAACTCATAAATGGTGATTGATGTGACCATGGAAAGCTGATTTTTCTGAGAAGACTGAAAATCAGCCATTTAGAAAAATGACCTTCCCAAAATGGCCACTGCTCCTCCCCCTTCCACATCCATGAGGGTTACACAAAATGGTGGACAGGCCATGTGGTTAGTCCAAAATGGAGGACAGACCATGCGGCTTCCTTTGTCACAAAGAAATCACGCACCATGCAAGCACCTGAAGTTATTTTAGGCCTGAGTTAAAAAAACACTATATCAAGGCTATTGCAGCAACTTTTAAATGTACTTTTAACCCTACTTAACAGATAAGCAATCCAATCTGAATCAAACACAATATGACTCATTTGAACCATGTTTTGCAACAATAAAAATAAATTTTAGCATCTTAAATATTATGAGAAACATATTGTCCCTTGAATTTCATATCAGCGTCTTACTAATAACACGACAATACACACGGATATGATGATTTTCTCAGCTTCTCAATGCGTCCATTGGAGCCAGTCAATTTCAGCCGCATTTGTAATGTACAGTGCATTATCAAGAACGTGACATCGCGGACCAGAGCCCCCATCTATGAATGCCATTTTTAGATTTCTCACAAATATTTAAAATGCCCGCTCTAATATATATTGCAGACGCCAGGCACATCTTATTACCATATACGATAAAAGTGCGCTGTACATCGCAAACGCTGTATCCCTTAAGAGAAAACACTACACCCACACATTATCTGAGTTCCAAAGCTCATTGATGTATATATTTGTTATTAAAAAGGATATGCAGGAATGAAAGCTATACCTTACACACACTTAGATACACTTTAAACCTTATGCAGCAATGCAGTGTGATGCTATTACACTTTAAACCTTATGCAGCAATGCAGTGTGATGCTATTACACTTTAAACCTTAGCAGGGAAAAGAGGACACAACACCGATTTGTAATTAATCGCTGGGTTCCGACACCACAGAGTAATATTTCTGAAAGGGGGTTAACAATACAAATTATGCACTACAATACAACAGAGTAAATGGCTACAGTCAATGTACATACGTGAGTAGATTCGCTTGCGCAACCCGGCCCGGTACTCCGCAATCAGGTTGATTGCGTTGAGAGTCTTGTGTGACCAAGCCTGCTGCAGGCTCTCTTTATTCACTTCATCCAAAACATAACACAATGGATACTGTAATCTCTTTGTCCATTGGACACAGGGATGGTCATTTACAGTACAGGAGAGGTCATAGGTCTGTTTGAATAGGTGGGCGATGTCTATTTTCACTGCTCTTGTAGGTGGTCTCCTCTGGATTCCCGCTGCATACATAATGTACAGTAAATACAGTTTATATCTATATTCTGCTTCTGCACATAACTATCCTCAGGAACATGCGATCTTCCGCAAACCAACACCAGAACATTTCCCTTAAAATACCCTACAGCTGGATACCAAACACCACCTTGTAACCTTGTTCTGTCCCCTCCTATCCTGTAAAGGTGAATCCCTTTGTTCTGTTACCATTTAAACAGCTATAATTTTCTGATGTGGTGCAAGGGGACTATGTGTACAATGTGCACTATTTGGATTAAATATGTAATGTTTTGATAGCCCTTCATGTGTTCACAAACTCTGCCGTAAATACCCACACCACGCGCAGGACTGCGGGAGCGACCGTACGCAAATTGTGGATATGTGCACGTACGGCAGAACAAGTACACGCGCAGCAGGCCATCTGTATGTAATTTGTACGTGATGTGTGTACTGCAATATTTTTCGACTTTGACAGACAGATAAAGCAGGTACATAAGATGGAGTTGGCTTTGAAGATGCAGCACTAGTAACCAGCAGTAAAAGCAGGTAGCACACAGGTGAAACGGCTGTAGCAGGTATACAAGTTGGTTTTGACTTTGAGAATGCAGTCACTAATAACCAGCAGTAGCAGTTAGGTAGCACACAGGTGAAGCAGGTATACAAGCTGGCTTTGACTTTGCGAATACAGTCACTGTTAACCAGCGGTAGCAGTTAAGTAGCACACAAATGAGCAAAGATAGCTGCAGAGGTGGGGCAGCAGCTCAGTTCAGAATTTAAATAGGGGATCCACACCAACTGCCAGTGAGTCAGTTTGAAATGGCAGTTGGTGACAGTTGGTGTGGCTCCCCTATTTGAAATTTGAATCTACCTGCAGCTAGTGATGAGCGGGTTCGGTTTCTCGGAAACCGAACCCCCCCGAACTTAAGCCTTTTTACACGGGTCCGAGGCAGGTTCGAACCTTCCCGCCTTGCTCGGCTAACCCAAGCGCGCCCGAACGTCATCATCCCACTGTCGGATTCTCGCGAGGCTCGGATTCTATCGCGAGACTCGGATTCTATATAAGGAGCCGCGCGTCGCCGCCATTTTCACACGTGCATTGAGATTGATAGGGAGAGGACGTGGCTGGCGTCCTCTCCGTTTATAGAGAAGAGAGTAGAGAGTTAGAGACACTATTTGGTATTTACTAATTCTGGGGAGCATATTAGGACTGGAGTACTACTACTTGCTGATAGTGTGACCATTGACCACCAGTTTAATTAAATCCGTTCTCTGCCTGAAAAAAAACGATACACAGTGTGACACAGTCACATACCATATCTGTGCTCAGCCTCAGTGTGCTGCATCATCATATGTAATACTGTATATCTGACTGTGCTGAGTGCTCACTGCTCACACAGCTTAATTGTGGGGGAGACTGGGGAGCAGTTAGAGCAGGAGTACATAAATAAATAATATATTTTAAGTACAGTGCACACTTTTGCTGCCAGAGTGCCACACTGCCAGTGTGACTGACCAGTGACCACACTGACCACCAGTATATTGTGATTGTCTGCTGACCACCAGTATATTGTAATTGTCTGCCTGAAAAAGTTAAACACTCGTCGTGTGGTGTTTTTATAAACGCATTCTGCAGACAGTGTCCAGCAGGTCCGTCATTACATAATATATATACCTGTCCGGCTGCAGTACTAGTGTGATATATATATAGATATATATATATATATATTTTAATTTTATCTCATTATCATCCAGTCTATATTAGCAGCAGACACAGTACGGTAGTCCACGGCTGTAGCTACCTCTGTGTCGGCAGTCGCTCGTCCATCCATAATTGTATACCACCTACCCGTGGTTTTTTTTTCTATCTTCTTGATACTAGTAGCTTACTTTAGGAGTCTGCAGTGCTGACAGACAGTGTCCAGCAGGTCCGTCATTACATAATATATATATACACCTGTCCGGCTGCAGTACTAGTGTGATATATATATATATATTTTATTTTTATCTCATTATCATCCAGTCTATATTAGCAGCAGACACAGTACGGTAGTCCACGGCTGTAGCTACCTCTGTGTCGGCAGTCGCTGGTCCATCCATAATTGTATACCACCTACCCGTGGTTTTTTTTCTATCTTCTTGATACTAGTAGCTTACTTTAGGAGTCTGCAGTGCTGACAGACAGTGTCCAGCAGGTCCGTCATTACATAATATATATATACACCTGTCCGGCTGCAGTACTAGTGTGATATATATATATATTTTATTTTTATCTCATTATCATCCAGTCTATATTAGCAGCAGACACAGTACGGTAGTCCACGGCTGTAGCTACCTCTGTGTCGGCAGTCGCTGGTCCATCCATAATTGTATACCACCTACCCGTGGTTTTTTTTTCTATCTTCTTGATACTAGTAGCTTACTTTAGGAGTCTGCAGTGCTGACAGACAGTGTCCAGCAGGTCCGTCATTACATAATATATATATACCTGTCCGGCTGCAGTACTAGTGTGATATATATATATATTTTATTTTTATCTCATTATCATCCAGTCTATATTAGCAGCAGACACAGTACGGTAGTCCACGGCTGTAGCTACCTCTGTGTCGGCAGTCGCTGGTCCATCCATAATTGTATACCACCTACCCGTGGTTTTTTTTTCTATCTTCTTGATACTAGTAGCTTACTTTAGGAGTCTGCAGTGCTGACAGACAGTGTCCAGCAGGTCCGTCATTACATAATATATATATATATACCTGTCCGGCTGCAGTACTAGTGTGATATATATATATATTTTATTTTTATCTCATTATCATCCAGTCTATATTAGCAGCAGACACAGTACGGTAGTCCACGGCTGTAGCTACCTCTGTGTCGGCAGTCGCTCGTCCATCCATAATTGTATACCACCTACCCGTGGTTTTTTTTTCTATCTTCTTGATACTAGTAGCTTACTTTAGGAGTCTGCAGTGCTGACAGACAGTGTCCAGCATGTCCGTCATTACATAATATATATATACCTGTCCGGCTGCAGTACTAGTGTGATATATATATATATATTTTATTTTTATCCCATTATCATCCAGTCTATATTAGCAGCAGACACAGTACGGTAGTCCACGGCTGTAGCTACCTCTGTGTCGGCAGTCGCTCGTCCATCCATAAGTATACTAGTATCCATCCATCTCCATTGTTTACCTGAGGTGCCTTTTAGTTGTGCCTATTAAAATATGGAGAACAAAAATGTTGAGGTTCCAAAAATAGGGAAAGATCAAGATCGACTTCCACCTCGTGCTGAAGCTGCTGCCACTAGTCATGGCCGAGACGATGAAATGCCAGCAACGTCGTCTGCCAAGGCCGATGCCCAATGTCATAGTACAGAGCATGTAAAATCCAAAACACCAAATATCAGTAAAAAAAGGACTCAAAAAATCTAAAATAAAATTGTCGGAGGAGAAGCGTAAACTTGCCAATATGCCATTTACCACACGGAGTGGCAAGGAACGGCTGAGGCCCTGGCCTATGTTCATGGCTAGTGGTTCAGCTTCACATGAGGATGGAAGCACTCAGCCTCTAGCTAGAAAAAAGAAAAGACTCAAGCTGGCAAAAGCACAGCAAAGAACTGTTCGAAATCCCAAATCCACAAGGAGAGTCCAATTGTGTCGGTTGCGATGCCTGACCTTCCCAACACTGGACGTGAAGAGCATGCGCCTTCCACCATTTGCACGCCCCCTGCAAGTGCTGGAAGGAGCACCCGCAGTCCAGTTCCTGATAGTCAGATTGAAGATGTCAGTGTTGAAGTACACCAGGATGAGGAGGATATGGGTGTTGCTGGCGCTGGGGAGGAAATTGACAAGGAGGATTCTGATGGTGAGGTGGTTTGTTTAAGTCAGGCACCCGGGGAGACACCTGTTGTCCGTGGGAGGAATAGGGCCATTGACATGCCTGGTGAAAATACCAAAAAAATCAGCTCTTCGGTGTGGAAGTATTTCAACAGAAATGCGGACAACATTTGTCAAGCCGTGTGTTGCCTTTGTCAAGCTGTAATAAGTAGGGGTAAGGACGTTAACCACCTTGGAACATCCTCCCTTATACGTCACCTGCAGCGCATTCATAATAAGTCAGTGACAAGTTCAAAAACTTTGGGCGACAGCGGAAGCAGTCCACTGACCAGTAAATCCCTTCCTCTTGTAACCAAGCTCACGCAAACCACCCCACCAACTCCCTCAGTGTCAATTTCCTCCTTCCCCAGGAATGCCAATAGTCCTGCAGGCCATGTCACTGGCAATTCTGACGAGTCCTCTCCTGCCTGGGATTCCTCCGATGCATCCATGCGTGTAACGCCTACTGCTGCTGGCGCTGCTGTTGTTGCTGCTGGGAGTCGATGGTCATCCCAGAGGGGAAGTCGTAAGACCACTTTTACTACTTCCACCAAGCAATTGACTGTCCAACAGTCCTTTGCGAGGAAGATGAAATATCACAGCAGTCATCCTGCTGCAAAGCGGATAACTGAGGCCTTGGCATCCTGGGTGGTGATAAACGTGGTTCCGGTATCCATCATTACTGCAGAGCCAACTAGAGACTTGTTGGAGGTACTGTGTCCCCAGTACCAAATACCATCTAGGTTCCATTTCTCTAGGCAGGCGATACCGAAAATGTACACAGACCACAGAAAAAGACTCACCAGTGTCCTAAAAAATGCAGCTGTACCCAATGTCCACTTAACCACGGATATGTGGACAAGTGGAGCAGGGCAGGGTCAGGACTATATGACTGTGACAGCCCACTGGGTAGATGTATGGACTCCCGCCGCAAGAACAGCAGCGGCGGCACCAGTAGCAGCATCTCGCAAACGCCAACTCTTTCCTAGGCAGGCTACGCTTTGTATCACCGGTTTCCAGAATACGCACACAGCTGAAAACCTCTTACGGCAACTGAGGAAGATCATCACGGAATGGCTTACCCCAATTGGACTCTCCTGTGGATTTGTGGCATCGGACAACGCCAGCAATATTGTGTGTGCATTAAATATGGGCAAATTCCAGCACGTCCCATGTTTTGCACATACCTTGAATTTGGTGGTGCAGAATTATTTAAAAAATGAGAGGGGCGTGCAAGAGATGCTGTCGGTGGCCAGAAGAATTGCGGGACACTTTCGGCGTACAGGCACCACGTACAGAAGACTGGAGCACCACCAAAAACGCCTGAACCTGCCCTGCCATCATCTGAAGCAAGAAGTGGTAACGAGGTGGAATTCAACCCTATATATGCTTCAGAGGTTGGAGGAGCAGCAAAAGGCCATTCAAGCCTATACAATTGAGCACGATATAGGAGGTGGAATGCACCTGTCTTAAGCGCAGTGGAGAATGATTTCAACGTTGTGCAAGGTTCTGCTGCCCTTTGAACTTGCCACACGTGAAGTCAGTTCAGACACTGCCAGCCTGAGTCAGGTCATTCCCCTCATCAGGCTTTTGCAGAAGAAGCTGGAGACATTGAAGGAGGAGCTAACACAGAGCGATTCCGCTAGGCATGTGGGACTTGTGGATGGAGCCCTTAATTCGCTTAACAAGGATTCACGGGTGGTCAATCTGTTGAAATCAGAGCACTACATTTTGGCCACCGTGCTCGATCCTAGATTTAAAACCTACCTTGGATCTCTCTTTCCGGCAGACACAAGTCTGCTGGGGTTCAAAGACCTGCTGGTGAGAAAATTGTCAAGTCAAGCGGAACGCGACCTGTCAACATCTCCTCCTTCACATTCTCCCGCAACTGGGGGTGCGAGGAAAAGGCTCAGAATTCCGAGCCCACCCGCTGGCGGTGATGCAGGGCAGTCTGGAGCGACTGCTGATGCTGACATCTGGTCCGGACTGAAGGACCTGCCAACGATTACGGACATGTCGTCTACTGGCACTGCATATGATTCTCTCCCCATTGAAAGAATGGTGGAGGATTATATGAGTGACCGCATCCAAGTAGGCACGTCAGACAGTCCGTACTTATACTGGCAGGAAAAAGAGGCAATTTGGAGGCCCTTGCACAAACTGGCTTTATTCTACCTAAGTTGCCCTCCCACAAGTGTGTACTCCGAAAGAGTGTTTAGTGCCGCCGCTCACCTTGTCAGCAATCGGCGTACGAGGTTACTTCCAGAAAATGTGGAGAAGATGATGTTCATTAAAATGAATTATAATCAATTCCTCCGTGGAGACATTGACCAGCAGCAATTGCCTCCACAAAGTACACAGGGAGCTGAGATGGTGGATTCCAGTGGGGACGAATTGATAATCTGTGAGGAGGGGGATGTACACGGTGATATATCGGAGGATGATGATGAGGTGGACATCTTGCCTCTGTAGAGCCAGTTTGTGCAAGGAGAGATTAATTGCTTCTTTTTTGGTGGGGGTCCAAACCAACCCGTAATTTCAGTCACAGTCGTGTGGCAGACCCTGTCACTGAAATGATGGGTTGGTTAAAGTGTGCATGTCCTGTTTATACAACATAAGGGTGGGTGGGAGGGCCCAAGGACAATTCCATCTTGCACCTCTTTTTTCTTTAATTTTTCTTTGAGTCATGTGCTGTTTGGGGAGTGTTTTTTGGAAGGGCCATCCTGCGTGACACTGCAGTGCCACTCCTAGATGGGCCAGGTGTTTGTGTCGGCCACTAGGGTCGCTTAGCTTACTCACACAGCTACCTCATTGCGCCTCTTTTTTTCTTTGCGTCATGTGCTGTTTGGGGAGTGTTTTTTGGAAGGGCCATCCTGCGTGACACTGCAGTGCCACTCCTAGATGGGCCAGGTGTTTGTGTCGGCCACTAGGGTCGCTTAGCTTACTCACACAGCTACCTCATTGCGCCTCTTTTTTTCTTTGCGTCATGTGCTGTTTGGGGAGTGTTTTTTGGAAGGGCCATCCTGCGTGACACTGCAGTGCCACTCCTAGATGGGCCAGGTGTTTGTGTCGGCCACTAGGGTCGCTTAGCTTACTCACACAGCTACCTCATTGCGCCTCTTTTTTTCTTTGCGTCATGTGCTGCTGTTTGGGGAGTGTTTTTTGGAAGGGCCATCCTGCGTGACACTGCAGTGCCACTCCTAGATGGGCCAGGTGTTTGTGTCGGCCACTTGGGTCGCTTAGCTTAGTCATCCAGCGACCTCGGTGCAAATTTTAGGACTAAAAATAATATTGTGAGGTGTGAGGTGTTCAGAATAGACTGAAAATGAGTGAAAATTATGGTTTTTGAGGTTAATAATACTTTGGGATCAAAATGACCCCCAAATTCTATGATTTAAGCTGTTTTTTAGGGTTTTTTGAAAAAAACACCCGAATCCAAAACACACCCGAATCCGACAAAAAAAATTCGGTGAGGTTTTGCCAAAACGCGGTCGAACCCAAAACACGGCCGCGGAACCGAACCCAAAACCAAAACCCGAAAAATTTCAAGTGCACATCTCTACCTGCAGCCCCTCCTCTGCAGCCGCCACTACAGGCGAGACAGGTGAAGCAGGTATACAAGTTGGCTTTGGTTTCGCGAATACAGTCACTATTAACCAGCGGTTACAGTTAGGTAGCACACAGATGAGACAGATGAAGCAGGTATACAAGCTGGCTTTGTGAATACAATGACTAATAGCCAGCAGTAGCAGTTAGCTATCACACGGATGAGACATGTGTAGCAGGTATAGAAGCTGGCTTTGCGAATACAGGACCTAATTCAAACTGGATTGTGGCAGCGATCGCATTCTGATGCCCTTGCGTGTGTGCACCCTGGGAGGCCCATTGAGGTGCTAAAAGCCTCTCAGGGCTGCAGTCGCCTCTGCCTGATTGACAGGCAGAGGCGGGAAGGGGCGTGCCAATGGCGTTAGAACGCCGTTGGTGGGGCGTTGTCCGGACAACACAGGCGTATCCGGACAGTTGCGGGGGCGGGACATGGTGGCTGTGTGACATCACACACAGCCACAGTGATCTGGGACTCATTGGGGAGCCACCTGCCAGCGCAGCTAGGCTGCGCAGGCAGGGAGCAGTAGCGGATCTTGCCACGGGCAAGCAGGACTTTTGCCCGGGGCGCCGCCTTCCGCACCATGGCAAGATCCACTACTCTGTGCCCCCCGCTGGCCGCTGTGTCCCCCGCTGGTCCCGCTGTCCCCCGCTGTGAAGGGAAACTAGACGCTACGCGTCTAGTTTCCCTTCGTGTAGAGGACTTTTGCTGTGCGGTGCGCGATGACGTCATTGCGCACCGCACAGCATTGTGGGACTGACAGATGCTAGGGGTCATAATTGACCTCTAGTGTCTGTCATCCGAGGAAAGGAGCGGCGCCGGCGGAGATCTGCAGCGGTCGAAAGCGGGGATAGTAAAGTTGTTTTTTTCCTTTCAGCGGCGCTACTCCACCGTACAGGGGGCGTAACTGACCACGCCCCCTGTGTGAAGCCACGCCCCCATTTTCCGCCCAGGGTGCCAAAGGGTCTTGAACCGGACCTGACAGGGAGCTAGTCGGCGGGTGCAAAAGCATCGCCGCTGTGTGATGCTTTTGCACCTGTGTGTGTGGGGGGGAGCCTGGCATGCGGGGCGGACTAGCCCTGTGCTGGGTGTACCCCTGCATGTCAGAGTAACTGATCATAGATGTGCTAAATTTAGCATATCTATGATCAGATCTGGTTAAGCCCCACAGTCACTAATAGCAGTTAGGTAGCACACAGGTGAGACAGGTGAAGCAGGTACACAAGCTGGCTTTGGCTATGACAGTACAGTCACTAGATATCGACAGGGCAACCCCGGTCTTCAGGCTCCATAAGTGTTTCTCTTTTCCACCCCGGTAAGCAGTCCGTCACAGCTGTCCAGTCTGTTCTTTGTCTCCACAGGATTTCACACTCTCACCATGTTGCAGTGCTCCGTAAGTAGATCCCAGCTCTCCTGGACCACCCCTGTCCTCAGTGGTCACTGGCTCCTGGAGCTCCAGGATATCCCTTCCCCTGGCCACTCTGCCCTGCAGCACAGGGGGCCCAAACAGCTGATGGGTGAACTGACAGGGTCACTGAAAGTTCAGCCTAGACACTGCTACAGGGCTGTGTTGGGGCAGCACTTCACTTATGTGATCCTTAAAAAAAAACAAAAAACAGGGGGTCCCCTTTATTTTTATAATACCTATGGGGTATTACATAAGTGTCGGGCAGCTCACAACCGACATAACTGCCACTGTCAGAGACTGCCTGACTGAGTGCAAAACTGAGGAAAGTACGAGTGGTGGGGGCCCCTGTCACAGAAAGAGCAGAGGCAGCTGTGTTTTTGCCCCCACTAGGGTATATGCCCCCTGTTCTCCACACCACACAGAACATTGTGCTTGTACCCATCAAACACTGTCCTGTCACCAACTGTCTCTCCGTTTCATCCACTGCCTTCCGTTGTTACCTGCTGCCTCCCCCTGCATCTCTCTGTCACCCACTGCTGTGTGGCATATTGTGAACTTGGGGTGGAGAGCCAAATTATATTTTTGAACCTGGGACACCACTCACAGGTTCCGCCACTGCTCTTAGTATGCTAAATGATTTGTTTGAATATTACTCACTTGCCGCACTGCGTAATTTCCTGGTGATCCAGAAAATCTTTCAATAAGAATAGGTTTTAGATCCATCTTCCACATTTGAGAAATATCTGTCTGGGACAAAACGCGTCGGACATCAGCTGTTCGCAAAACAAGTGGGCGATGTGAACTCTGCATAAAGAAATAAATTAATAAATAAGATTGTTAGCATATTTTATGTATCACTTTTCAGTTATAATATTACAGCAGATGCAATTATCCACTGTCACAGCTTTTGTGCACTTCAGTTTGTAAAAATATTCACTTATGACCCTTTATCATGCAGTAGATGATCTATTCTAGGGGAATTTGAGGCTAGGACAAAAGAGTGTATACAATCTTTGCAGACACTGAGAAACATGTGGGCATAGCCTGCAGTTAAAGATGAACTGTGGCAGCGAATGAATAGGACTGTACGGTATTTCTGTGGAATTTAAGATGCTTATTATCTACAAATAATCTGGGCACTTAAAGATATCCAATGGTACAATGTCTATTAAAGATTGCTGCTCCCAAATATGAGGCTCTGACCCTCATTAAAATGGAACAATAAAAAAAAAAAAACATGGAGGGAGTGCTTCTGAAGAACAAGTAACTTCACAGAAAATCACATATATAATATACACATCTATACTATTAATAAAATTGTTCATTTGTATGTATATTTGTGATAAACTTGAGAACTACTGAAACAATTTTGATCAGGTTTTCACTGAAATGCACCTTGAGATCTTTCAAATAACATAGGCCAGAGGTTCCCAAACTGTGTGCCGTGGCTCTCTGGGGTGCCTCAGGACACTTGTAGGGGTGCCCTGGGTTGGTGGTCCAGGACCAATTCAAATTATTCATGGTCAATATAATAGGCAAAACCAGTGCTGGTGGCTGTCAGTCATAAAATATGTGGCCAAACAGAAGCAAATCTTGTCCCTCACCACACAACTGACCCTAAGAATGACATATAAACGCGATCTACTTAATGTAATATTTCTTTCTAAATTTCTCAATAAGAAATTTTTGGCCTAGGGGTGCCGTGAAAAAAATTCTGATATTC
Organism: Pseudophryne corroboree; assembly: GCF_028390025.1. NCBI lineage: Eukaryota > Metazoa > Chordata > Amphibia > Anura > Myobatrachidae > Pseudophryne > Pseudophryne corroboree. Next base: position 602,900,346 of record NC_086447.1, read on the forward strand.
TAGGGTGCCGTGATTCAAAAAAGTTTGGAAACCACTGACATAGGCTCTGAATCATCTCATTATCATGTTAATTGGCTAATTAGCAAACAAAATCATCAACTTATTGAATCGTCTCTGAGGTCGTGCCACAGAACAGGTAATACCGGGGTGAGAGCCATACATGGGTAATAAAAGGAAGGGGAAGGGGGGCGGCAGAGGCACCTGTCTTGCGGCTCCTGGCTGGCTGCTCATGGTCCCCACTGGCTCCGCCATCTGTCAGGACCCTGAGCAGCCAGCCAAAAGCCGTAAGATGGCACTGCAGTCAGGGATGTGCAGGCAACGGCCAAATGGTATTAGTTCCATCAGCACACTGCACCCCACCACACTGATTTGGAATGACAAACAAAGCGAAAAGCCTGTCCTTTAATGTCTTCAGTGTGAGCTTGTGCAGTTAGGTCCTCTCACGTAGTTAGTTATATGTGGGTATCTCCTGTATCGGTAATGCCACCAATAAAGTCATACTCATAACGGATGACAGTAATAAGACCCGTAATGTGGTTTACAACGAGATATTTACAGACTGCAGGAATTGGTAAACAATAAGAAAATTTAAAATAATTTTTACTACAGAAGATGAGTACTAAAAAAATGGTACGGAAAAAAAGTATCACTGAATAAAATTAATAATCACTAGGCATCATTGAATAATATTAATAATCACTCAACAACTATGGTTAGGCACTGCTAGTTATAATATACAATAGTATTATCCCAAAATGATGGACGTGTACATATGTTGATGAAAAAAATTGTGCACAAAAAATAAATTTCTGCAGCGGGGTACACTGTGTTCCGCAGGGAAACATCGGGGTATAGAGATGGTTCTTGATCCAGAGGCATCAACAAGCTAAAGCTTTAGACTGTCCCAGGATGCATTGCGGGGCCTCCTCTATATAACCCCGCCTCCAGGCACTGTGAGCTCAGTTTTAGAGTTGGTGCCTGCATAAGCAGGTCACTTAACAGGGCAGGCTGCGCAGGCAGCCCTGAAAAAATAGGATTTTAATACCTACCGGTAAATCCTTTTCTCTTAGTCCGTAGAGGATGCTGAAGTCACCATCAGAACCATGGGGTATAGACGGGATCCGCAGAAGACATGGGCACTTTAAGACTTTAAAAGGGTGTGAACTGGCTCCTCCCTCTACGCCCCTCATCCAGACTCCAGTTATAGGAACTGTGCCCAGGGAGACGGACATTTCGAGGAAAGGATTTATTGTTAAACTAAGGAGAGATTCATATCAGCTCACACCTCATGCATGCCGCACAACGTGGCATTCAACAGAACACAAGCCAACGGCATGAACAATTTCAGCAACAGGCTGACTATAAACGTAACACAACATGTGTGTAACCACAACTAATAACTGCAGATACAGTACGCACTGGGACGGGCGCCCAGCATCCTCTACGGACTAAGAGAAAAGGATTTACCGGTAGGTATAAAAATCCTATTTTCTCATACATCCTAGAGGATGCTGGGGTCACCATTAGAACCATGGGGTTATACCATATCTCTAGAATGGGCGGGAGAGTGCGGATGACTCTGCAGCACCAATTGACCAAACTTGAGATCATCATCGGCAAGGGTATCAAACTTGTAAAACTTTGCAAAAGTGTTTGAACCCGACCAAGCAGCTGCTCAGCAAAGTTGCAATGTCGAGACCCCCTGGGCAGCCGCCCAGGACGAGCCCATCTTTCTAGTAGAATGGGTCTTCACCGATTTCGGCAACGGCAATCCAGCCGTGGAATGAGCATGCTAAATCATATTACAGATCCAGCGTGCAATGGTCTGCTTGGAAGCAGGACACCCAATCTTGTTGGGAGCATACAGGACAAACAGAGCCTCCGTTTTCCTAACCTGAGCCGTTCTGGCGACATAAATCTTCAAAGCTCTGACCACATCCAGAGACTTTGATTCAATTAAGGCGTCAGTAGCCACTGGCACCACAATAGGATGGTTCATGTGGAAAGATGAAACCACCTTCGGCAGAAATTGCTGACGAGTACTCAACTCTGCTCTATCTTCATGGAAGATCAAATAAGGGCTCTTGTGAAACAAGGCCGCTAACTCAGACAACCGCCTTGCGGATGCCAAGGCCAACAGAATGACCACTTTCCAAGTGAGGAATTTCAACCCCACCTTCTGTAAAGGTTCAAACCAATGTGATTGAAGGAACTGCAACACCACGTTAAGATCCCATGGTGCCACTGGGGGCACAAATGGAGGTTGGATGTGCAACACACCTTTCACGAAAGTCTGAACTTCTGGAAGGGCGGCCAATTGTTTTTGAAAGAAAACCGATAAGGCTGAAATCTGTACCTTAATTGAGCCCAACTTTAGGCCCGCATCCACACCTGCTTGTAGAAAATGGAGAAAACGTCCTAGCTGAAATTCTTCCGTAGGAGCCTTCTTGGATTCACACCAAGACACGTATTTTCTCCAAATACGGTGGTAATGTTTAGACATTACTCCTTTCCTGGCCTGAATAAGTGTGGGAATGACTTCACTGGGAATACCCTTTCGGGCTAGGAATTGGCGCTCAACCGCCATGCCGTCAAACGTAGGTAAGTCTTGATACACGCATGGCCTCTGCTGCAACAGGTCCTTGCATAGAGGAAGAGGCCAGGGATCTCCTATGAGTAATTCCTGATCTGGATACCAAGCCCTCCTTGGCCAGTCTGGGACAATGAGGATCGCTGGAATCTTTGTTCTTCTTATGATCTTTAGAACTTTTGGAATGAGAGGAAGTGGAGGGAATACATACACCGACTGAAAAATCCATGGTGTCACCAGTGCATCCACTGCTATTGCTTGAGGGTCCCCGACCTGGAACAATATCTCTGAAGCTTCTTGTTGAGACGAGATGCCATCATGTCTATTTGAGGAATTCCCCAATGACTTGCCACTTCTGTGAAGACCTCTCGATGGAGGCCCCACTCTCCTGGATGGAGAGCGTGTCTGCTGAGGAAGTCGGCTTCCCAGTTGTCCACTTCTGGAATGAAGATCGCTGACAGAGCGCTTGTATGCTTTTCCGCCCAGCGGAGAACCTTTGTGGCTTCTGCCGCTTTGCTTTTTGTTCCTTCTGGCGGTTTATGTACGCTACTGCTGTTACATTGTCCGACTGTATTAGTACAGGCAGATTGCGAAGAAGATGTTCCGCTTGTAGAAGGCCGCTGTAAATGGCCCTTAACTCCAGAACGTTTATGTAGCTTGACCATCTTCCTTGGAAGTTTTCCCCCTGTGTGATTGCTCCCCAGCCTCGGAGACTTGCATCCGTGGTTACTAGGATCCAGTCCTGGATCCCGAACCTGCGCCCCTCTAGGAGGTGAGAGCTGTGCAGCCACCACAGGAGTGAGATTCTGGTCTTGGAAAACAGCATTATCCTTCGGTGCATGTCCAGGTGGGATCCGGACCACTTGTCCAACAGGTCCCACTGAAACACTCTGGCATGGAACCTGCCAAACTGAATGGCAACCATCTTCCCCAGCAACCGAGTGCACTGATGGATTGACACTCTTGCTGGTTTCAGAATTTGATTGACCAGACTCTGAAGTTCCAGAGCCTATTCCACTGGAAGAAAAAAACTCTCTGTAGTTCTGTGTCCAGTATCATTCTCAAAAACGACAACCGTGTCGTCGGAATCAACTGTGATAATGGCAAGTTTAGGAGACAACCATGTTGTTGAAGAACTGTCAGGAAGAGAGAAATGTTTTGCACCAACTGGTCCTTGGATCTCGCCTTTATCAGGAGATCGTCCAAGTACGGGATAATCGTGACTCCTTGCTTGCGAAGGAGAACCATCATTTCCACCATCACTTTGGTGAAAATCCTCGGAGCGGTGGACAGACCAAACTGCAACGTCTGAAATTGGTAATGACAATCCTGAATTGCAAACCTCAGGTAAGCCTGATGCGGAGGATAAATGGGAACATGTAAATAGGCATCCTTTATGTCCACCGACACCATAAAATCCCCTTCCTCCAGACTGGAGATCACCGCTCGGAGAGACTCCATCTTGAATTTGAATTTATTTTTTTTAGGTAGAAATTGAGGGTTTTTAGGTTTAGGATCGGTCTGACTGAGCCGTCCAGCTTCGGGACCATGAACAGGCTTGAATAAAAGCCTTCTCCCTGTTGTGACGGGGGAACCATGACAATGACCTGATTTTGACACAACTTTTGTATTGCGTCGCATACTACCTCCGTGTCCGGAAGAGAAGCTGGTAAGGCCAATTTGAAAAATTGCGAGGGGGAACGTCTTGAAACTCCAGTTTGTACCCTTGGGATACTATTTGTAAAACCCATGGGTCCAGGTCCGAACGAAACCAGAACTGACTGAAGAGTTTTAGACGTGCCCCCACCGGTGCGGACTCCTGCTCCTGGGAACCCGACAAGGCTGGTGATCTTTCACCTCTTCCCCTTCCTCTAGTAGCACGGAAGGAAGAACCTCGCCCTTTTCTGTATTTATTGGGCCAAAAGGACTGCATTTGATAGTGGTGTGATTTCTTTTGTAGTGGAGGAACATAAGGCAAAAAGGATGACTTACCCGCGGTAGCCGTAGATACCAAATCAGCGAGGCCGTCAACAAACAAGGCACCACCTTTATATGGTAGAGATTCCATATTTTTCTGGGATTCAGCGTCAGCATTCCATTGGTGAATCCACAATGCTCACCTAGCTGAGACTGCCATGGCATTGGCCTTTGATCCCAAAAGGCCAATATCTCTCGCAGTTTCCTTTAGGTACGCTGCAGCGTCCTCGATATAACCCAGCGTCAAGAGGATGCTATCCCTATCTAGGTGCAATGATAGGTCTGAGTAGCGTACCTGTGGTCGCATAAATGGATTTTAACGTAGTTTCTTGCTTACGATCTGCAGAATCCTTAAGGGCTGCCGTGCCAGGTGACGCGAGAGCCACCTTTTTAGACAAACGTGATAGGGCCTTGTCTACAATGGGGGGTAACTCCCACTTTTCCCTATCCTCAGAGGGAAACGGATAAGCCACCGGAATCCTTTTGGGAATCTGAAACTTTCTGCCAGGGCTTTCCCAGACTTTTTCAATAGTGTTCAGTTCATGAGAGGGAGGAAACGTTATCTCAGGTTTCTTTTCCTTATACAAACAGACCCTTTTATCAGGAACAGCAGTGTCCTCAGTGATATGTAATACATCTTTAACCGCCACAATCATGTACTGAACGCTCTTTGCCAATTTTGGATCCAATCTGGAATCACTATAGTCGACACCGGAATCAGTGTTCGTGTCGGTACCAGCGTCTGCCAACTGGGCAAAAGTAAGTTTTTGTGACCCCGAGGGGTCCTGAACTTGTAATAACACATCCTCCACAGATTTCTTCCATGCCGGGTCTGAGACTCAGACTTATCTAATCTCTTACTAATAAGAGCCACATTAGCATTCAAAGCATTCAAAACATTTACCCAATCAGGAGTCGGCGGTGCCGACAGGGTCACCCCCACAGCCGTTTGTGTCCCTAATACAGGCTCCTCCTGGGAAGAGCACTCATCCTCAGACATGTCGACACACGTGTACCAAACACCCACAGACACACCGGGCATATAGGGGACAGACCCACAGTAAAGTCTGTCAGAGAGACACAGAGGGGATTTGGCAGCTCACAACCCAGCGCCAAATTGACGGGTCTGAAAACACACAAAAATGCCCCAGACCTGTAGCGCTTTTAATATTAAGTATATTGTGCCAATTATCGTGGGACCGGCTTCTCTGCAGCCTGAGGAGAGGAAATGGCGCAGAGTGAGCTGTGAGGATGAAGCTCCGCCCCCTTAATGGCGCGCTTCTGTCCCGCTTATTTCAATAAATGATTATACTGGCGGGGGTTAGGACTGCCTTGGCACTAATGTCCCCTCTTGCCAGTGTACACTGAGGATTTTTAGCTGCCCAGGGTCCCCCCCCCCCCGCGCCCTGCACCCTGTGGTGCTGTGTGCGTGTGTGTGTGTGTGAGCCAGATGCGCAGCGTCCGATCGCTGCGCGGTACCTCAGAAATGCCGTCACTGAAGTCTTCTTTTCTTCTGCTACTCACCTGTCTTCTGACTTCTGGCTCTGTAAGGGGGTGACGGCCGGCTGCGGGAGTGAGCAACTAGGCGTACCCAGCGATCAGCACCCTCAGGAGCTAATGGTGTCCTGTAGCCAGAAGCAGAGAAATTGAACTCACTGGAAGTTGGTCATACTTCTATCCCCTAAGTCCCACGAAGCAGGGAGACTGTTGCCAGCAGTCTCCCTGAACATAAAAAACCTAACAATAAGTCTTTTTTCAGAGAAACTCAGTAGAGCTCCCCTGTAGTGCGTCCAGTCTCACTGGGCACAATTCTGAAACTGGAGTCTGGCGGATGGGCATAGAGGGAGGAGCCAGTTCACACCCTTTCAAAGTCTTAAAGTGCCCATGTCTCCTGCGGATCCCGTCTATACCCCATGATTCTAATGGTGACCCCTAGGACGTATGAGAAAAGCTATTTAGAAGACTTCAAGGGCTGCAGCACTTCATATGTAAGTGTGACATACTGTGCTGCGGCTCCATCACCTCCCCAGCAGCGTCGCATACTCCCACTGACTCTGTTCCCAGGTACTTGCGGCGGAGATGCTCCGGTTCATAGGCACACCACCGCAGACGCTCTCCTGGTTCGCGTGGCTGCTTCTCAGGGAGGAGGTAAGAGGGTCCCCCAGGCGGGACCCACCATTAAATCACGTTCCAGTCATGGTCTCGGGAGACGGAACGCGAGGCTGGCGTGGACACTGTGGCCGTACAGGGACCCCACTATATCCACCAGGGCAGGGGAGCACAGGTCAGATTATACATTATCCATTTTTAATAAGGCTCCATAGTACCAGGTGGTGAGTACCAGCATAGGGGATAAGACGCTTGACCTGTTGCCCCTCCCCCAGCTCTGGGTGCCTTCTACTGCTGGTATTCCCACCCTGGAGCTGCCTCACACTCTCTCTCACTCCCTGACTGAGATGCTGGGCACCATCTTCTAATAGTAGCTGCGACTGGTCTCCGGGACTGCAGGGCAAGGTCTCCTCTGTAAATCCAGTGCAGTTTTATTGTCTGACTAAAATAATTATCTGCATTGTCACTGTGGCTGTGTGTACCTGTATATGCTGTGTGATATTCACTTTTAGTGTATCCCAGTTGTATCTATCACTGTATTCTGTACCCTAGGACTAGGTGCGTCAGGGTCTCATATATAGTGTTGCACAGTATTTACCGTTAAGTGTAATCTACTGTGTACGCAGTCACTAGTACCGGATTTAGACGCTGGTGTTGTGTACTGTGTACGTTGTCACATACTAGGGGATTTATTCGCAGGTATTGTACTCTGTCTGGCTGTATCGTACTCATACTCTCTGTGGTTACATTCACTGAAATATCTAACACAGGGTGGGAAATCCGTGGACGCTCCTGTATCATCCAGTGCATGTGCCAGGGATTTGCCTGTGGGGGAAGCTTTGAATGATGGTCTGTGTAATATGTGCCATATATCTCCCAGTCAGCCAGCTGCTCCGGGAGCCACTCAGGAGCCACCTTGGGCGGCGTTCTCCGCAATGCTGAATACGCCTGTGACACGCCTTACGCCCCTATGGGACCTACTGTGCCAATGCAGCCACATATTGTCCCTATGGTTAATCCGCCCTGGGTGGATACTCTGTCTACCCGGATACAAGAATTGAATCAATCTTTGGTAAACCTACCTCACGTCCCTCTGCGGTCAAGGGGTCATCTAAGCGGGCCACCTCCTCCTCACAATCAACTAATATCTCAGATGATGCTTCTGATAAGGATGGGGAGTATACTGATCTGTCAGACACTGATACAGTCGCATCTGACGAGGAAACTACAACGCAAGTTGATGTCCCTGACCTGGTGGAGGCTATTAAGCTGATTCTACAAATTGATGGTTATGTAGATTCCACTACTGTGTCTAAGAAGCCTGATAAATTTAAACGTCAGAAGGTAACTAACATAATCTAACCACATTCTGACCATTTGGTAGACATATGTCAGGAACCCTGGTTTTCTCCAGGAAAGAAATTCTCCCCGTCTAAAAAGATGCTAGCTCATTATCCTCTCTCCGCTGAGTTGTGTAACAAGTGGGAAAATCCACCGCCGATGGATTCTCATGTCACCCGTCTCGTGGTGTCATCTACTCTGCCTGCCACCACTGTCACCTCACTGAAGGAACTGACAGATAAGCATGTCGAAGAATGCCTGAAGTCTATTTACTCCCTTACAGGTGCTGTACATAGACCCACTATAGCAGCCTCCTGGGCTTCAAAAGGAACTGAAGCATGGGTTCAAACACTAGAGGAAGAGCTGCCTCAGGATTTATCTGACATCGCCAGACAATATCTGTCTCATATTGCCACCGCCTCCCATTACATTCAGGAGGCGTACTCTGAGGCAGGTGTAATGGCAGCCAAGACGTCGACTACGTCCATCCTGGCTCTCCGAATTCTGTGGCTGAGGTCATGGAAGGTGGACCTGGACTCCAAAATTACCTTGGAGGTACTCCCTATGAAAGGGAGACATCTTTCTTGGGGAGGATCTGAATAAGATTGTGACTGACTTAGCGGCTGCTAAGACTGCGTTTCTCCCAAATACTAATCCTTCTACACAGAAGGCAAAGAGTACCACTTTTCGTTCTTTTCGACCTCAAGGGAAAGCAAAAGGTTAGGCATACCCGGGACAAGCTTGTTTTCCCAAAACTACTAAGCCCAAAGCAAAACAATCCTGGGCTGTCCGTCAGCCTGCTTCCCAAAAAATAGACAAGCCTGCTGCATGAAGGGCGGGCCTCCCCCTGGGGGATCCAAGGGTGGGAGGCCGACTTCTGCAATTCACTCAGGTCTGGTTAAAAACCACTTCAGACGCGTGGGTGTGAGAAGTCGTCTCTCATGGGTACGCAGTCTCTTTCAAGAGACGTCCCCCTCGCCAGTTCTGACTGTCGGTTGTCCCTTCGGACCCACTGAAGGCGCAAGCTCTACACCTGGTTGTGCGTTCCCTCCTGGATACAGGAGAGGTAGTACCGTTCCCTCTGTCCCAGAGAGGCGGAGGATACTACTCGACCCTGTTTCTAGTCCCGAAACCGAATGGGTCTTTCCGGCCTATACTCAACCTCAAATCACTGAACAAATTTGTGAGAGTGTCCAAGTTCCATATGGAAATGCTGCACTCGATTGTACTGGCCATGGAACCTGGAGATCATATGGTATCCCTGGATATACAAGATGCCTATCTGCATATACCTATTGTCATATCGCATCAGCAATATCTGCGGTTTGCTATTGGCAACCTTCATTATCAATTCCAGGCACCGCCGTTTGGACTGGCCGCGGCCCCTCAGATCTTCACCAAGGTTATGGCCATGATGATGGCTCATCTGCGTCATCAGGGAATCAGGATCCTGCCATATCTGGACAACTTACTGATCCTGGCGAACTCCCAAGATGTCATTCTCAGTCATCTACAACTGACTGTAAACTTCCTACAAGCCCACGGGTGGCTCGTCAATTGGAAGAAATCCTCTCTGGTCCCTGCTCAGAGCATGGTGCACCTGGGGGTGCTGCTGGACACACACAACCAAAGACTGTTTCTGTCTCCAGAGAAAGTCCTGAAAATTCAGGACAGGATACGATGCTTCCTCTCTCGCCCAAGATTGTTGATACACTCGGCGATACAATGACTAGGCCTCATGGTGTCGGCGTTCGACATGGTAGAGTACGCTCAGTTTCATTACTGTCCTCTACAGAGGTTAATCCTTTCCAAGTGGGATGGCCAGCCTCATCAGATCAGGTATCAAATGATCTCCTTGACTCCGGATGTTTGTTTGTCACTGAGCTGGTGGCTACAGGACCAACAGTTGAGCAGTGGCCATCCCTTCTGAATTCCCAACTGGGTCCTCCTGACTACGGATGCCAGTCTGAGGGGTTGGGGCGTGGTGCTGGAGCAACACTCTCTCCAGGGTCGGTAGACCAGGGAGGAATCTCTCCTCCTGATAAACATTCTGGAATTGTGGGCAGTGTTCAATACTTTGACTCTTGCCCTGCCTCTGATACAGAAGAGGCCTGTTCAAGTACAATCAGACAGTGCCACCACGGTGGCTTACATAAATCATCGAGACGGCACTCGAAGCCGCATGGTAATGATGGAAGTATCAAAAATCCTTTATTGGGCGGAACGCCATCTGACAGCAATATCGGCAGTGTTCATTCCGGGGGTCCTCAACTGGGAAGCGGACTTCCTCAGTCATCAGGACATACACGCCGGATAGTGGAGTCTTTATCCGGAAGTCTCTCAACTCCTAGTGGACAAGTGGGGCCTACCAGATGTAGACCTGATGGCGTCTCGATACAATCACAAAGTTCCGGTCTTCAGATCAAGAACAAGGGATCCTCAAGCAGCGTTCGTGGACACACTGGCAATTACATGGAACTTTCAGCTGCCCTACGTGTTCCCTCCAGTGTCACTCCTGCCCAGGGTACTATGGATATTCAAGCAAGGAGGAATACTACTTCTAGTCGCTCCAGCGTGGCCCCGACGGCATTGGTTCTCAGACCTTCAGGGTCTATCGATAGAGCGTCCTCTTCTACTTCCTCAACGCTCAGACCTCCTCGTTCAGGGCCCTTGTGTCTACCCGGACCTGGCCAGGCTGGCTTTGACGGCATGGCTCTTGAAGCATCGCTCCCGAGGGCCAAAGGATTCTCCGAGGCGGTTATCCAAACTATGCTAAAGGCCCGCAAACCGGCATCTGCACGGATTTATTATAGGGTCTGAAATTCTTACTTCACCTGGTGTGCTGCTAAGAATTTTGATGCTTACAAGTTTAGTACTTCCAGACTTCTGGCTTTTTTGCAACAAGGCCTGGATTTAGGACTTCGTCTGGCCTCCCTCAAGATTCACATATCTGCCCTGTCAGTGTGGTTTCAGAGGAAAATTGCGTCTATTCCTGACGTTCATACATTCACTCAGGGCGTACTGTGGATTCAGCCTTCCTATGTCCCTCCTGTGGCTCCATGGGATCTGTCTGTTGTCCTGAATGCCCTGCAAGAATCTCCATTTAAACCTCTTGAGTCAGTGGACCTTAAATGGCTTAAAGCCAATGTCCTGTATCTGCTGGCTATTGCCTCTGCTAGGAGGGTGTCAGACTTAGGCACTTCGTCCTGTGTACACCCTTCCTGATATTCCATCTTGACCGGGCAGTTCTGAAAACTCGCCCAGGTAATTTACCTAAAGTGGTGTCATCTTTTCACCTTAACCAAGAGATTGTGGTTCCAGCCTTCATCTCTTCTGACTTGTCCTCCAAAGAGCGGTCTTTGGATGTGGTAAGGGCTCTCTGTGTTTATGTGGAGAGGACTGCCTCTATCAGGAGGTCAGATACCTTTTTTGTACTTTTTGGTTACCACAAGTGTGGCTGGCCTGCGAATAAGCAAACCTTGGCCAGATGGATTAGAATGGTGATTGCACAAGCTTATGCACAGACTGGGCTCCCGGCTCCTGCTGCTATTAAGGCCCATTCTACTCAGTCTGTTGGACCTTCTTGGGCGGCCTGTCGTGGCGCGTCCGCAGAACAATTGTGCAAGGCGGCTACGTGGTCCTCAGTGAACACGTTCATTAGGTTCTATGCCTTTGATACTTCTGCCTCCCAGGATGCTTCCTTTGGATGTCAGGTTCTCATACCCACTAAGATGCGTCCTCTACCTTGAGGAACTGCTTTAGGACATCCCCGATGTATTCCCTGTGGAACACAATGTACCCCGCTGCAGAAAAGGAGATTTATGGAAGACTTGCCATGGTTAAAT